>NC_088684.1:99094528-99396952 GCF_028017835.1 Emys orbicularis
TGGAACTGGAAGCATTTCTGAGAATGCCACCATAGAAGTCCTGGATTTCAGTCTCTTTCCTAGCAGCCTAAATTTGGCCTCCAGGACATCTCTCCTACCCTTCTCTATGTCATTGGTACCTACATGTACCACGACCACCGGCTCCTCCCCAGCACTACACATACGTCTATGTGTCAGTCAGATGCCTCGAGAGATCTGCAACCTTCGCACCAGGCAGGCAAGTCACTATACAAAAGTCTCCCGGTCATCACAAACCCAGCTATCTATGTTTCTAATGATCGAATTTCCCTTTCCTAATGACTGGAGTTCCCTCTCCCAGAGAGGTAACCTCAGTGCGAGAGGATACCCCAACATCATCCGGAAGTAGGGTCCCAACTATGGGAAGGTTTCTCTCTGCTCCTGATGACTGCTCTCCTTCCCTTAGCCTTTCACCCTCCTTAACAGCGCAGGGGCTGTCTGACCGGAGGTGGGACAAATCTACAGTGTCCCGGAAAGCCTCATCGACATACCTCTCTGCTTCCCTTAGCTCCTCCAGTTCCACCACCCTGGCCTCCAAAGTCTGTACATGCTCTCTGAGGGCCAGGAGCTCCTTGCACCGAATGCACACATACGCCACCCGCCCACAGGGCAGGTGATCATACATGCTACACTGAGCGCAATAAACAGGATAGGCCCCACTCTGCTGCTGGGCTTCTGCCTGCATTCTCTCCTACAGCTACCTAGGTTAATGATAGGGTTTTTGTTTAAATCAAGGAGTTTTGATTATAATTGAGTTTAAAGGTTACACCATGGTTTTAAAGAATGGCAAGTGTATCTCGCCCCCTTCCCACTCCCCTTCCAAACTCCCTATTAATGGCCCCTGGTCACTGACTCACTGCTTTATAAAGCCCTGGCCTTCCTGATAGCCCTGCCCCCTGACTAAGGCTCAGCCAATGAACAGAGGCTTCTAGATTTCAAACTTTGTTTAGAAGCTCACAGCTTCCAACTGCCGGCCACAGCACATGGTCCTTCACACAGGCAGGCATTATGCATGTAAGAGCTTTTTATTTAATAATTGAAGTTCATTTTTATAAAGGTACATTTAAAAACACAGAGTGATGAGTTGTTATTATAAGCAGAAAATTTGAAGGTTCTAGGTGGAGCATCAAAGGGGCTATATAAGGAGAAAAGTGGAACCTAGAAAGGCAGTCCTGCCTTCCCTAGGCAAAACTTCAGAATCAGGCTTTGGTGTGATTGTTCCGAATCCTGTTAATAAGGCTGAAAGGTTTTCTTTCCAGACTGTAAAGAGGCAGTATATTTGTGTAACCTTGTCAACACACTGAGTTCCATGCAAATGCAATTCAGAAAGAAGGGGAATTGTGAAGAGTCAGCCCCATACAAGGTTAGTAAAGATATTTTGAAAACCTAATTCATTACAAATACCTGGAGCCAGGAAAGTGTTGTGTGGAGTTAATTTATTCACATAGAGTCAAAAACTGTGGAAGAGCTGGATGATTTAAACAGTTGCTTTACAGCATTGTGACAAGCCCTCTGCCCGCCCCTCTTCCTGGGGCCCACTGGCTGCCCCAATAAAGCTCAGAGAGGCTTCTAGTTATGCAGCACCCATGGCTTTATTTACACAACGTTCTCCCACCACCAGTGTTATGCAGGCCTGATAATCTCCTCTCCTAAACAGAGTCTGCCCTCAGCCTGGAGACTGACCTTCCTCTAGACATTCCCCCTTCTGGCTGCCAGCCAGCCTTTATAGTCCTTGAATCCTCAGGCCCGCAGGTGCAGCCAATTCTAAAGGCCAGGCACCAGGCTTCTCCCCAGCCCCAATCTATTTCCCCTGATTGGGGCTAACTGAGCAGGGCCTAATTAGGTGCCTTTGCACCAGCACCCTGCTACAAGCATAACCTGATCACCACTGGAATTGGGAAGTAATATCCCCCCTCGTGTACAGTACTGCAAATGCAGATGCACTGGGTTATTTTCTTTTTCTTTTCTCAGAAGTATCAAGTGTAATTTGCTGTCAAAGACAGGATTCTAGAATTTATGGATATTTGTGCATGGAGTAGACCTTCCATGTGAGGATCTCCCCACATCTGTGCAGAAGGGAGGCTCAACTGGGTCCCTGGCTCCGTTTCCTCATTCAGAAGGCATTGTGCAAGTCAGGGAATCCACACGGCAGATGGTGGGGAAAGGGGTTGCGGTTTGAAGACTAGTGACCTGGAGAGGAATGGGCAGAACAGGATAGACATCTAATCCCTCCACCAGCCCAAATAATAGAGCCCTGGGCTGTGTTTTCCTTTCTGTGGGACCCCCTCCACATTGGAGATACCACTTAATGGGCATGGCTTAGAGCACCTGTAACTAAGGGAGTCCCTGGTAATTGGAAGTGGTCTGCCAGGCACTGTGGGTGAGGTAAGGGCAGCTGCAGAGATACAGGGCTTCCTTGTAGATGGCTCTGGCCTTTGAGCCTCCGGAGTACAAAGGTTTGTGATCTGTTCTATTAGGGAGCACAAATCCTGGCCCTTCTGATGGAATAATGTTGGGGGAAACTATGTAAAGGGATCCTGTTGACTTTATTCCACCTGAACATCTCTTGCAGGGGTATCTGGCCCTCAATAATTATTTTTACAACATAAACATTAGCACCCTGGTTCAGCAAGGTACTAAAACATGGAGGTAATTTTAAGTGTGTGAGTAATAGTCCCATTGACTTCAATGTGACTACTCATGTGCTTGAATTTAGGTGCCTGCTTTAAGTGCCTTGCTGAGTTGGGGTCTTAATGAAAACTGAGTGGTTTACTGAAATAGCTTACATTAATATTGTTTTTAATTTCACTAAACCCAATAAAGACTAGGGCAGTCTCTTGTGGAAAAAAATGTTTATAAGACCTACCAAGTAATAGATGAAGGATTATGTAGATTGAGGGAGGGAGTGGAAAGAGCAGCAAGTGGTGTGGTTCAGGAGAGGGAGTGTATTAGTAGGTGGGAGTGAGTAGTGGTGCTGATTATGGGTAGGGATGGTGACAGGGAGCATATAAAGGGAGCCTTTTTTGACTTGTGAAAATTCCTATGCTTGGGGCCTGAGGGGATATTTGGTATTTTGCAATTATTTATATTTGTCATTGTTCCAATCTCAATTTATTATTTGTGTCATTCCTGATCTTCCTTATTGAAGCTAATAATTCCCCCCTGGGAATGATTTTTAGCAACTGATTTTTGTGTTCATCATTACTGCATCCTGAAGAGAATGCACAAGAACCCCAAATTACCATAGGAACTATGAAATCCATTTTCTGTTCACTTCACGGTGATCTGCTGCCGTACAAGTTCCTCACTGTTACCTCACACATTGAAAAGTGTGAACACTGTCATTTTCAGAAATGCTGATGTGAACCCTGCTACTGGAACTGTAACCTGTGTGAGAGGGTACTACTCCTCCATCTCTCACATTTTGTTTCTTGCTTTTCAGATTAGTGAAAAAGATTCACATTTTTGTATTTATCGGTGATACACAGGATTATATAAACAATAAGGAAAAGGTAGTGTTTAGTATGGCACACACACTGCAGACCATCCCATCCATGATAATACTGTTGTGACTCAGTTATAATTTTGAATATGTTACTGGCAGTCGTGGTGTTTATACTTCTAGGAAAATAGCAGAACTTTATGGTTATGTTATAGATAACTATGGACATTTTAAACATTCTGTGCCTGTAGTGGGACGGTTACCCTGCTCCTGCCTGAGGGGTTTAAAATAGCCCTGGCAGAGGGCTGGGGCAAAGGGAAAAGCTACTGGGCTGATTGGGGAAGTAGCCACAGCTGGGCCACGCCCCAATCAGGCCCCAGCTGGCCCTATATAAGAGGCTGGGAGCCAGGTAGCTCAGCAGTCTCTCTCTGAGTGCAGAGGGAGAAGGGCCTGGCTGCAGTGGCTAGAGAGAGCATACCTGAGTGGAGCAGGGCTGGGGACAGGCTGGGGAGCTCCAGCCTGAATAGCCCCAGGCTGTGGCCTAGCGGAAGGCCAAGGGGTACTGGGGGTTGCAGAGGGCAGCCCAGGGCTAGTCCAAGGCAGCAGGTCCAAACCCAACCTTACCTGTGATGAATGGCCTATACTGCAGTCTGCCCCAGGGAGCGGGGGCTAATTGGTGACTGGCAGTGGCCTTATTCTGAGGTGAGGTAGGGATAGTGGGTGGGGGTTCCCCAGGGAGGGGAGACCTAGCGTGTGGGTACTGCCAGGGGGCAGCACCCAGAGCAAAGGGCACCGGGGTCCTGGGAGGGACACAGGGGCTGAGAAGGAGAGAACGAGTCGGATCACCGGCCTGCAGAGGGCACTCCAGAGGCTGGTGAGCTATTTCCCTGGATGACCAGCAGGAGGCGCCGCAGGGGTGAGTCTGGATGTCTTACAGTGCCACATATGTGCACTAAACAGCACAAAAGGGTGCTAGGATAGTTCATAATACAGTAAATGAAAAAGAATTTGAATTGTTATAAATCAGCCAGACTCAACCTTGATTTCTTCAATTTATCAAGCAAATAGCTATCCCATAATTTGGCAGTAGAATAATTCAGATGGTATAACAACAGATGAATGAGTTTGGTGGTATGACATACATTATGGTATATTTTCTCTACAAAGCAGCATATGGAATTTCATAGCGGCTGCACAAAGTAACCACACTGTTAGTGATGATGGAAATACAAATACAATTCTTTTTGGATGAAATTCACCCCTCTGAAGCGGGCCAGCACAAAACCAACGGACAACTTAAGCCAGGTTGGCTGGGGGAAGGCACAGCAGCACCTCATGGGACCTGGTCAGTGTACAAGAGCAACTTCTAAAACTGGAAGCATCAGTCCCAGACAACGGCAATGTCATCAGGCTCTGCAATCTATGATTTGAATACCCAGTACTAGCTTCTTTCTGATGACTGGTTGCTTGCTCCTCCTTACTCCCTTACCAGTCCCCCTGCTGCCAGGTTTACTCTCCCATCCATCTCTCTGGTCCTGTCCTTTCCTCTCTTCTTCTTCTTCTCCTCTCCTTTGTTTTAATAACCACTTTCCCTTTACTTTCTTGTTCTTATTAACTCATCCCCTCCCCCAACTCTGCCCCATCATAATGAGAACATTTAAAAAAAAAAAATTACAGAATTAAGAATTCAGGTCCATCCCTGCTCAGGTGCTGCAGAGAGGACAGAAGACTTCTGCCTCCCCTCTGTTTACGATTTGCTGAGGGCTGATGAAACACCTGCACCAGGGTAAGGCAGCCCTCGGGGATAGCCTAAGTTGCACTCCTTTTGCAAAGGCTCCTCTGGTGCAGAGCTTAACTAGTGCACGTGGCATACAGAGCAGCAAAGAACTGTGCTCTGTGTGCTTCTCATCACTCTCATCGTTTGTGTGTGTTTTCCCTTTCCCTAGTTCACCAACTCTCACAGCCAGTTACATAAGTTTAGCCCCTGCAAAAGCCACTTGCCAGTGGTGGGGGAAGCTCCAGACTTCGCACAACTTTTGGACTGGCCAGGCGGGAAAGTAAGAAAAATGCTGTGTGAGCACTTAGTAGAGTTTAATTGGAGGATATTTAGTTGTATATTTTGAGATGCGATGTTGACAATATGTGTCACTGCTTGAATCTCAGTATCTGCTGCCATTAAATAATGATCTGCCCTCCTATAACTGAAAATTGAAATAAATAAAAATTAAAAAGGCTTAAAATCCATAAATTTTGAACTATGAAAATTTGATAAATTTTAAAAAGCTTACAAATAAACACTGTTATTCATCAAAATGATAAAAAAAATCAAATTCTGCAAAGCCTACATATAATTAAATGGGGTTTTGTTTGTGTGTTTGTTTCTCCCTTGGGAAAGGAGGTTGAAAACTTTAGGAGAAAAAGAGTTAGTAATAGAGCTCAGTCTTAAGATTTAGATGCTGGTCTGGATCCAACCTCTCCCCAAGAATGGGAGATGTTCAGTTATGGGATCTGGCTATGCCACAATCCATTAGATTACTTGCACATACATAACTTCAAGGAGGGAAGTAGTCCTGCTAATTTCAGTGGGATCACTCCCAAGATTCAAGTCACCCATATGATGAAGTGCTTTACTGGTTTGGGGCCTTTACTGAGTTAAACCCAAGGTGTCGTGTTCATGATTTGGGTCTGAACTTTCTCATAGATGAGGGGTTTAGTTCTCAGATACCTGTTCTGTCCTGTCTTGTGTTAACCACCATAATGAAATCTGCATGTGAATAATATGAAGTGTGTGTACCTTCATTTTTATTTTGCTAAGGGGGATTGCATTGCTGTATGTATCTTTCTTGCATAATGAATGACTAATATTATTATTTGTGGAGTTAAAACTCATGGAGGAAAGCTGGTTTAGCAATATAAAAACCCAGATTTCTGGCTTCATTATACTTTGGGATTGGAGTTCAAGCAATGCAGAATTCAGGCAGGTTGCTAAGAAGGAGATAGTTTTAACTGTATTTTTGGCCTGATGGGTAGCAGTTTGTACCTGAGTTACTGGGTCAGTGAGAAGGGGGCAGGCAATTAACACCTGCAGGTGTTTGTTCTGTTTCTATTTTATGCAGTATGCATTTTCCCTTGCATTTAGGTCACAATCCTGCAATGTGCTGAGCACCCCCGGCGAAATAATCAGCACACTAAACTCCAGTTTCAGGGGAGGGTATTGAGACCCTCTAGAATTGGGCCCTAATGCAGCAAACTGCTAGTGATTCCTGCATTATCCAGTGCCTGTCACTGGACCCTCACGGTAATTACTAGTAAGCTGTCCCCAAAGAGACTGTCTACACACAGTGTGACTGGTACAGTACAGGTTCAGGTCCTTTATGACAACAGCACTGTAGTCTACTTATAGTGAAAACAAATATATATGTATTAACAAAGATTAAGATGTAAGAGACACTGACAAAGGCTAATGTGTGGAAACAGAACTGGTTTTTTTATATATATATATATATATATATACACACACACACACACACACACACACACACACACACACACACACACACACACACACACACGATAAAACAAAATCCTAGGTCTGCACTTACTAATGGTTATCTCTTCTATTTTATAAAGTAGATTTTTCTCCCAAGGATTTAGTCTTTGACAGAGGTGCTAGTTTTCAGTTAAAACCAGGATCCAAGTTTTCATGAATATCCCCATACCTTACAAAGGGTTTTCTCAATAAATGGAGACCAAAATGCTTGTTTTAAAATTCTCCTTATATTTTCCAAAACTCATTGTTTAGACTCCAGAGTCAGGATGAACTCCCTCCCACCCACAAGTGTAGCTTCCATTCTGCTTGGTTTACAATGCTAACTCTACGTATGAATCTAGGAAGACTTGAACATACATCCCTGTTGTCTGGCAAAACTAGTTGTTCACCTCTACTGGGAAGTAACACTTTGATACAAACTATAAGGACATATTTTCAGTATGTAGATGTGACTTTTTAAATGTAATCAGTACGTACACTTCACAATTATATTAACGACCAGCATGAGCTTGGCTTTCATTTAATCTCGCACATGTCATTCTTGGATAAATATTGTGCCAGCAAAGAATTAGATGTATTGTGTTTGTCAGTCCTGATAGAAGTTGCTATTACAAAACAGTGAACCCTTTGCCAGTTGGCACTGAGGGGGTCCTAGGGTGACAGCGTCCAATGGAGGGATTCTTTTGGTCAGCCCCTTTTGTCTGTTCCTCCAGGTGCCCAATGATATGCCTGCCATGGCAGATGTTCTTGTTTCATTCCTAACGTGTGTCCCAGATATTTCCATCTGCTTCTCTGGATAACTTTAAAGATAAGGGCTTGTTGAACTGTCTGACGAATCTCGGCATTTGTTATAAATTCATCCCATTTAATACCCAGTATTTTTCTGAACCATTTGCTTTCAAAGGCATATAGAGGTCTGTCTGTATCATTGCTGGATTTCCAGCTTTTGCATCCAAATGTTAAGATGGAAATAACATTTGAATTTAAATCAACTGAAGGTAGACATCTAGGTTCTTTTGAAAACCCCGCTAGGCAGCTGTCTGCATATTTAGTGGCCTAAATACCTTTAAAAGTTTGTCGCTTAGAGACTTAACTCAAAGTGATGGGAATCAGGTGTCAAAAGCTCTCAACTTCCATTAATTTAAATTGGTTACTGGAAATTTTAATTCCATAGGTGGTTTTAAAAATCTCAGACTTTACCTCTGTGACATGCCACTGTTCACCAGAACAAGAAGCAGGGTTGTTGCTTATAAGCCAGAGTGGAACACTTGTGGTGCCCAAACACAAATAGACTGTCAAAACTGCATCAACACTTTGGCACTAGTATTTTCAGCATGTTAGATTGCTATGGTATGAATGAAAGCAAAAATCTCACTGTCCGTTTTTAGGAGCTGAGATTGGGAAAGATTAATGCAAAAGTGCCCAACACGTACAAGAATGCACTGGGGAGTTATGACTAATCTGCACTTAATTGCTGGCTATGGAAATACTAGATTTTTATCTGTGTGTAGGCTCTAATTTATATGGCTACCTTTTTATAAGTTTCTGGTTAACCCTTAAGTATACTGTGGATAATTCAATCCACAAGATGACTTTCTGTCAATGAGTATTTACAAAGGAATTAGTTACAAATGTATTAAGAAGAGAGGTTCTGTATAAACACTTAGAAAAATACAGTAAGTACAGTGGGCCAAATCCTGCCTGTCTAGATCTCCTAAGCAGCCCTCCCATTGCTTTCAATGAGAGGTGCCAGAGACTCCATCAAGTCCCCTTGACATTTCACTGTTGCAATTGAGTTTAGGTGGAAAGTGCTCAGATGCTATTGTAAAGGGCAGCAGTATAAAGCCCTAAGATAACCGATATATAGTAAGGCAAGCACAACTTGGTCTTATGTGTCTTAGTGGTGCTCTGTGGGGAAGGTACATTGGAAAACTCACACTGAAGGCTTATTGGTATAGAATAAAGGCCATCTAGGAACTTTCTCATCTTCATTATCTCCTCCTGCTCTCATTAAAGTCCATGGTAAAAATCCTATTGACTTCAGTGGGGCAGAATTAAGCCCTAAATAATTTAAGAGACCGCAATTTTCATTGTCCACTAATGTTGTAGTAATAATTACATACAAAAATTATATTGAAAGAACATTAAGGTTGCAAAGTCAAGCATTCCAAGGTTAGGAAGTGCCGGATTTAAGGTTGTTGTGCAACCTTAAGTTAATAGGTGTCTTTATATTAACTTCACTATGCTTTGATCAGGCCCTTGAATTCTAACCACCCTCTTCTACAAATAAACATGCACACGCAGCTTGTGGCCAAGAATTAGGAAATAGATTTGTTTCTGGCCTGTCTCTGCTTTAAAGCTGATGCTAATGAACTTGCCTTTTTCAATGGGAAACTTTAGAGTATTGCAAATCATTAGAAAAGTTGTCAGTTTATTTGCAAACCTCCTAAAATGCAGAACACTTTTTCACATGTGCAGAGAATGTTTCACTACCCTTGTCATGTTCTCATTATGTCCTACAATATATATTTTCACTGGCCAATGAGCTGTGATGTGAAAAATGACAGTGTTGTGGTAGAAGAAATCCCCAGGTTGAAAGTCAGGCCTTCCAAATTTACACCTCTTTATATTTAAAAAATGTCTCTCAGCCCACCAGAGGATTACCCTGATGGGCTGTGTGCTGAAGGTTGCCAACCCCTGGGCTACAGCCTTAATAAAATAAAAGGAAGATGAATGTATAGAAGTGTGAATTTGAGGATAATTGAACAGTATGAGCCAGATCCTCAGCATATCTCTGATTACTTAAATCAGGTTCTGCTAGCTATCATCAGCTGAGGATCTGATCCTATGGCTTTTCCTAGTGAATTACAGTTGTAAAGGCCTGTTTTATAAACTCCTTGTTCTTGATTTATTATGACAATTTTCTGTTTATTAGTCCTCAGACACTAAATTTAGTGTCTATCGTGGTGCAGTCAGGTCATTGCACACTGCCTGCCTCTAGAATGTACGAAGAAACTCTGGTTAAAGGCTTCAGTGGGAAAATACAAACATTTTCTTTTCCCTTCAGAAACATGCAATAAATCTCATCCTGGGGATGAATTGAAATCAGTCCAGTCCATGAAACAGAATTTCAGAAACCTCTCTATTGGACATGAGCCTTAAATGCCACCGAATCCCCAGCGATCCTGACTGCATTCTGTGCATTGACCTTTTTAAAATCTTCATAGAGATATGTCATATTTTCCCAGAATCTCCCTCCCCAGGATATGAGTGAACATTATTTATGTCCTATAACAGAAGAATAGTGTCTCAGGTGCTATTCCAATGCCTGCCTGCCTGTCTGTCTGTCATGTGTGTCTGTGTGTGGAGAAAGAGAGATGCACAAGTACAATATTTCATGACTTAGGCACCATCATCAAGTTAAAACTGGAATGTTTTAAAAATCAAATATAATTTTCACCATTTATGTTCTTTGTTAACATTTTCATTCCAGTCAGCTTGGAAGTTGATTAATCATTTTAACTTAAAAAAAAAAAAAAAAAAAGTCATTTTTACTTTCTGGTATCACATTCTAGCACAGGCATGCAATATTTTTATTGAAATGCTTCAAGGGCATATTTAAATCCAACCAGATTTTATTCTTTAGTGGGAAAACAACTGAAAATGTGTTTTGTTTTGTTTTTATTCGTAATACCTTTCACATACACCTTTTTATACAAAATACTGATAATTTCCCTTTAAAGAAGGTTTAAGGTTGTTGATATACCCCACTTAACATAAAATCAACACTCCTTTTTGAAGTTTTTGCAAAGTGCCTGGCATTTAATTGTGTTTGTTTATCTTCCCAACAAAATCACATGAGACCGCAAAATTGGAGATGTAGTTATATTTTAACACTAGTTTGTGCAAAAGACAGTTTTCAAAGGAAACCCAAATGTTTGAGAATATTTGAAAGCCAGGCATGATTAACAGTCATAGAAGGGGCAGGAAAAAAAGGAGAAAAGCTGCTGGAAAATATAGTCTGTGAGGTCCCTTTTGTCAACAAATTCTTTCAACAATTAAAGCAAAGCTGCTCATATGATGTTGATGAGAACAGAGTGGGTGAAATCCTGGCCCCACTTAAGTCAATAGGAGTTTTGTCATTGATCTCAGTGGGGTCAGGATTTCACCCACTGCATGGAAGCAATACAAATGAATTTCACAATTTGTACAGACATGAGACTTGATCCAAATTCTGATGAAGTACAAGGAAAGACTCCCATTGATTTCAATGGACTGTGGACTGGGTGATGAACAAATAACTTATGGCACAATCAACTTGACTAGTTTCACTTCTTCCTTTAACTTGTGGTGTTTCCTTCTTTCCCAATTATTTTTATTTTTTATACCGGGTCTTCATTTACTTTAAAAAAAAAAAAAAAAAAAAAAAAAAAATCTAGAGTACTAAAAAAAAGTTTAAAAACAAGCTATGGTTCATAAATTGGAGCAATGTGCTTACCTAAGCATTCATTGACAAAACTAAAACATGTAACAACTAGGAAATGAATAGTTAAAGACATCATAAATCTTACAGTGCCCTCATGCTGATATCCCTGTCACTTAAAGAAGTTTTACACAGTGTACATCCATTGAATTTAATAGAGCTATTCCTCATTTACTAAGGTGTAAATGAGAGAAGAATCAGGCTCCTTTATTTTTATGCAGTGCAAAGCAATGTACATTTCATCACAAACTGAACATATAACTCCACTCTAGATTATTTAAAGCAATAGACCAATTGGTATTTGACCTTTCCAAGAAACTATTAAAAGCCACAAACAATGATCTATTTTCCGGCTCCTACCTCTTTGACAGTCATTTCTAAAGAATTCTCATTCTTTTCATTTAAAATTCATTTGTGTCCTTGGTCATATCCTGTAAACTTCCTTCAAATGAAAGCCTCCAAATGTCATCTATAATTACTTTGGAAACATCCATGAATTTGTGTAACAGTTCTGAATATATTTTCAGCACCCAGTGCTAGTTTTTTCTGGCTTTGTTTGGTGGACAGGATATACTTTTTTCACTGGTTTCAGTAGTTAAACCCTTTAATAAAAAGAGCAAGCAAACAAATCTAAATTCTTGCAAAAAGAAGCAATCACACTTTTTTAAATCTGTTTCTATAGCTAGATGGCATGGTGTATGATGTGGCAAAAAAAGTTAAGGTTTCATTCTTTTACACACACACACACACACACAGACTGTTTGCAAAATTATGAGTGACATGATTAACTATTCTACCAAAACAAATACTGGGCCACATAGTATCCTGCTTCTGTGATGTTCAGTGGATGAAGCCATAGTCCCCTGCTAACATAAGTGAGAAATCACACAACAGAAGCCACAATCCATATACCTCATCATGCCATGGTGGTAGCAATAGTGTAAAGATCTAGGGTTCCAACCACAGTCATACTGGGGAAAAAATGGGAGCAAGGTAAGAGGCAAAGTGTATGGAATCACAGGAGAAGCGGGATACACAAAATACCATCACACATCTGTGTGAACAGGAGGTAAAAGAGGGGCATTTGTGTTTGTCTGTATATCCACCTGTTACATCCTTTAATGATATATTTAGGGGGTCTGGGGCACAGACCCAAAAATGCATTAAAGGTAAAACTACCCCCAGACTAGCCAATTGCCTGGTGGTTAGGGTACTCACATGGGATATGGCAGTCCCTGCTCTGCCTGATTTGGAGCAGGGATTGAACGTGGGTATCCTACCTCCCAAGTGAATACCCTAACCACCAGGCAATTGGCTAGTCTGGCATGGGCCTTTTTTGTATCTCTCTCATTGTGAGAAGAAATTCCATCCCAGACCTGAGAAACCTTCCTGATGAAAGTTTTTTGTCAAAACTGACTCTTTCCTACAAAAATGTTTGGTTTAAGAAAATCAACATTTTATGATGTAAAAACTGTTTTGTCAAAAAATTCCCCACGTAGGCTCCAGTTAACAGTCCATAAGTAGTAGAAAGTCTGGAGAGTTACAGAAAGCGCATTCTTTGCTTGACTTTTGCTTACAGTTCATTCTTCTGAAAATCAGTAATATCAGGGAAGGAGATAGAAACTACCTGTTTGATTATTTGTCCTACCTACTGCCAGCTTTGGGTATTCTTTCAACTGTAGAATCCAACACATGGGTGATCCTAAGTGATTTTCTGGATTCTATCGTGGGGGGGATGGGGAGGAGGGCAGGGAGGAAGGAGACAGATGGGGAGAGAGAACTACCATCTCTCTCTCTCTCTCTGTCTGTCTGTCTGCAGTGTTATTTTCTGCATGCCTTCCATCAAAAGGTTGTGCTGGTATCTTACCTTCTACATGGTATTCAGACAATGGTTTACCATAGTGAAGTTGGGCTGTATTTTTATATAATTTACACACAGGAGGGATGTGTAGTAAGCTCTTCTCTAGTGGATCAACAACTCCTGTACTAAAACAACAAGGAGTCTGGTGGCACCTTAAAGACTAACAGATTTATTTGGGCATAAGCTTTCGTGGGTAAAAAACGAAGAAGTGAGGTTTTTACTCACGAAAGCTTATGCCCAAATAAATCTGTTAGTCTTTAAGGTGCCACCAGACTCCTTGTTGTTTTTGTAGATACAGACTAACAGGGCTACCCCCTGATACTTAACTCCTGTACTGATGCTGTATGTATAGGTCAGCACTACATGTATAGGTCAGGACAGCATTACTGGTTTTGGTTCTTTGGCTTTCTCTGTAGTGTGGCTATCTGTTCACCATCTGCTACCTGGATACTGTCAGGGTTTCTTTGGGACTCCCAATAGGCTCTCTGTGCTTATTACCAGTGACACTTCATTGGCTTCATTTGTACCCACCTATTCTGTGGTCCTGTCAGTCTCCCTATGATTAGGTCCCTTCTGTGGTGACACTTGGTTTGCATGCTGCATCTGTGTTAAGTTCAGACAACATATCATTGTGATTGAGTGGGCAGTGACATGTGAGGCCATGGACTTTCCAAGTGTGCATTCTATCTCTTCTCTTGCTTCGTTCTGTCTCTGCCATGCTTCTTAGTTCTATTTATTAATGTGCTATCAATCCTGGTTGTACATTATTTATTCTGTTTCCTGATGTCTTGCTTTCTTAAGCCATGCTCTGTAACAATACTAATGACTGTCTGTTTTCACAGATGTGGGGAAGCATATCTTGTAATTTCCAGCTACTTTTTCCTCCATTGTTCTATGCATATTTTTGTCACTCTTCTTTTCTTACTGTATAATGTAGCCTACTGTATTATACAGTAAGACACAAGGGACACAACAGTGGTTTTACATCAGCAACATGAATGGGATGCATGCTTATAACATGTAGAGATGGAAAAATAAATAAATAAATTGAAATTGAATACTTCCTAAATAAAAATAGACGCAGCTCTACCATAAATATTTCTCTTTGGAGATAGAGTGAGATTTCATGTTGTTAATCATGAGTAAAACTCAATGTGTTCAGAGTTTGAGTTGAATTTGGATGTTTTTCCAAACTAGCTCAATCTCCTGTAAAATGTGGATGGTATTATCTTGAGTAGAAGATTTCTTGTGAGATTTCCAGAACTACTGCTTCATGCCAAAAAGCATAGAAACTGCTCTTCCTTCAGCGTTTATCACTTGTGATTCCAGTCACAGCCAGCACTTGGACTTAAATGGCTGCAAAGTAATGAGAAAATATTATCAACAGTTTCAGAACCTGCAAAAGGCTCAGTTTGATTCCCCCCACCCCTAAAATGGCCAAATGTTCATGGAGAGTGGGAGTGAGGAAACAAATCAGGGTGGGTTCTAATAGTTTCTCTAGCTATAACTCTACTAAATCTGAACATTGCATCCTTTAAGCATCTAGAACCAACTACTGCACTGTGCATATGCAGTTATAACTGACTCTCATGAATAGAGATGAGACCAAACCAAAACCCTGGATCCAAATACCCTTGAAATTTGAGGAAGCGTGGATCCAGCCAGTTTCCTGGTGGGAGGAGGGGTGAATTCCTTTATTTTTATTTTTTCTGTTGGAATGAAAAATTAAAAAATATTTTTTGAACAGTTTTTGACCCAAATGTTTCATTTTTGAGGTCTTTTAAAATTTTATTATTATTAAATAAAATTAAATGCCATTCTGAAACAAAACATCTTTCTGAAAAGGAAAAAAAGTAAAATTCCAGATTGTTTGTTTGACATTTCTGATTTTTTTTTTTATTTGACCAAAACAATTTGCTGACATCAACAAGAACTAGCAATTGTTTCAGTTAACCCAAATCTGCATTTTTCTGCCAAAAAAAAATATTTACATGAAAAATTTTGTCCGGCTCTAGTCTGAACCAAATTCTTTTCCCTATACCTCCCAACTTTAGGAAAGTATAGATCTAGTTCCAAATTCTTCTTTTGGGCTCATCTCTGCTCTAAAAATGTTTTTTTTTTTTTTTTTTTTTTAATGCTTTTTGTCAGCAGGAGAGTCCATGTAGCACACGGGAAAATACATCAGCACTTTTCAGTACCGGGGCAGGAGAGGGCAAAAAGCAACAATGTGATCACATGTGTACCTAAAACAACTTTTCAGTTAAAAGAAAGGGGAAAAAACACCATATATATGTGGAATAGCGTATTTCTGCTCTGTTTCAATGGGCTTTTTCTAATATAGACATTTCTGTAACAACAAAATGTTTGGGTCCTATTTGGCAGCAAGCATGACGTAGCTTCTTCAGATTAAAAAAAAAGTCATGTTTCCCTTTGTTTTGTAGAGAAAGTGCTAACTATAGAAATATTTGATTGGGACTTCAGTCTAGAAGCTGTCACTCTAAGGGTATGTCTTCACTACCCGCCGGATCGGTGGGTAGTAATCGATCTAGCGGGGATCGATATATCGATCCCCGAATGCGCTCCCCGTCGACTCCAGAACTCCACCAGAGCGAGCGGCGGTAGCGCAGTCGACGAGGGAGCCGCAGCCGTCGATCCTGCGCCGTGTGGACCCCAGGTAATTCTATCTAAGATACTTCGACTTCAGCTATGCTATTCGCATAGCTGAAGTTGCGTATCTTAGATCGATTCCCCCCTCAGTGTAGACCAGCCCTAAGGGTAGAACACACTGTAATATCTGTCAGTGAAAGTAAAAAAACGCACCTAAATTAAGTGCATCTAAATTTGTTTCCTCCTACTATTGTCACTCCTAGTGTACAGTTCACAAATAAGGAGTGATCCCCATTGTGAAAACTGGGCTTTGACTTTGCTGCTTGTCTCCTGCATGGTGTGTGGTGTGGTTTTTTTTTTTTTTTTAGGTGTCTTAGCCTTCTTTTCAAGGAAAAATAATTTTATCAAATTAAGTCCAAATAAAAGTAATTTGGGGTTGGATTCCTATTCCTTCAAATATTGTTTTTTCTATTGAAGAGAGTGGTCCTATCTGAATCTCCACAAGATTTCTAGGATGCCCATGAGATATCAACAATGTTACAGTTAGGCACTGTAACTTTAAACACCTTCTGTGGCTCAGTGACTAGGTAACTCCCCCATCTTCCCAGACTAACAAACATGGAGTGATGGAAAATTGTGTTTCTCATGGTCAGAATGTACTGTATTGTGCATGGCAAGGTTAATTGGTTAATTCTTTGGCAACATTAATAATCTTTACCTTCATTGCTTATCTAAAGACAACATATAGGTCCTTTTGAAATGTGCAAATATTCCTCACAAAAGTATACAACTGTTTTATTATGTCTGCATAACTTACTTTTAGTTGCTATGCCTGTGTGAATGTTGGCCCAATCCAGCTGTAAATGATCTTCAATTGCCAAGAAAGTTTCATGAGCCTTGGAGGGCAGAACCCCTTCTCTCCTTGATGCAGACTATAATTCCTTGATTACTTGCAGTCCCTCCATCCCAGAACTAGAGTCTGAGGTACTCAAATGACTAGGGTGGGGTGAGTGGAGACAGAGAGATGCCTCAGTAGGAGCTTCCCTCCTTTCTCATAACCCCCTCATCTGCATTGTCATCTAAGTTTCATTTATGTTTGGTTGTCCCCTTTGCAGTCAGATATGTTGAGGGAGATCCATGATGCAGTCCTAGGACTGCTGCATTAGTTTGTGCAGACTATGTGACCACATGGAGGTGATTGATGGATACATGAATCAAGAATGGGGAAATGTCTTAGCACTGAACATGTTTATAGGAACCATCTACTTCAAGGAAGATCCAAATTCCATCAACAAGGAGCTTTCATCACAACATTATCAGTATTCATAGTTTTTTATGGGTTCAGTGGTTCCAAATATATTCTGCTTGGATAAATCTTAAAGGGAAAATTCATGTTTTTAAGGACTCAGATTTACATAGTCATGAAAATTGTTTTTAATGATTAAACATTTATCAATATTATTATACATAAACAGGCTAGCCATAATAATTGGCTCTTTTAGCAGTAATTTAAGCTTGGGCACCAGGCATAGATGAATTGAAATACTGTTGTAAAAACAAAGAAATTCTGTGTTTTCAATGCACATGTAGTGCCATTATAAATCCATTTAACATTCACAGTAAGAGTACTAGTATTGATCTGAATAATTAATATGTATTTGTCTGGACTTTACATATATTTCCACTCTAACATTATTATTTGTTGAATAATGTTTTATCATGGACAGAATTTCTCTTTCCATCCATCCAAAGCTTAACCTGAACTGCTGTCTAACAAGTGCAGACATATTAAAAAGCAGGCTACTTTTCTAATATAGGGGTTGATGATTTCTCAGCTTTTAGAACCATGCAATAAGAAAAAGAGCTAACACTGGAACATTCAAAGAAAATACTAAATAAATTTGGTTTGACATTCATAGACAATGTTTTGTTTGCACTTTTTATTCATACTTTTGTGTTACAAAACTGCATGGGGTGTTTACATTTTAAAGCACACTGGAATAATCTTTCAAAAAAGATATCATTAACTTGGAAACTGTAAATTAATTAATTATTTCACACAGTTCAAGGTATAGCCAAAAAAAAAAGTCTTTCAACACATATTGCAGTAGCCTGTTGAGAATCAGCAAGTGATACATGTATCTTTAATAGTGTGTGCACTGAATTTGTTCATTTACAGTATTTGTTTTGTGTATATCACGGTCTATCTGTCTATCAGCATTTCGATAAGAACCATTTAGTTATTACAAAATGATCAATGATTGTGATGCTGTGCTTCTAAATCATTATTGCAACCTCAATAGATAGGTGCCTCTCCCATTTTCCTTCTATCCTTACAACACTTAACATGTATATCCTTTTAATATTTTCTTCTATATTTCACTGAGGTTATTTTTAAAGTAATTTCTTATGGAAAAGTCCCATAGAATTTAACAGGAAATGATAACTTTCTATAGTTTCTTTTAGCAAACATACAGAATTTGAGAGAATTTTATCTTTGCTTTGTAATCCATTGTCCTAGATGCCACAGGAAGAAAAGACACCAAGAATGTGGTATAACTAGGCCACAGTAACACATTAAGCAACACATCTGGAAACTATCCATGAATAACTTGTCCGGAGCAGGTCATCTTTTGTACTGTAATCCATATCACTTGGTAGAATGTTGCCAGGCCCCAACCCCATTAACCTGATTCCATTTCTGGGACTCCATCACCCTCCTCTCATACAAGGATTAAATGGATGGTGAGAGGGTTGTCTCCTCACTTTATCAGACCTTGGGAGCCCCAACCCCATTCTCGTCCTACTTTAAGAGATGACTTCCCTTAATCCTGCTTCTAGTTATGGTTTATCACAGAACCGGCTGACCTATTGAATGATTACCTGCACTTGGCACCTGTGCAGATCAAACTGCAACAAAATGAATTTAACAACCTAACCTACCCACCGGCTCCCTGGTTCTCCTCATTACCAATCTAGTAACGAGGAGAAAATCCTCCCGTGTGCCCAAAAGATGGCTAATACAATGCCCACACCAAGGCCCCAAAACCCAGTCCTATTATCCTTATGCTGCACCCTTCTGTCTAACCAATTAGCCTCAGAGCCCCCGACCTTCTCTCCCTAAGTTCACAAGAAAGGTGGGGTGCTGCACTCATCCTTAAAGAGACCATGGGTTATTCTTTCCCCAGACAAAGTTCCCCCCACACCCGAGCTATGAGGCTGTGGGGGAGCAGGGTATTCCTTGGAGATGCTGCTATAGCCAGGGCAATTTCAGCTCAGAAATGACAGTGTTGTTCTTCCTATCATTATGTTCCCACTAGTTTTTATTTCTAAC
The DNA here is from genome assembly GCF_028017835.1 of Emys orbicularis. Classification (NCBI taxonomy): domain Eukaryota; kingdom Metazoa; phylum Chordata; order Testudines; family Emydidae; genus Emys; species Emys orbicularis. The sequence continues at coordinate 99,113,824 of NC_088684.1, forward strand.
ACTGTACATCAAATGCTGCATTCTCTGAGAGACCATTTTCATGGGAACAACATAGCTTCAACAACTGATAAATAATTGTGCACATCAAAACAGGTCGTAAGTAGCATGAGCTCATTAAACATCTCCAGAGCACTGATATAATAAGATTGTGTATAACCGTTATAGGTCAGAGAATAGCAGTCAAGAATAATTTCAAAGGCATGAATATTGTCATAATACATTTTTGGAAAATAAAAATTATTCAGTATTTTACAAGATGGTAATGGCATTTTAACACAGATTTACAAGTGCCTGACATTTCCTGCATAGTTTGCAAATTAATTGAACTCCTAATGTCAGATTATAGCCTTGTATTTAATGTAGAAATGTTCTAAGAATAGACACAGTGGAGCACAGAAATTATTAAACACATCAGCAGAGTATTGACTGAGCAGTTTTACACATGGTTGGACTTTTAACAATGAACTAGCTGTGTCCCCAAGAGTTAAGATATCCATAACCCATCCGTGACAAAGCCAAGTGGGATGGTCTATACATCTGCCTTCTGATCCGAGAGTAAGAACAGCATCACTGGTAGAGCTGCAGTGAATAGCATTCCCCACAGATATAAGAAAATATGCTCTCCCAGCTTGAGAGCTCGCTGCTATTAACCTGTTAGGCTTGGGATGAAGAACAATTCAATTTAGCTACCAATAAAAGATGTCAAACCACTCCAATCATAGGAGCCAGACCAGCTGAAATCATAATGAAGAGATCATGCTTTGAATATTGCCTTATTATTTCTCGCTCTGTGTGGGTGGGTGTGTGTGTGTGTGTGTGTGTGTGTGTGAATGAGAGAGAGACAGAGTCACGTGGAAAAGAGAATGAATGAGGAACATTGAGTATAATGAGAACATGAATTAAATCCCCAAAATACACCTTTAAATTCTCTTCTTCCCCTCAAGCATCTAAAAGGCATGCAGAAAAAGATGAGGGAAAGGACATGGAATAAATAGAATTGGTGAGGGGAAAAAATTAAATTAAACCATTTTGTCACAAAATGGCCTTTCCTGATCAAAATGAAAAATTTCACAATTTGTTGATTTCCCACCGCCAAAAAAATTGGGTTCTGTGATTTTTGTTTTTGTGACTTTTCAAATTAACAAGCTTTCATTTTTTTTTAAATCAAAATGTTTTTTTCAAAACCATTGTTGAAATGGCTACAAAAAATCTTTTCATTTAACAAAATCAGTTTTTCAGGAAATTGTTTATCAAACATGATGATTTTTCAAAACTTTTTTTTTTTTTTTTTTTTTAAATGGGTTGGTTGGTTTTAAACTCTGAAATAGAAACAACTTTGAGACTTTTTTTTTTAAATTCACTTTCTGACCAGTTCTAGGATTAAACCACACAAAACCCCCTGGGGAGTTGCTATATGGTTCTGGGAAGGTCACATAAATCTGTTTTCAGAGGTGCCCACTGTGTTTTCCTTATTCTGAATACCTCATTTGAAACACCTGGGGTCTGATTTGCAATGTACTGCAATGAGCAGTCACAACTGCAATTGAACATATGGAGTGCTATATAATGCTAGGTACTCTGAAAATTCAGACCTTATGTGTCTTAAATAGGATATTCAAAATTAGTGGACACTTTTGACAGTTTTGGCCTTAATCTCTATGCCTCAATTTCCCATCTGTAAAATGGGTAGGGTGACATCTCACCTTAAGAAGGTGTTGTGAAGATAAATGCATTAATGTTTGGAAAGAGCTAATGTACTATAATGAGAGCACCATTGAAACATGCCTGAAGAAATTAATAATTCTGTATGCACTATAAGTTTGGATGATGTACTGTAAATAATGCATCAGCCACATGTTGAATCATGAGAATAAGCAAAACTATTGAATAAATACCCATTCACTGAATGAAGCTGGGAACCTGTGGGGGGGGGGGGGAAATGTTATCATGTAAATGAAGACCGTATCCTAATGCATTGACACAAGGGAAACAAAGTACAGTTGCATGGGCAGACTTAATTCTGGCATTTCTTAACTTTTGAGCACTTGACTTTGGAATGTTAACATTATTTTAATGACCTTTTTGCATATAATATACAATATTTATTGCAGTGATTAGGGCTATATTGTGAACAGCTGTGCAGAATTTTTTTTTCTGGTGGTAGATGAGATGTGGTTCCTGTTATGAATTTAACAGTTAGGTACATCAGCTATTCAGTATTTTGCATATATCTGTTAGAGGCTTATCAACAATGAAACTCATTTACTAGAAAAAAATAACCTGCGAGCCATAAAGCAATCACCTTCTTACAAGTACTGAACTCATTATGACCTATCAAGTCATCTGCCAGGTGTCCATAAAGAGAGGTTTTAGTGTTCACTTAGGGGGTGATTTAACTGATCAGACATCAACAAAACAAGCAAGAGCTATTGTCCATACTATCTGATAGTGATTATGACAAAGAAAAAAAAGTAATATAGCAAATTAAAGTGACAATTTGGGACATGAAAATAATAAAAAGACATATTGGCCTTGATGGAAAGCTAGGGTCTGAGAGTTTCAAAACTGCTTAAGGGATTTAGAATCCCAAGTCAGAACAAAGCACTTTGCTAACTCAAATTTATCTGGCTAATGACTGGTAATATGGGCCTTAGTTTTCAAAGGCCCAAAGGTGCTTTAGGCATTCATACCTTATTGACTGTGGGGGAACTGGACAGCTAGCTCCCTCTGTGCCTTTGAAAATCTCTCCCAAACACCTATATGACATAATGTTAGGGGTGGGGGGAAGTAACCAATCCTATTCTCAAAAAAAAAAAAATGTAGATAGACTTTTTATCTATCCCAGAGTCCTCCACTTGGGATGGAAGAATCCCATGCACCGCTACAGGCTGGGGACTGACTGGCTAAGTTCTGCAGTTCTGCAGAAAAGGACCTGGGGATTACAGTGGATGAGAAGCTGGATATAAGTCAGCAGTGTACGCTTGTTGCCAAGAAGGCTAACAGTATATTGGGCTGCATTAGTAGGAGCATTGCGAGCAGATCGAGGGAAGTGATTATTCCCCTCTATTTGGCACTGATGAGGCCACATCTGGAGTATTGCATCCAGTTTTGGGCCCCCCCTACAGAAAGGATGTGGACAAATTGGAGGGAGTCCAGCGGAGGGCAACGAAAATGATCAGGGGGCTGGGAAACGACTTATGAGGAGAGGCTGAGGGAACTGGGCTCGTTTAGTTTGCAGAACAGAAGAGTGAGGGGGGATTTGATAGTACCTTTCAACTACCTGAAGTAGGGTTCCAAAGAGGATGGAGCTTGACTTTTCTCAGTGGTGGCAGATGACAGAACAAGGAACAATGTCTCAAGTTGCAGTGGGGGTGGTCTAGGTTGGATATTAGGAAACACTATTTCATTAGGAGAGTGGTGAAGCACTGGAATGGGTTACCTAGGGAGGTGGTGGAATCTCCATCCGGGTTCTTAAGGCCCGGCTTGACAAAGCCCTGGCTGGGATGATTTAGTTGGGGTTGGTCCTGCTTTGAGCAGGGGGTTGGACTAGATGGAGGTCTCTTCCAACCCTAATATTCTATTATTCTAATTTTGACTTATTGAAGACTAGAGGGATAGATATGTATCTATATCTGACTCATTATTTTGAATGTTGTATGCTGAATCAACATTTTAATTAGACCAATGTTTAAGTCCAACCAATAAGATCTAGGACACAATGTAATTCTTGGAAGTGTGATCACCAGTCACATGGAATGATCCTGAATATGATACCAAGACTTTTCAGATGCAAGTCTGCAAGGTGCTGAGTGCCTCCTAAGGGATACTATGTACCTTCAACTCCCACTGACTGACTCCTTCAGTGAAACCTAAGAATTCCCAGCACCTTGCAAGAGGTGCTCAGCAGGCTACAAGATTGCAGTCTGTTAAAATCTGATTCATAGAGCCCTGTTTTGATGGCTTTCCTTTACCAGTAACATAATGGCCTTCTCTGCTTCCTCTGCTGAAAACAGGAATAACAGTAAAGTGGTTAATATTCGAAGTGTGCCTAGCCATTAGGGACAATACTAAGCTTCTTCAACATTATTTTAAATGGAACCTAGCTTTGTGAATGTATGTTCAAACTTATCTTAGCATGAAACCTTTCTCGTTTTCATTTTAGTTGTTTTGTTTTTGTTTTGTCCAGAAGCTTGCTTGTTTGTAATATTTGTTATATCATTTTCACTTAACAAAACTGAAAAAGCATACAGCCAGATGTGAGCTTTTTCTCTTTCTGTCTATTTCCTGTTTCTACTGACTGCAATCCTTCCTACCCCTTCTTCCCATCCCCCTTCCCCGGATGTGTAGTAATGCCTCTCTGCAGTATAAGGAGACTTAATGCCCTCCCAAAAGAAATAGGATTTTCTAATCTTTTTGCTCTTTTCTATCTCATATTGAAATAGAAGAAAACTGTTTCCCCCCCTATGTTATATCTCCCTTACATATTGACAACATTTCATTGGTTTCTGAATCCGGGGGGGGGGGGGAAATAGGGGAATTAAAGGTTAAACATAACAAGCAGACAAAATAAAATGAACAAGCTTAAGGAAGAGATGCTAGAGAAATTGGAGAGACAGAAAGAGAAAGGAACTACAGAGACAAGCACAACAAATGAGAGACAGCCATGTGACACCAGAAATGGTGTTAAAGGTGAATCAAGTGAGAGAGCAGGCAGGACTTTGCAGATGCAAAGCCTCGTGGGAGATCTGAGCTCATGAGCACCTCCACATTTTCACTGGAGCACAGATACACTAAGGTTCTGATGTGCCGAGAGGAAGCACCTGCTGCCTTGTTTCCCTCCGCCAGACAATTCTCTCAAAATTTTATAACCGTAATCTGTGGGGAAGTTGCATGTAAAGCCTCTCCCATGGGACGGAAAGTAAACAATGAACAATGTACTTTAAAATGAAACTCTATTATTGAGGTGTCCTCCTGTTGATTCAGAAACATACTGAAATACCTTTGTTCCTTTAGTACAGTAAAACCTCAGAGTTACAAACACCTCGGAAATGGAGGTTGTTCATAACTATGAACTGCTCATAACTCTGAACATTTGTCTTAATACAGCTTTGAACCTTTACTATGCAGAAGAAAAATGCTGCTTTTAACAATCTTAATTTAAATGAAACAAGCAAGAAACAGTTCCCTTACCTTGTCAAATCTTTTTTTAAACTTTTTCCATTTATTTTTTTAGTCGTTTGTTTAACGCAGTACTGCACTATTTTTTTTTTTTGTCTCTGCTGCTGCCTGATTGCAAACTTCCAGTTCCAAATGAGGTGTATAGTTGGTGTGTTTGTAACTCTGAGGTTCTACTGTAGATTACATAATTCCTCTGTGGGGATGGAAGACATTAGTCGGCATTTTATTGGTGATCAAAGTAAAAATACAGTGTATAGTTGCATTGTATGCTAGATTAAATATTTCAAGACTAAGAACATGTCACAGTATGAAGAAAAGGCTGTAGCACATACATCTGCAGATTCTGATTTTCTAACATTCTTCTAGAAGGAACTGTTTCACATCTTTTATAGTTTATAGCCACATACCACTATACTTTAAAAAGTAATGAATAACTATTATGCGAGCTAGTGTGCTCCCCCTACTAACTAATCCATGTGACACTTCACTGGTGTTCCCAGCGGGCCTTCCTTCCTTATCTATCTTGGTGCACAAAAGTAAGAATTATGCCTGTCTACCTCAAAAAGACAGCCCAATCTTCTCACCGCCAAGCTGCTTTTCTTTTGTAAAGGAGGGGCAAGCTGAGAAGCCAATGAGAAATAATGTCTATCAGTGTTCCACAGCTTATGTGTAGCAAAATCATAGCTAGCTATGAATCTTGGGCCTGGTCTACACTACGAGTTTAGGTCGAATTTAGCAGCGTTAAATCAAATTAACCCTGCACCCGTCCACACAACGAAGCCATTTACTTCGACATAAAGGGCTCTTAAAATCGATTTCTGTACTCTTCCCCGACAAGGGGAGTAGCGCCGAAATCGACATTGCCGGTTCGAATTAGGGTTAGTGTGGACGCAATTCGATGGTATTGGCCTCCGGGAGCTATCCCACAGTGCACCATTGTGACTGCTCTGGACAGCAATCTGAACTTGGATGCACTGGCCAGGAAGACAGGAAAAGTCCCGCGAACTTTTGAATTTCATTTCCTATTTGCCCAGCGTGGAGAGCACAGGTGACCACGCAGACCGAAAATCGAAAAAGAGCTCCAGTATGGACCATACGGGAGGTACTGGATCTGATCGCTGTATGGGGAGAATATTCCGTGCTAGCAGAACTATGTTCCAAAAGACGAAATGCCAAAATATTTGAAAAAATCTCCAAGGGCATGATGGAGAGAGGCCACAATAGGGACTCATATCCGTGCTGCGTGAAAGTTAAGGAGCATACCAGACAAGCGAACCAGAAAACCAAAGAAGCAAATGGAAGGTCCGGGGCAGAGCTGCAGACATGCCGCTTCTATGCTGAGCTGCATGCAATTCTAGGGAGGGCCGCCACCACTACCCCACTCCGACCGTGGATTCCGAGGAGGGGGTACTCTCAGCCATGCCTGAGGATTTTGCGGACAGAGAAGATGATGAGGAGGAGGAAGACGAGCTTGCGGAGAGCACACAGCACACCATTCTCCCCAACAGCCAGGATCTTTTTCTCAGCCTGACTGAAGTACCCTCCCAACCCTCCCAAGGCGGTATCCCAGACCATGAAGCCATGGAAGGGACCTCTGGTGAGTGTTCCTTTGTAAATATAAAACATGGTTTAAAAGCAAGCGTTTTTTAATGATTAATTTGCCCTGAGGACTTGGGATGCATTCGCGGCCAGTACAGCTACTGGAAAAGTCTGTTAACGTGTCTGGGGATGGAGCAGAAATCCTCCAGGGACATCTCCATGAAGCTCTCCTGGAGGTACTCCAAAAGCCTTTGCAGAAGGTTTCTGGGTAGGGCCGCCGTATTCCGTCCTCCATGGTAGGACACTTGACCACGCCATGCTAGTAGCAAGTAATCTGGTATCATTGCATGACAAAGCCTGGCAGCGTATGGTCCAGGTGTTTGCTGGCATTCAAGCAACATCCGTTCTTTATCTCGCTGTGTTCTCCTCAGGAGAGTGATATCGTTCATGGTAACCTGGTTGAAATACGGGAATTTAATTAAGGGGACAGAGGTGGCCATTCCTACTGGGCTGTTTGCCTGTGGCTGAAAAGAAATCCTTCCCTGCAGTTAGCCAAGCGGTGGGGCGGGGGAGGCCCACTGGGGCTGAGCTGTTCGTGTTTGGCTAGCAGGGATCTTCCCTGATACCAGCCATGCGGTGGGGGGAGGGGTAAAGCGATCATCCTAGAGAATTGGATGGGGGGGGTTAGTTTGGTTGCTGCTGCATGTTAACACGAAAACCGCAGCACTCAACGGGCTTTGCTTGGTATGTGGGAAAGGAGAGCGCTACTTTTATTAAAGTTGCAGAAGCCGAAAGACAATGGCTTACCATAGCTGCATGCAAGCCGAATTCTGTTGCCCAGACCTGGGTCTGTGATCTCTAACACCAAAGCCGCAGGCACTCAATATTAAGATGCAAAATGCGACCTTGTACCAAAATCACATGTGCTATGTAATGTGAATAGTGTTGTTCACCGTGAAAGAATATAAGCATTGTTCTGTAAAATGTATCTTTTTAAATACTTCTCTCCCTTTTTTTCCTCTCCCACAGCTGCAAATTTTTAAAGCCTCCCTCCTCTATCCCGAAGGCTATCTCAGATAAGGCGGCGAAAAAAACGGACGCGAGACAAAATGTTCTCTGAGATCATGGAATTGACCCACAATGAAAGAGCTCATCTGAATGAGTGGAAGGACATGGTATCACAGTACAGGAAACCTGCCAGTGAACGTGAGGCCAGGAGGGACGCACGTGAGGCCAGGAGGGATGCTCGAGATGAGAGGTGGCGGGATGCAACGCTGGGGCTGCTGCGTGATCCAACGGACATGCTCCGGCATCTGGTGGAGCTTCACGAATGGCAGCAGGATCCCAGAATGCCGCTGCAGCCCTTGTATAACCGCCCTCCCCCCTCCACAAGTTCCATAGCCTCCTCACCCAGACGCCCAAGAATGTGGGGGGGAGGCTCCGTGCACCCTGCCACTCCACCCCAGTGGACAGCCCAACCAAAAGGCTGTCATTATTTTGAACGTTTAAAGTGGCCTTTTCCTTCCCTCCTCCCAAACCCCACCCGGGCTACCTTGTCAGTTCCCTCCCTATGTTTATAATCCAATTAATAAAGAATACATGATTTTTAAACGATAGTGACTTTATTTCCTTTGAAAGCAAGCTGTGATCGAAGGGGGGGAGGGTGGGTTGCTTACAGGGAATGAGTCAATCAAGGGGGCGGGTTTTCATCAAGGAGAAACAAACAGAACTTTCACACCGTAGCCTGGCCAGTCATGAAACTGGTTTTCAAAGCTTCTCTGATGCTCAGCGCTTCCTGGTGTGCTCTTCTAATTGCCCTGGTGTCTGGCTGCACGAAATCAGTGGCCAGGCGATTTGCCACAACCTCCCATCCCGCCATAAACGTCTCGCCCTTACTCTCACAGATTGTGGAGCACACAGCAAGCAGCAATAACAATGGGAATTTTGGTTTGGCTGAGGTCTGAGCGAGTCAGTAACGTGCCCCAGCGACCCTTTAAACGTCCAAATGCACATTCTACCACCATTCTGCACTTGCTCAGCCTGTAGTTGAACAGCTCCTGACTACTGTCCAGGTTGCCTGTGTATGGCTTCATGAGCCATGGCATTAAGGGGTAGGCTGGGTCCCTAAGGCTAACTAAAGGCATGTCAACATTTTCTGGTCTGGGAAGTAAATCCCTTGCTGCAGCCGTTTAAACAGAGTAGTGTTCCTGAAGACGCGAGCATCATGAACCCTTCCCGGCCATCCCACGTTGATGTTGGTGAAACGACCCTTGTGATCCAGCAGTACTTGCAGCACCATTGAAAAGTACCCCTTGTGGTTTATGTACTTGCTGCCCTGGTGCTCCGGTGCCAAGATAGGGATATGGGTTCCATCAATCGCCCCACGACAGTTAGGGAATCCCATTGCAGCAAAGCCATCCACTATGACCTGCACATTTCCCATAGTCACTACCTTTGATAGCAGCAGCTCAGTGATTGCTTTGGCTACTTGCATCACAGCAGCCCCCACAGTAGATTTGCCCACTCCAAACTGATTCTCGACTGACCGGTAGCTGTCTGGCGTTGCAAGCTTCCACAGGGCTATTGCCACTCGCTTCTCAACTGTGAGGGCTGCTCTCATCTTGGTATTCGGGCGCGTCAGCGCAGGGGAAAGCAAGTCACAAAGTTCCATGAAAGTGCCCTTATGCATGCGAAAGTTACGCAGCCACTGGGAATCGTCCCAGACCTGCAACGCTATGCGGTCCCACAAGTCTGTGCTTGTTTCCCGGGCCCAGAATCTGCATTCCACGGCTAGAACCTGCCCCATTAACAGCATGATCTCCAACACGCCGGGGCCCGCAGTTGGAGAGAATTCTGTGTCCATGTCCTCATCACTCTCGTCGTCCCCCCACTGCCGTCGCCGCCGCCTCCTCGCCTGGTTTTTCAGGTTCTGGTTCAGCATAAACTGCACGATAATGTGCGAGGTGTTTACAATATTCATGACTGCTGTCTTGAGCTGAGCGGGATCTATGCTTGCTGTGGTATGGCATCTGCACAGTTCACCCAGGGAAAAAAGCGCGAAACGGTTGTCTGCTGTTGCTTTCACGGAGGGAGGGGGGAGGCTGTACCCAGAACCACCAGCGACAATGTTTTTTGCCCCATCGTGCATTGGGATCTCAACCCAGAATTCCAATGGGCGGGGGAGACTGCGGGAACTATGGGATAGCTACCCACAGTGCAACACTCCGGAAGTCGATGACGCTAGCCTCGGTACTATGGACACACACCGCTGAATTAATGTTCTTAGTGTGGCTGCATGCACTCGACTTTATACAATCTGTTGCCAAAAATCGAATTATGTAAAATCGGAGTAATCCTGTAGTGTAGACATACCCTTGGTGTATATGCTTATTCCTGGTCACACCCATGACTCAATACATTTGTATGTGGCCATCTTTCTGGGTGCCAAAGCCCTGTGCCTGGGCAGTCATCCCTTTGAACATCCTTTGTATGCTTATGTCAGTCTGGAAGCCCAAATAACCACCTATATGGGGATTTTCATACGTTCATGCTTTCATAAGTGTAGGCCTTGGGTGTTTCTGGCAGTGGACAATGAATGCCCGTTGGATATGCTGAAAGTTAGCGGGGAATAGTAGGAAGCTGTATTGGCTAAGGGAAGTAATACCAGGATCCATTGGTATTAATCTAGTTTACAATAGTTGTCACAATTACAATGGGATTTGGGTGTCTAATCTTCTGAGGCACTTTTGAACATCCCACAAGATGCCTATCTGCATCATTAGATGCCTAAATCCCTTTGGAAATCTGACCCTGCATGCCAGTGCCTGGAGAAGCTTCTGCTCACCATGAGGTTAATATATGAATGGCAATGTTTTAATAATATTGTCTTGAGATAAAGGAGAGATTGGGAAAATAAAATGAGAAATTGCAGAGAGATAATGAGAGGGTGAAAAGGGAGATCTAAGCTACTTCTGAAACAAAATGCTTGAGTTATACTATATGGGATACTTTTCAACTGAATAACTTAACAACTCTGTTTCTCACATTCCTTTCAGTGCATGACAAATCACTAACCCAGAAACAGAAAATCAGATTTTCTGATCTCTGATTTTGTCCTGGTGTTTTCCCTTATTAAAAGCCTAATTGGAGGTTTGATCATTTGAGCCATTATGAACTGAAGCTGTATAGATCACAGCAATTCCTCTTATTTATTTTATCAGTGTAACCAAGGGACATGGGTTATATACACCACACATATAACAGAGGGATTACTCAGGACTAATGAGTTAACACATATAATGTGAATGGCAAGTGGTGAAGTATTCCACAATGGAAAAACAAACATTCTTAGCTTCATTTTTCTTACCCTGAAAACAACAATCAAGCTGCCAAAGTAAAGGTTAGGTCAGTGTTTTCACTATTAAAAATCCTATTTTAAGTGGTTTAATACTCCACAAGATAAATTAGCTCAAGACTCAAACTTGCTAAGAAAGGTCAGCACATTTTTAACTTTATGATTTTTTTAAAATGGCTGTTTTATTAATAAAAATGAACTTCCACTTATTGGTGACACCAAAGGCTGTTTTTAAAAAATCAAGAATTTAAAATAAAATATCTTTTCTTTCCACTTTTTAGAAAAATAAAGATCCAATCTTGATCCCATTTAAATCCGTAACAATAATCTCCACTAGAAGCAGGAGCAGGCTCAAAGTCTTTGTACATTTAAGAAAATGGGACTGACCATGCAAATTGTTCCTAATAAACTCCCAAAGTATGTGAAACTTACCTGGTGGTGCTATACACTTGAAATTCAGGTTAGATTTGTCAAAAGAGTCACAGGGGTTCATGATCATATCAGCACACTTGAGCCAATATTTCGAACAGGCGGGCTGATTTATCTTTTGTTGTTAGAATTTTGTAATATTTGAGCATGGAGATTATTTCAGTGGGAAACCAGTTGGGATGTGGTAATTTTGATTGAGTTGCCCTTTGAAATTTCATATTTGTTTGAACCTACACTCAAGAAGAATCTCAGGAAGAAGGGGCATAGTAAGCTACACCCAAACAGACTGAAACCAAAGAAAATGTTCACATGTTCAAAGCCTGAAAGCTGGTAGCTTAGGAGGTAGGTTATAGAATATGAAATCTTTCATATTTAAGTCCTTGGTTCAAATGTATTTATTAAATACAACAAAACCAAAAGCAGGAATAGTTCTAATCCCAGTTCTATTTTTAAACCATCAAAGATTGGCAAGAGAGAAACTTGTGTGTACATACAAGGCTTTAGTTTGTCACATCAGTACAATGAGAGTGATTTTTTCCCTCTTTCAGTTAGTCAAATTGTGGGTATGAAAAAAAGTAAACTCAAGGGTGCTTCAGATCCAGATTGTGGATAAAAGATTCCAGGTATCTCTGGCTGTGAGTGTGAACAAAAGTCGTTGTAGGTAAATGATGGTTGTTCAGTGAGCCCTATATGAAAGGTGTTGGAGGTCTTAGTCCATTTCTTTGGAAATAGGTATCCGTATCAACATTTTTCACTTTCTTAGCCTCACCGGAGAGTCCAAGGATTGAATGGCCCTGGTGACTAAACTAACTAATCTCTTCAAGAGGTGGTCTTGAAAAAGAGGCTTGATGCACATCAGTGGGGTGGGGAAGCTTGCACTGCTCATGTGTGCACTGCACCTGTTCTGCAGATAAAAAGAACTTTACTGCCCACTGCTGTGAACCAAGCACTTTTTACAAGCAATTTTTATAAAAGGTGAAATGGCAGATATCCAAATCTAAATACTTATCATCCCAAGATGACCAGTTTCAGACTGGTAGCTGTGGTAGTCTGTATCAGCAAAAACAACGAGGAGTCCTTGTGGTACCTTAGAGACTAACAAATTTGTTTGAGCATAAGCTTTCATGGGCTAAAACCCACTTCATCAGATGCATGGAGTGAAAAATACAGGAGCAGGTATAAAAACATGAAAGGATGGGGTTGCTTTACCAAGTGTGAGGTCAGTCTAACGAGATAAATCAATTAACAGCAGGATACCAACGGAGGGGAAAAAAAACTATTTAAGTGGTAAGAGAGTGGCCCATTACAGACAGTTGACAAGAAGGTGTGAGTAACAGTAGGGAGAAATTAGTATTGGGGAAATTAGGTTTAGGTTTTGTAATGACCCAGCCACTCCCAGTCTTTATTCAGGCCTAATCTGATGGTATCCAGTTTTCAAATTAATTCCAGTTCTGCAGCTTCACGTAGGAGTCTGTTTTTGAAGTGTTTTTGTTGAAGAATTGTCACTTTTAGGTCTGTTATTGAGTGACCAGAGAAATTGAAGTGTTCTCCTACTGGTTTTTGAATGTTATGATTCCTGATGTCAGATTTGTGTCCATTATTCTTTTGCGTAGAGACTATCCAGTTTGGCCAATGTACATGGCAGAGGGGCACTGATGACACATGATGGCGTATATCACATTGGTAGATGTCCAGGTGAACAAGCCCCTGATGGTGTGGCTGATGTGGTTAGGTCCTATGATGGTGTCCCTTGAATAGATATGTGGACAGAGTTGGCACCGGGGTTTGTAGCAGGGTTTGGTTCCTGGGTTGGTGTTTTTATTGCGTGGTGTGTAGTTGCTGGTGAGTATTTGCTTCAGGTTTGCACCCTCATCCTTTCATGTATTTATACCTGCTCCTGTATTTTTCACTCCATGCATCTGATGAAGTGGGTTCTAGCCCACGAAAGTTTATGCCCAAATAAATGTGTTAGTCTTTAAGGTGCCACAAGGACTCCTCTTTGTTTTTATCATCCCAAGAGTAACTCACCTTGGAAATGTTAACTTTCTTAGGTAAGAATTGCTACTTTTCAAACCATTATATAATTTCTTAAAATTAAAGGGTCCAGATTCTCAGATAGTGAAAAATCAGTATATGGCAATTTACATATCTGAGGATCTGGCGCATAGAATAAAAAAGTGTGTACATTCACAGTACAACATGGTTAAAAGGTAGACACAGAAGCCAGAACATAGAAAGATAAATAGAATGACTTGCTGCCATTTTAAATATACGAGGTTTGTAAGTCTGTCCTGGATGGACTGTTATTTAAAAATCACAACATAATAACTCGTGCAGATTGCAGATCCCGAGCAAGCTGTCTTTTCTAACAGTTGACAGTTCACATTTCTTTATATTCCCAATTTGTCTGCAAGCGAGGAATTTTCCATATCTCCCAGAATTGCTGGAAACAAATTAATAGGGCTGGGATAGTACAACTAATTTCAGGGTTCTGAATTTCAGATGCTGACTTTAATGACTGCTATTACTGATATTAGTGCTATGGAAAGAGAAAAGACACTGTGTCATTATAAGCTGTGCTATATTGATCTAGCCGAGATTTTCATTTGAAACTGCTCTTACTGAAGAGAGACTTGTTTGGAGCAAATGTATTTTAATAATCTTCCACCTGCAGGTCTTCTTTTCTGCCCACCAAGTTCTCTGATTTTTTTTATCCTAATTTAAAGAGCTCTAAGGAAATATTTAATTTTCAGTAGCCCTTTCGTTATAATTCACTGTCGCCAGGGACTGTATTCTTCTCCCTTTTATTCAGAGGATAGATTGGATGTGTAGACATATTCATCGACAAGAGAAAGGAATTCACTGTGCAAAGATGACGAGATGTGCCCAAGTCAGACTGAGGGCACCAATTATGACACACACTAAATGTCAGATCTTGCAGGATGTTCCATGTCACTTGTTCGTAAATAAAGCATGTTCAGTGCATAGACCGTAGAAAATATGCCTGATCCTGTTCCCAGTGAAGTCAGTGGAAGCAGAAGGCAGGCTCCAATATCTGAATGCTGGAAGGATCAATGATCTGTGGTACATATACTACACAATGATATTGTTCAGTCCAATAAAAGTTCATTCAAATAGCATTATGGTACTGCCATAAACCTACAAAGCAAGGAGATTCAATTGTATCTCTAACTCACCCTGCCATGTCTGCTTCTTGCTGCACATATGGTGCCATATCATGCCTTTGTTTTTCAAGCAGAACTTACTATTGAAGTCGATGGGGAGCTCTGCTTTAAAATCAATGGCACAGTATGGTCCATGGAGCCTAAGTGGTGCTGTAAATTACATGAGGTAAGTAACTTATACACAGAGGGACCTGAAACACAGGATTGTAACAGGAAAAACCACCTAGGGGAGGTTATAGGAAGATGTAAAATTAAAGAGGGAGAAGGAGGAGAGGGGACTGTTTTATCTTACAACTTTTTACACCCTCCTGCTCTTCCTAATACAACCCCATTCTTTTACCTCCACCCTCCGTCTTTGAAACACTGCAGTTTAAGCCAATTTACCATGTAATACAGGACTTCATGCATTCCAATCCCTAGGTACAGCAGAACTGATAAAGTAGAAAACGACAGCTTTAACTTGATCTCCCTAGATCTGGTATTTATACCTGACCCTTAGAATTAAGATTTTAACAATGGCATTATATAAGTAGCCTGATTTTTTTTTTCAGAGGTGCTATACACCAACAACTCAAGACGGGAGACCTGCAGGCACTCAGCATCTTAAGCAGAAGCTGAAATATGGATTTTACTTTAGGTACCCAAGTTTGAAATTGTTGACTGTGGTTTTTAAACACAACGTATTTGATTGCACAGCATTCCTTATAGGAATATGTTCATATAGCACTTTTCCCCTAAGAAAGGAAAGGGCTTCTTACTCATTTATGGTAATAATGCCTATTTTATATATTTCACAATGCTGACATTTTAAATGACCACCATTTTGGGTCTCCACCTCCTTTCTGGTGACTGTTATTTGTAAATCAGGTGTAAATAGTACATATTGTCGTTAAATAAAAAAAGGGGTTTATGCAAAAGAAGAGACTGAAAATGTTGTCAGTAGCAGAGGCATGCATTCATTATGCAAGCAACCTTGGAGAGATCTGAGGTACTATGCAATTTAATCTTGATTTTCAAGAACCTCAAGAATTAGCCCTGTCCTGAACAGAGAAATCCAATGAAGGCACATGTTGTGACATCTTGTTTTGATGTGAATCACTAAACTCATTTTCACTTCTGACCTAAACAAAATTTAAAACCGCTTCCAGAAGTTAAAGGTTAGTGCCCTGTTACATTCTGTTCTCAGGATTGCTTTATTTTTCATTTCACTCATTTTGGGGTTGAGATTTAAAAAAAAAAAATCCCCATATGAACAATAAGGAACCTTGTCATTGATATTTTAGAGGATACGTTTATTTGGTAGCTTGGTAATTCAATATGTCTCATATGGTACATTAGCTTTTCACCTCTTCATACATGAGTTCAAATCCTAGATTAGATCATAAGTGAAATTTGACAACAGAGAAGTCAAGGAGCAAGAGGTTGTAGAGACTGGAATATCATCTCCCTGGCAGATATGCACTAACAGCTCCCATTGTCTTCAGTGGGCATTGCATGTATATATCACAGAGAAGGAATGTGCTTGTTGCTTTGAAACAAAAGGTGGTTCATTGAGGTATTATCATTATTAGTACAGTGCCGACAGTGTGTGAGGTGCTTATTTGTACATTGTCAATGGCAATATGAGAAAGTTTGGGCTAATGATGCCAGTGCTATATAGGCCCTGTGTATAGAAGGCTTCAGCATCAAAGGTCATCATTATAGACATTCATCTCTTTTTAAACTTTTTTTTAAGTGACAAAGGCATTTGATGGTTTTATCCTTGTCTCGTTCGTTCTCATAACATTGCTGCTTGTACAATGTAGTACAATTAAAATTCCTTCCTCCAAAGAGACTCACGACTGGAAGAGCACGGATGCTGCCAATCAGGATTGAAATACATTGCCAGAGCTGTGTGGAACTTCTTCAAGCTCCTGCATGCATTATGCATGTCTCATGCCTGTACTATTCATCTGGGTCTTTCAAGAATACAAACCTCAGCCACAAATAATTAAAAAAAACAAACCTTAGAATAGGACTTGGTTTCAAAGCATTTTACAAAGTCAGGGCCCAATCTTGATCTTGAAGTCATTTTATTAGATAGTGATGGTGCAATGAGTATGTAAATAAGCCATGAAATATTCAATAGCAGCTTGTATGTAGCCATGTATATTAAAACTCGTTTTCTTTAGAGAAGGAAAATCAGGGTTAACACTATTCTGTTTTCTTTCATTACCATGGAGCATATATTTCTGCAAGAAGGGTATTTAGATTAGACACAAGAAACCATGGTTTAAATTTCTCATCTGAATACAGGCACCAAAATTGGTGCCCTCACTTCCAATCTCCCCAGTGTTGCTCTACAACTTTGAATATAGATGGATGGATGGTCATAAGCCTGTTGTATTAGACCAAAACCTTGGATCCCATGTGTTTTTAAGCCTATTGAATCTGAACAGCATCCAAACACTGTCTCCGTGTCTAGCCTTTCAGATTAATTCCTGGGGTACAAACTCCAATGCAGGTACCCCTTCTTGGGATGTAGGACCTTGTGGTCCAGCTGCCCTAGGCCCCAAGACTGGTGCAGATCCTCCAAATCTCCCCAGTAGTTTAAACATGCCTTCACCAGAGTGCCACATTGGAGGACACTTGTTTACAGTTTAACCCTTCAGGGCTTCATGACAGTTACGCAAATAACACAGACTTTGCAAAGTCAGTTCTAAACTTTACTCGTAATAAAGAACCCCCCCCCCCAAACTTCTGTACACAAGAGACTGCCTCATTTTTACTCTGCTCTTAAGAGCCCCTTGGGTGTTACTCAGTGTCCTTTGGTGAGTTTTGGATTCTTCAGTACCCTTTCCCCTCTCTTCTGGGTCTCACCTGGCTGGAGAACATCTCCTTTTAACAGCAGTTAAAAGCACCTTGTCTCTTCCTATCCTTCCCCTGAGGTTTTGCCACTCTCCAGTCCTCCAAAGGCTGCCATCTCTAACCCTCTGAACCAACCAGTCTTTGGCTGGTAATCCATACTGTCCTGCTAGGGCCTTGGCTCTGTCCTAAAGTGGGGGTGGTTGTGCCCTCTTTGGGTAGGGACAAAAGAACAACAGCTCTCAACATCTGTTTTGTTGTTAAGTAGCAGTGACAGATATTTACAACCACTGTCTGATCTTCTGTAGATTTGTAACCCCCCAGGACTAAGGTAACTTTTTCATGTAACAGACAGCATGATAGTAATCAAATAGACAGAGGTACACATCACATTAATGAAAAATAATACAGATATCTCCCTTGTTCTTCATAATGAGTGTGACAATCCTAAAGTCTGATTCTGAATTACAGTGTGTGTGTGTGTGTGTGTGTGTGTGTGTGTGCGCGCAAAATTCCTTTGCAAATACCTGCTGTGATAAGGGCCTTCATGGCTAGCATATAGTTGACATAGGGGCTCTATGTTCACTCTGCTTCCACCGCAAGTGGAGCATTGGGGGATAAGCCGGGGTTAGGGAGGGAACGGACCCAGGACACTGAAGAGGCATACCCAAGCATATTGTACTCCAGTTACTCTTTGTTTACCAAGTCCTATAGGGGATCATTGGAGTTAGAGCAGCTTTGGGCTACCCCATGTTTGGAAGCTCAGAGTGGCTTAAGTCATACTTGCCCGCCCTCCTTCTCCTCTCTATTCCTGCTCTAAGTGCAACAATTTAGGAACTGAGAATTGGGGCCCTGGTGTGATTCTTGAATCTACAAACTGGTGGCTTACACGTGAGGTATAACGGCTGACTCTCACTAACAATATAGTGTCCATATGCAGTATAGAGTGTAGGCAGCACCTGGTTAAACTAATCTTCATTTTTGCCCTTTTTTATCCAGCCACATAGGATTAAGTAGGATTGGTGGTTTGTGTATAAATGACTGCACAGAAAGAAGATGCAAGGGGCCAGAAGTCCTGACAACCCTCTCTTCCTTCAAAGAAACTATGTACCCAAGATTAGATTCATTCTGACTTCTAATTTAAACCAGGGCACTGGGCCCCTGAAGGCAGAAAGGTTGTGGCTGGGATTGAGGGCCAGGGCAGATAGAGGATGCAGTCAGGCCCTGACTTCTGCTTCAGGGACTTTTATGAAAATCTTTGTGAAAAATAAAGCTCTGATCCCCTACATCCCCTGAGTCCCCATCCTTTTCCTCCCCCCTACTTCTGAGCACTATGGGCTTGTCTGGTGCAGGGAGATGCAGTGTGTACCTCTTTGTGCAGGCCATACTAAATCTGAATCTGATATGAGTCTGGCTCAGTCTGCAAACTCATCTGCATGGGCAGATCCATTCTTCCACAGATAATTTGCAGGATGAAAGTCTATGTTTAAATGTTGGTGTTTACTTTGCTGTTGCTTTATCCTGAGAAAAATAATACACTTCTGGAACAAACAAACAAAAACACAATACAAAATCACCCTGGCCCCACTGAAATTAATAAGCTAGTCAAACCCTGTTCCTACTGAAATTAAAGTGAGTTTTGCCATGTACTTCAATGAAGCTGAGATTTCACCTTGATTAGTAAAAACTTGGTTGTAATAGAAGAGAATCTTATGTTGTGTGTGGGTATGTGAGGAAATATTGTTTCTTTTATTAAATATTTTGCCTTCTAAATATCTAAAAAATCAATACAGTTTTTAAAACCCTGTATTTAAAATTAGAGGCATTTAGAATATATTGTTTGGTCTATTTCATTTACAGTGTATATGTATCCAGTGCAATAGACAAGGCAGAGATTTTGGGGATCAGTTGTATTTTGCTGGATTGCTAATTAATTTTCCATTTCAAGGTGGGGAAAAGCCACATCAATTTCCTGGCATGTTACCGAAGGTTGCTTAGGGCAGGTCACACCAGCGGGTTTGGAACTTTCTCATTACAGCTGGCATGTTCACACCGTGAATGTCTCTTATTCTGTCGATGTAGTAGCTCTTTTAAAAAATTTCCTTACAGAAATCTCAGGATAACAAGCCCATGGGATACTTTCTGCTTGCATTCCGCTGACACTACATGTGGTCAGCACAGATTGTTGCCATCTTTGTTTCTGTAAGAGTTGTGAGTACTTCTCCTTGTGTTAAACCCTGAACAAAAGGATTGAGACTGAGGTTAATAATTGACAAAAGTGCTTTATTTCTGTATGTTGCATATATTTCTGTTTCCTCAACAACTCTGTTTCCAGATTTTTTTAAAAAAGTTTTCATTTAAAAATATATTCTATTCTGTTTTTCATAATTAAGCCTTTTTTTTTTTTTTTTTTTCCAAATAGGATGCCTACATCATTCAAGCCTTGGATGGTCATGATCTCTGAAAATTTTAGTCAGCCAGTCAAGGAGCAAAAATGTTACTGTATGCCTTAGGTAACCAATCACATACCTCAAATAGTGACTAGTAGAAGTGAACAGTTCACAGTTCATGAACAGTCTGTAGGCTGAACATCATGTATGTAAACTTTTTGGCAAATGCTTGTCAATAATGAATACATCATAGAAATCAGAAGTGACTCATGAATGATTTGGGAACAGGAAATAGAATAATTTATTGAAAATGAAACCCTTAGTGAATTCAATCAGCTCTAGAATTTGCAGTGACTTTTAAAACTCGGTTCAAGAAAATGTCATATTATACAATTAAAATGTAGAAATTCTAAACCTACAGATAGTGATTACCTTCAAAACTATACATTCAGAATGGCTTTACTACACTATTTTAGCTACATAGATTATGCTAGGGCTATTGATATGCATTTTTTCTTAGCTTAAGTTTTACAGAATTTAGTACAATTTCTCTGAATTCAGAATTTAAGGATGGCAATATAGAGTGCTAATGCGACTACCACCCTAATGAACTAATGCTGCTGCCACTCTAATAGATTAGTTACAGTAACTGACTGTAAATTCTCAGACTTAGCCTGTTTCCTTTTAAAGATTTTTTTAATATTGTATCCTCAACATTACAATTCTATTATATATAGGTTTTTTACTACTCTCATCACTGTAATATCTGAGCACTTTCCAGTAGTACATTGTGACATGGCTAATGTGTCATGTGTCAAATTGGTTTGGTTTGTTCTTTCTATCATCCTCCCCACAATGGCAGAATTGTGTGTGCAGTGTTTTGTTTGGGTACGTTTTTGGTTTTGTCTATTTTTTTTTTTAATGTCCATACTGCTCTGAGTTTGTCTGAGAAGGTCAGGTCAAAGAAGCTCACCTTGCATGTGGAGAGGAAGTTAGCGAGATTTGTGATGGTCCTTAGACTACCATCTCAGACTGGCCCCCAAAACAGCTCTGTCTCCTCCTTTGTTCTTCCAGTAGAAAGATCTGTTGTGCCCGAGGAATGGAGTTGTTGACTATGGTTTTCATCATGAAGGTTTAGGGGATCTTTTAGATGGCCAGGACACTGAGCACCTTGAAAATAAAGACCAAGACACTTGACTTTATAAGGGCCTGATCCACTGCCCATTGAAGTCAATGGACAAACTGCCCATTGGATTGGGTCCTAACTGCTTGATACTGCTCCCATAGAAATCAGTGCTTATTTTACCATTTACTTCAGTAGAAACATGATTGTGCCCATACATATTATTCACAGCATTTTTGGCTTATCACTTTACTTTCCTATACATTTAAATTGGTGCAAACATGTCTCTGAGATGACCAATAAGAACATGGAATACAGCAACTACTATAATGAAAATGCTTCTTTAGTAGACACTATAAACCAAATTGATAGTGTTTTAATTTCTTCCCTGGTTTTCCAGGTATATGAATATTTTATTATATGCATATAATCTCTCCCTGTCAGATTTCCTAACTAGTCTATGGATGGCACTGACTAGCTAGCTATTCAAAGAGAAGGCTGAGGCTGGGAGATGTTAAATAAAGGGGGAAAATGCTAAATTAAAGCTGTAAAATAATGTTTTGGCTGAGAAATTATTGTGACCACCAACTACTACTCTTCCGGGAATAGTGCTCTACGGGAATTGTAACAGCCCATCTACCATTCTATTTGGTCTGAATATGTCATTTCTTTCTTTGGAGAGAGCATAATTTTTTGTTCTCATCCTGTTGAGTCCATCTTCTCCACTCTCTTTGTACCTAGCAATCTAATATATCAGATAGCTCCCTCTTGTATTCAAAACTCAATAGAATATTACTTTGTTTTTCCTCTTATTTAAAAAAGAATACTTCTATGAGATATATTTCCCTTTAGCTTATTATTCTTTCTTAAATGAACATTTGTCTGTCACCAGTTCTTCTTTGATTTTTTTTGTTCTTTTGTGCATCTCTCTACCTCATACTTCAACTAAAAGAATAATATTGCATACTACTATATTCATTGTTAACAGCCAGTGTTCATAAAAATATCTTATGCTAATAATGCTACCTTTTAGCACTCTGTCAATTCTCCTGCCTCCCCCTTGAATAGGGCTTTCTTTTCATAGATATACAAGGGATTTTCCCACCTTGATGTAAAGCTTTTTCTAGGACTGCTCTTTTCCCTCACCTTTCTGTGCCCTCTACCCTTCCAGAAGACACAAACCATGTAGTGAATATCCATCCATTTTTATTTACTGAACCTGGACTTTCAATTGTTTTGTAGTAAAATGTGTTCTCTTTCTTTCTATTATTGGCCTAGATCACCTCCTGATAGACAAAATCCAGAGGAGAGGACCAGAGTGGCAGGTTAAACCTCCCAACTCTATTCAATCTATTGGTCTGTCAGGAAAGTACTACCATGTCTGCTAATGCAGTAACCTAGCCACACTATGCCCAGCAACATGTTTCCAGCAGGAACCATATTGCCATTGATTGGGTTCCCCCACAGTCATAGGTACTTTAAGCAGAATAAACCCCATTGGCAAATTTATAGTTTTAACTGGGGATGTTGTCACAGAACATATTCACTCTCATGCTATATTCCCTCCAGCCTCCCAAACCAAGTGTAAGAGGTATCTCTGGGTTCAGGATGGATTGAAGGCAATAATACTGCAGAGGCAGAATTGCCCCCTTTCATTTGAACAGGATATCTGAGAAGTGGTCTTTGGCCTACAGTATTTTATTTATTATTTCTGTTTTGGCTGTACAGGATATACACTATTTTATCAGAATCCAGTAGGAGAGATTAGTCTTCTGGTGTAAATACAAATTCATATAAATGGGCTAGTTGTATAGTATGACTATTATTGCTGTCTGTATATTTGGGTCGAGATGTAAATTAAATCTGAATACACACCCAGATATGTATCTAACCATGAAATAAAATGGCACCGTTTCATTCATTCTGCTTTGTCAAAAATCTCTTTGTGAGGCTCTCCCTACCCTCAGAGACTCAGCTGGTGATTGGTGAACCATGAAGTTGCAAGGAGTTATATATGTATGTGCATGTGGGGGAAGTAGGGGGGATGGTAGGGGAAGTGTAACGGCCTTCACTGCCTCTCCCATTACTGATCTTTCCCTTGTATAGGCTGGAGAACGTGGTCTCTGTGGTCTCCTAAACGGAGAGAAGTGTATTTTATTTAGAAATTTAAAGGTACCTTTTGTCTATAATTAGCTTTGCATTTGTTTCTTATAACAAATTGCAGATACATTTTATTAGCTATAAATGTTGAAAAAGAAACCATGAAAATGGCTTGTGCAATACAGACAATTATTGAACCATTTTTCCAGCAAAATTCGGCAACATGTTTGCCTTCTGTCAATTTGGTGAAAACGTTGTGATTTCCCCCTCAGCGCAGTCAACTCGAGTTTAGGTCAGGATTCTGAACTGTGTGGAGAAGCTTGCCCTGAGCATGACTGTAGCTAGGGCTATGAATTTGCTATTTCTATGAGCATTACATTCACCTAGAACTCTTTAAAGTTAAGGAGGTTACCCACCATTACCACACTCTGACTGTCACAGTTACAGAAAATCAGATTAATCCTGTCTGTGTTTTTGTTCCCTTCCTACCTCCTGGAATAGACCCTAGCCATGCCTTTGATGGGTTTCTTTTAGAGAGTATTTGTCATGATAAACTACCAGGGAAAATAACCTTGGAAAAGAAGCAGACAGTTGTAGTGACTATTTCTTTGCATCCATGGTTACTAATTGAGAATGCTTGGTTTCACCGCCTGCAGAAAAAGGTTCGGTTAATATGATTCATAAACATACCATAGAAAAGTATCAGATTGTCTTGCATCGTGAGCTGAGTTTTGACCTCCTATTGTTTGTGTTCAAACAGAAGGAGGAATTTATTCACTATGAATATTGAGTTTGCATCTAATTATTGTTTTAGGTTGGAAAGCCAGTTCTTAAACAGTAGGAGGCATTTTACCTAGTTTGTCTATTTCGTTTTCAGCTTCCTATTAGTTTAGCTTGGAAAGCTGCTGCTAATTACCAGGGATTTCAAATATTTTCACTCAATTGCAATGCTACTTTGGAAATACTTAAATACAAGTAATTAAAAGTACATTGAAAGAGTGTTCTTACAAAGGATTTATTTTCACTATTCTATACAATAGTTTTTGGTATCTCACTTTACAAATGATCATGATCTTACAGAAATGCAGAAGTGCTCTGGTGTGACTTAGGGCACAAGTGAAATAATAGCTAGTAGAATTGTTCTAAATTACTAGACCACAACATAGCATTCGCTCACACTGAATGGCACCCAACTTAATTTGCAGATTCCCCTAGTTTCTTCCCCGGGGGCTTTGCACTGGAGCAGGGATGCTGTAAGTTGGGAAATGAGTAAAGAAAAGCTATAATACCAGCACAAACACTTTACCTTCTTCTAGATAAAGAATAAACCTGATTGTTTATTCTTGCAAAAATGCAGACTGGGTATTTCTTATAATATTTTTAAATAATTGTACTGATTAGAGGAGCTGAGGAGTAAAGTGGGCTCTGTAGGGTTTGTCAGTACCCACTATGTTCTTTCCGCTCACCTATTTTTCTACATGTTGTATATTGAAGACTGATATTAATAATACCTTGCATTACGCACAGAGCTTTTCATGTTCCTACAGCTTTACTAATAATATCTAATTAATCCTTTCAACAGTCCTATGTCAGCAGCTGGGTGGTGTGAATGGCCACTACAGTGAAGCAACACACCTGATATCTCCTTAAAAGAGGGAAAATTCTCAGGTTCCTTACCTCATGGTTTAAGACAGCTGCCACAATATATGGTAGAATCAGGCCTTGTTTGTTGGAGAGTTCTGTACTGACATTAACAAAGTAAGTCCTGATGCAACAAAGCACTGAGGCATGTGCTTAAATTTAAAAATGTGAGTGCCCCCATTAAAGTCAATGGGGCTAATCCCATGCTTAAAGTTAAATACATTCTTAAATATTTGACCATTTAGGGACTTTAGGCATGCTCCTAAATCCACTGAAGTCAATGGAAAGACTCCTACTGACAGCAATAGGCTTTGGGTCAAACCCATCATTGGTTAAAATCTACTGAGATATAAACATACACTCATACAATCCTGCAAACACTTATGCTTTAATCATAAGAGTAGACAACATTGGATTTCAGTAGGACTGCTCATGAGAATGAAATTATCCAGATGCATAGTGTTTGCAGGATAGCTTGCAGCTTAGTTAGTTTTCTAACTGCCTGAATTGTACCTACAAAAGTCTGCAATGTGCAACTAAGTTAGCTTGATAGTTAAGTGCTCCATTGCCATCTTGTAAAACAAGATAAGTCATCAAAGATTTACTGGACCATTACAATACTAATATTAATTTAAGTATAAAAGAGTGAGGGGGGAAAGATACACAGGGGGTTAAGTGGTAACAAAACTCTGTATGATGTTATATTACATTACTTGAGAAATAGCATGCAATAGTAAGGTTGGTTGACAACTGTAATATTGTCATTTCTTCACTTTTGAGAGAGAAACTAGTAACCTTAACAGCAGAATATTAATATTAAAGCTGGTACCAGTGTCTGTAGTTAATATTATCTAATATTATGAACATCTATAACTTTGCCATGCAGACTGAAATTTTCCATGAGTGCTTTCAGCACAATCATGGACAATTTCTGATTCTAAATTCAGCACAACTGTTTCAGCTGTTTGTGAAAACAAGCTTCTGAAAAAATAAGTAATTATGTAAATAGTAAGTAATCAGTCATAAACAGTAATTCATTTTTTCCCCAAAATGTTTTTCAAGAACTCTAGCACATTCAGGGCTGGGAACAGGAACTTGAAACTTGGCAGGTGGTTGACCCTAGAGTCAGGGAGGTGCTTTGTCTGTCCCAGTGCACATCTAACCACGTTGACTGAGGTATAAGCCTCTGAAAATTGAATATGCTCAGTATAGCTTGTTAGAGGCTGGCTGATAAACTCTCTGAACATTTCCATTTGTGCTGAACATGTTCACGTCCCACAGACATCCTTAACATGCTAATTGCACTGAGCATGCTCTTAGGCACAAAGGCATAGAGCCATAGCCTCAGTCTAGAGGAACAAGATAGCACCAGTAACAAGCCACTGCTGCTGCCATGTCCTTTGCCGAGGTATCAAGAGGATACAATGAGTTCTAGTGTCATCTTTTCCATTCACTGGTTTTAATAATTCTTTGCATTTCACAGCCCTTATTCTTAAGCAAGGCCTCATACTCATAATTTTGGAGGCAGGCAAGTATTGTTCCCTATATTTTAGATGGACTAACTGAACGGTTATATAAGGTCAGTTGCAACAATGCTGCGAGTAGAATCCAAGGCCCACATTCTGTGCTGTACTTCTCAGGAGGAGCAGCAGAGAAGGTGCACCCTGGGAAGGGGCTGAAGGATGGGAAGGTGACTTTTACCCACCTTTGTGCTTCCCAGAGTAACAAACTGTTGCACAAAGCTGGAAGTTGTTCCAAATTAAGGTAGCTTTATCCAGCTACCCCTGGGTTTCCCCACACCATGAATTTGCTGGAGTGCCTAGTAAGCTGATCTCACCCCAATGTGCTTCCAACATGCAACACAACATGATTTCTATATCAGGGGCAGCATAGAGCTGTGCATTCTGTCCCTATGTTGCTCCTGCACTGGGGGAATTTCCCAGGTGATATATCTTCCTCTCTTACAATCCTGGTGTGTGGCTGGAGCAGCATCAAAGGGCCACAATGGAATCTGGCTCTAATATAGCAGATTCGTGGCTGGAGCAGCATCAAAGGGCCACAATGGAATCTGGCTCTAATATAGCAGATTCAAGCCTTATCCACTCAGCCACAATGATTTTCAGAATAAATGTGCCAAACCTATACATTCATCTGTGCTGTCTGTAACCACTAGACCACGTTCCCCACAAAGTCAGGAATACAACCCCAGATTCCTAATTCCCAACGTTCAGTCCCCTTATGGGTATGTATTATGATAGTCTTCATCAACACACTATTTGTTATATAGTACATACATTAACACACTATTTGTTACATACCTTAGGCGCAGGAGGGAGAGAGAATGAGGAAGAGATGGTCTCCGTTAAGACACTAAACTGGGACCCAGGAGATCTGGGTTCTATTCTTGGCTCTGCCACAGACATCCCTCGATGATGTTAAGCAAGACTATCATTATGAACATGCACAAGCGGGCCAAATTAAGGTTGCACAGCCAACCTTAATTCTGGCCTTTCCTAACTTTTGAGTGCTTGACTCTGCAACCTGAATGGACTGAACCCAGACTAGTCATGTTTAAACCTTAAAGCACAAAATTCAGTCATTTCTGAATACCACATTACCGCCTGGTGTCTGTGGTTTCGCACCAATATTTAAACACTCCAGGGCAAGGTTTGAAGCCTATAAACGTGCAGCTCGAGGAATGGTTGTGATTTTTCCTGTGAGCGTCAATTGTAAATATTGTCATTAGTATTTATAGAAATGAAACATTTTGTGACCAAACAGATAGCTCTGCCTTAACTGCAACTAAAACTGAAAGCCAATGTATCGTACTGTACTGTAAACATATAGTATGTGAAGCTGCTCCACTGAAAAGTGTTATAAGAGCAAGCAATGAGAGAGAGAGAGGAATCATAATTTTATAAATATTTTTAAGTTCTGAAATTTAAAAAAAAATCAATGTTGATTATATTTTACTACCTCCAAGTGATATTGTAAGCCCCATTTAAAAAAGGAGAAAACAGAATTTTTTAGCACCCTAATAAATTCTAAAGCTGCAGCCAATCGATGCTGATTAAATTTACAATTTAACTGCAGTTTTTATAGTTTTCACTGGAGCATTTTCTCCTCGATTATGGTTCTGGACAGATCTATACAATAGGAATTGCTTTAATCGCATTTACTGACAGGCTGACTGCCACCATGCAATGTAATTTAGCTCCCCCAATGCGCGATATTTCTTCTCTCTCTCTCACTTATGGCAAACCTCACTTGGTCTGAACTGAATGACATTGTACAGTAATTCACAAGCAGCAGGTCTCCACTTGCAAGGTTTCTGATCAATTCACATCTACTGGTATGATTGTTTGCATCCCATTGGACTAGCCAGCTTTCATGCATCAATGAACAATAAAGTCATATATAAATGTACTGCAGAGCTGTGCATTTACATGTACTTTGCTGTACCTAGGCCCTCCAGGAACTATATTTGCAGAAAACAATGGGGCCGGAGAAGCATTTCCTAATGCAGAGGAATGTATGTTGCGCTTTTGGCATCATCTGTCAAAAGGGCAGGTGATAAATAATGTTTACAAACATAACACACACTTACCCTGGGGGTCACAACATGCCTGAAAGTGAGATTAGATGCAATTTATAACAAGTTAAATCTTGCTGACATGATCTAGTGCTTCATGTTGAACTGCAACCAGATCTTTGCCCGAGATCAAGACTCTGCTATGCATGTCCTTGTAGATAAGCCTGAAATTTCCCAGCTCAGTATGGACTTTTCCAAGCAGAATTGCATTTTTTATATATATATATATATATATATATATATATATATATATATATATATATATATATATATATAGCAACAGTGCATAATCTGACCATTAAAGTGGCTCTGAAAAATTTGAAAACACAGGACTTGAGCTTAATATGAGGGCATCCAAAATCACACTCCCATAAAGAAGAAAGAATAATGAAAAAATAGGGATAATTCCACTGACTAAAACAAAGCCAATATTTAAAAGATATTTCTTTATGTAATTACTTCATACTGAACAAGACTACATAGCTTTCACATATATACAATATGGGCAACTGGAGAACAGTTAATAGTGTGGAAACAACCATACCACAATTTAGTCTACTCTTTCTCACTATTTCTAAGCACTTCTGTTCCCCAAACAGTCTCTGAAGTGACTTTGCAACATAGCTTTGAGGCTGCATGTGGTGATTTTCTTATATTTTTAATTAGTTTATTTCCTCCTGTTGGCAACTTGTGTTTAATTTCAGATTTTTAACAAAGAAGCCACATGCCCATAAATTGTAGCTAGGCTGCAGGACTACAACTCAGCTGTTCTGCTACTGTGCTCTATGGGCTGGAATAATGGCTGCAGCTCCTCTCCAGCATCTCTCCTGGGATTGGGCCATCACATCCATGTAAGCATGGATCACATAGGCTCATCCACCAGACCTCCCCAGTATTCCTCTCTGAACCAGCTTATTTGGGGCCCAAACAGAGACCCCCTTCCAGACATGCAGGGACTCTCAGACTTCACTTGAGTGACAGCTTCACCCTTGGCTCTCCCACGGGCTGCTGCTGCCCCACAGGACATTGAGTGTTGCAGTGGACATGGACAGGCTCTCCACACCTGAATGGATTTCTCTTAAACAGATACAAATAGGAATGAGTTAACTACAGGGCTTCTCTAAACTGCATTCCATTCCAACATCTGGAGATAATAAAAATGCTGCAGTGCTATGGTCAGGCCACCCAGATGCTATATATGTAAGGCTATGATTTAGTCACAGATATTTTTAGTAGTAAGGCATGGACAGGTCACAGGCAATAAACAAAAAATCACAGCCTTTGACCTGTCCATGACTTTTACTAAAAATACCTGTGATTACATTTTGGGGTGTGTGTGTGCTGGGGGAGCATGGGGAGGTATTGCTGGAGGGGGGCAGCGGCACCAGCTGCCAGCGGTTGCAGACTTCAGCTGCTCCAGCCAGCCGGCTGGGGACTGTGGATTGTGGCTGCTCTGGCCAGCCACCCAGGGACCGCTGCCCAGGGCCGTGGATCATGGATGCTCCGACCAACTGCCCAGGGACTGCTGCCAGAGCTGCCTGAGCAGTGGCTGGTGTGGCTGTCCCTGAGGCTACCTGAGCAGCTGGCCCCAGAGCAAGCTGCTTGGGCGGCCCTGCTGTCAGTCACACTGGCCCCTGCAGAAGTCAGAGAGGTCACAGAAAGTCACAGAATCTGTGACGTCCTGTGACCTCCGTGACAGACATGGAGCCCTAGCCATATGTCATCTGTGGATTCCCCTGCACTGGGGGAAATCCTTAGTAAATTGGTTATGGCCCGTGTATGCTACCAGTGTAGCTCAAGGGAGCAGAGCTGAGGCTGGCCCAGTATTCAAGTTTACTGAAGATTCTTCAGCTCACTGCTGGATAAACTTCATAGTATTGTTGAGTGTTTGGAAATTTGCTGGGCTGCTGTGAAACAAATATTTCCTTTTACTCAGTTCTGGTGATTTTCCATTCCTTGGGGGATGTGAGAAGAATGAAGATACTTTACTCACATTTTAAAAAAGAAATTAAGAGCAACAACATTCGCAGGGCATATGCTATCTGAGGTGAACTACTGTCATCTTTATTGCATTTGATCTACATCAAGTTCCATTTAGGAACATTGGGCCAAATCAGCCCCAATGCATTTGGGTCCTCACTGTGCCTCAGTTTTTTCATCAGAAAGAGGTGGGAAGACCCCTGTGAACACCTGCCTTAAAGGGGTAGTATGAAGATTAGTTTTTGTGCAGTGTGTTGAACCTGTAAATATAATTTTTAATGCAATTGCCAACTTACCCATGCAGTGTATAGGACCTGGGTGCTT
Organism: Emys orbicularis; assembly: GCF_028017835.1. NCBI lineage: Eukaryota > Metazoa > Chordata > Testudines > Emydidae > Emys > Emys orbicularis. The sequence goes on from NC_088684.1 coordinate 99,144,503, forward strand.
AATTATGTATTTAAAGCCTGATCCAAACCCATTGAAGTCAATGAGAGTCTTTTCTTCAGTGGATCAGGTCATAAAGGAAGATGACTATACTGTAGAAGACGGGAGGGGAAATTCACTATGAATAAATGTAAATTTCCAGCCCAGACAATGTATGGGTTATAAATGTATTTTGGAATATGATCAGAAAGGTCTCAGCTGTTTGTTTCCATGGTTGGATCACTCCAAAATAGGTATCTAAAATCTTCCTGTGTACTAATCTAAACTGTCTAGGTGGGGTATCAGTTCGAATTTAGGAACTGATCATACTACAGTGATATGTGCCCATGCATCTGAAAAGAGGATCAAACCCTTAATGTCTAGCACCACCAACTGTAAATGGATTAGGAGGCTGAAAAGAATTATGATAAGGCAATTTAACAGTAATATCCAGAGCTCATGGAAGGGTTTTGTTTTTCATTCCTTATATACGTGTGTGTATATATAACTATATAGCTATATATAATATAGTTTGATGCTAATGAAAAGTGTCAAATTAGTAGCACTGAAAACTATGGTTTACAAAGCAGACTGTGGGCAGACATTTTACAAGCTTCCAAATACTGCATCTCTGAAGTACCTGAAATCAGTTCTGGAGGGACCACCAGTAGGAGTGAAAGGGTAGTTCATTGCCATTATACTTCTATCCTACGCTGCTTTGCTGGGGTTGCCAGCAAAGGTGGAAATTAGTATCCATTTTAATGCTATTTTTTGTGATTTCAATTCTTCTCCACTGGGAACTGCAGTGACACCAATGATTAATTCCACATATGCCAACACTGGCAGAAAATAGATTTTGATCACTACTTATCTAAGCCACATTTGAACCATTGAGCTAGAGGTAAAATACTCCGATGACTTTTTGTTTATCCATCCAAGACTCTCAAAGCACTTTACATATTCTAATGAAACTTAGTCTCAAAGCATGTCTGGGAGGTAAATAATTATTATTTGATCTATTTTGCAAAAGAGAAAATTGAAACAGACAAGGAGGAATGGACTTGCTCAAGGTTACAAAGGAAATCCTTAGCACTTCTAACAAAAGAATCCACACTTCCTGGCTCTCACCGTTGCCTTACCTACAAGATCATCCATGTTTTGTAAATGTATGTTGCTTATCATGAACCCTTGAGTCACTCCTTGAGTATTGTTTTCAAAGGAACATTGAAGTATTGTTTTCAAAGCTGAATCTTTCATCTATATTTTCTTTGTAAAAACAACCGATTAGAAATGGAATATGAGAGATTGGACCAGATCCTCAACTGATGTAAATCAGTGTAGCCCCATTAGCCTCAATGGAACAATGCTGATTTGCACCAGCTCAGGTTCTGACCTGAATACTATATATTTCACTTGCAGTCATGGACTAAATAAATATATCACGCTGGTTTACAGTGGAAATGAGCGCTTACACTGAGTTCTACCAATAAAGAATAGCACTTTTTGTTTTTGTAATTTACAAGGCTTTTTTAGCACAATTTTGTCTTTTCAATTTGAGAGCCTGTTTTTCAGTGTTTATAGGTTATTTATCTCATGTGTCTTCCAGACCTTGGGCCAATCCGTGGAAGGGTGAGCACATAGCAGAACACTGGGGTCCATATGAATTGTGTTCAGCATACAACAAAGGGCTGAAAAGTCGCTTTACATTCTGCCTGTCCTGTGCCAGAACTGACACTTGGCACAACCTAGAGTGCCCTTATGGCTGCTGTGTTGTACCTGGTTGTGTGTGGCCTTAAAGAGCTGTTGTGAGGGCTGGGAATCTCCAGCAAACCCCTTCTACCCCAGGCACATCCTTTATGCTGATGCGCTGGGTGGAGAGGGAATTGGAGCATGCTGCACCACTCACTCTGTGCAGAGGGTATCTTCAAGAGGGCAGCTGAGCACAAAGAGGCCATAGCAAGAATGATATAGAGTTTCCACCTGATTCTCCCTTCTAGAGAGAAGGGTTTAGGAACCATAGAATAGGTAGAGTTTGCCACATAAACCTCAAAGATTAGTCTTAATCTTGACCAGTGGGACAAGCAGAGGCTAACCTGTCACACCCAGGCCATTCATGTGAAGGGATCCTGGCCCATGTGATGCTCTATTGGCCTCCACTCCTCACCATCATGGCTCCACAGAAACAGAGGAAGTGCCCAAGTCCGTCTACTGCAGTATCCTGTCTCCAACAGTGGGTCCAAGGTGAGATGTTGCTTTATCCATATTTGTCATCATTATTATTTACAATTTGTAGAGCAGTAGTGCCCAGGGGCCCAGTTAGGATGAGAATCCCACCACTCTGAGCTTGGTACAAACCTATAGTCAGAGACAGCCCAGTCTTTAGACTCTCCTCATATACCTGCATCTTTGAGTCTTTAGTGATCATTTCACTTATGCCTGCTCCCTTCCACCCCTCAAACAGGGTGGGAACAAGGAGAATCAAAGTTACCAAGTGAAATTTACTGCTTGTCCAACAAGCTGGAATTACTGAAGAGATTTGCAGTGACCAGTTGTTTCTAGTCTGTACTTACTCCTGTCTCTAAGCTGTGGAGTTCTAGCCTTGAAGGGTATGTCCATACTGCAATGTAAACCCGTGCTTGAGCCCGGGCTCAAGCCTAACCCCTCTTGCATCTACACTGCAATTGTGTAACCCAAGGTTCGGACCCAGGACCAAGAGCTGGAAGGTCTGAGCTCGAGTTAAGCTGGGACCCAGAGTCCTATTGCTTTGCAGGGTAGATGCAGCCCCGCTCGACCCAGGTCCTGGGATTCATCTGGAAGTATCCCACAATTCCATGGGACAACTATCCCAACAATCTGCAATCCACTATATTGAAAAGGGAAGCAACCCCAGACCCCTTTGCAAAAGGCAGCAGTTCAGTTCAGAGTTAACCCATCCTCTTCTTATCACCTATCTGAATGCACACTATCAGAGAGCCTCCTAGGTTTACAATAGAGAGCAGGGCCGGTGCAACCACTTAGGCAAACTAGGCGGCCACCTAGGGCACCTAGTGGTTGAGGGAGCCTAAAAGCCCGCTCAGGCGAGGAGGTGGAGTGGAGTGGAGGTGAGCTGGGGCGGGAGGGGGGGGCGTGGGGAGGGCCGCCTGCAGTAATAGGGGGGGCACACAGGGGAACCGCTCCCCGCCCCAGATCACCTCCACTCTGCCTCCTCTGCTGAGCACACAGCCCCCGCTCTAAGTCTCCTCCAATCGGCGCCGCAAGCCTGGGAGGGGAGGAGAATTAGAGCAGCGCCGGCGTGCTCAGCAGAGGAGAGGTAGGGCGGGCTCCCCGGGCCGGGTTAGCTGCTGTGGAGGGGGAGCTTGCAAGGGGGGGTAGCTGCTGCGAGGGGGGGCTCCCTGGGTGGGGGGGTGGGTTAGCTGCTGCGGCGGGTGGGGCTCCTCGGGTGGGAGGGGTGGGTGGGCATGGTTAGCTGCCACGGGGGGTGGCGCAAGGTGGAAGTTTCACCTCGGGTGCGAAACTTCCTTGCACCAGCCCTGATAGAGAGTGAACTGATTGAGCCTTTTGCAAAGCAAACTGGTAATGTGCAGGGTGGGCAGTACATTTTTCTGACAGTACACCACTGTCCTAGGGCTAGAGCAGCTACATTTGGGGGAAGGAATTAGTGACTCTGGGATATGATTACTTTGACTCAGCTCTGTACACTGCAGTGTGGACACCAGAACCCTAGGTTCGAGCATGCACTAGAAAAATCTCTAAACGTAGGGTTAAAATATAATGTAGACCCTCAAGTCCAGGGCTCCCTAACATGGGTCAGCTCACTTGAGTCCCACTAACCCTGGGCTTACATTGCAGTGTAGACATACCCATAGATCTGGAGCTGTAAGGTATTCACTGTCTCTAAAGGCATGAAAAACGGAAAACACAGCCAATGCTCTACCCCGTTGTCCGATTTTCAGATAATTTTGCCACAATTTCCTCCCCTCAGAAGTGTGTAGCAGAAGATAGCATGTGGCCCATAAAATGTAGGCAACTACCATGAGTGATTAGTATAATAATAAATAGTATATTTACACAGTGTAACAGCTGGATGGTGGCACTGCAAAATCAACTATTTTGACACTAAGCAATTTAGGCTTTGGATAAGAATATCATAAAAATTAGAGAGAGAAAAGACCAATTAGGTCATCTAATCCATTATCTATTGCTTCGGTTGTGTACCTGTGATGAAGGCTTTGGGGGGTGGGTGTCAAAAATTACTGGATATTTATGTATTAAACACAGAATGAAACATTGGGATTTTGTGTTTGTCTTTCAAACTAAATATTAGGTTTGCACGCAGGCACTACGATTCAGTCTCTGCAGCCACATGAAATACAGACTTCTCCAAAGAGAGAGCCACTGAGAAGACCCAAAGAAATAGTCTTTCTCCAATTGTGTTCAATCAAAAGCTGTCAGCAACTGAAGTAAGCACACTGGGTAAAATGTATCCCTGTGTATGGAATCCTTACAAGACCTATGTGCCAATTAAATCCCTCTTAAGCTTTGTGTGGGTCATTTGCACAAGGTTGAATTTCACTCATAGCATATTCCTCACAAGCCAAACAGTTATGCATGATGGCTATTTATTATCCTTGATCATGATTATTGTTATATTTATAACAACATTTTGTATTAAAAGTGACAATCAGCTTTCATTAATCTGTCTGGTGTGCTTTCCTGCCAAAATCATTTTAAACGCAGTACAAAGATTATCATTGCTTTTCCTGGTATTTGGTAGCATAAGCATGTTATTGCAAATGTTTGCTATCTTTCTGAGCAGGGAAATATTAATTGCCATTAGATATCAAGTAGAAATCTGGATGACACCTGGCAGTCAAACAAAAGCATGCCCAGCTGTCATACCTGAATAGTTTGGATTCATTACCAATCATTACTCTCTGCTGGTTTTAATTCATTATTTCAAACACAGACAGCAATACATTGTAGCTACAGTAGATACTAGCCGCTCAGACTTTGTTCTCTTGATTATAGAATGGTGAAGATAATAATAATAAAAATAGTGGTAAGTGCTATCCCATATCTGTGCAGCACTATGCATTCTTAGCAGATTACTAACAAAAGAGAAAATCAAAAGGCAAAAGAATCATTCAGTATTTCTTCTATGTGATTATAAATAACTCATTATGAATTGTCTTGCCTTTGATGAGAAGAGATATGGGACATGAGTAGAGAAAGCAAAATAACCCAGCAGCTTCATCTCTTATCAAGTGATGAACTTTGTCCAGAAGAACAAGGAAGTCTTAACAGCATGTGATGCTGAGATAATCATCACTGTACCATAAGGACCTCAGAGTCAGATTCTGATCCAAGTTTCACTAGTGGCAACCTAGAGTTACTCCAGATTTTCTTCAGAAGTCAGAATCTTGCCTACTTGACACTTGCAGTCTGGCCTGGAATGGCAAAAGGGACAGAAAGGCCAGGTTAATGCTGACATATTTTGTTTTTGCTCTCCAGGAATCTAGTCAGGGACCCTTGAAAGTTCTTATTCTGTCAAAATAAAAAGAGTGGAAGATATCAGAAAATAATCCTAATGAAACAAAAAATGGAAAAAAAAAAGGGGGGGGGGGGTTGAACTAAAAATTTATAGGAACCAACATATCTAGGATCTTGTTTTAAGTATCTTCCGATCTACATTTTGGACAGATTTATGGACTCTTTTTTTTCAGGCTCCAGAGACATTGAGGAGATATTTAATCTTGACAAACAATATTGCCAGCTTCTGATATACCATTATAGATCATATACTGTAGTTTTACAGTAATGATCATAGTTTCATCATGGTTTTAATATTCATTTTTTTTTCCAATTTGGAATATGCTAGATAAAGTTTATCCCTTTAAATTAACTACTAATTATTTCACTGATAGAATTCAATGTCTATGGACATTCCATGTAAATTAAACTACTCATTGCTTTTGCAAAACTCAAGTTATTAATGTGTTCATCTCTGAGTCCTTGTTTATTTCCCTTCATTATAAATGATTTATGCGATTCATTAGATTCTGGTAATTATCATTTTAAACTCATAACTCTGTTATTTATGCAGGCTTTCCTGGTGTTGATGAAGTACACTGCAATTTACAAGACAGGTTTGATAAGTTGTATATACAGGATAATGAAGCCAGTCAAAGGATGGTAAGACGCATTGTATTTTATTCCTAGAAATACTGTAGCTGGAAATTGCTTATAAAACAATTACCAAGTATTAGGTCTGTTAATACTTTTTCTAAAAGAAAGCCATGGAGAAAAAGAGCTTAGATCTATTTTTGCAATGATTATTTCTAGACTAAACAATGTAGTTAAACAAATGTGAAGAGCTGTGCAAACACAACTGTGATGTTAATTTAAAGACTAGATGGACTAGTTTTAATTTATATGTTTTCTATCAATGTAACGCATTAGCTACAGAAAGGAGATATTGAATGGTCAACTGTTGGAACACTCGGAGATCCAGGAGCCACTCAGCAGGGCTTTCACCTTCCCCCCCACCTCCACACCCCTCTCCTAAAACTTGCCAAGTTAGTCTTCCCCAGCTAAGGCTGCTGTCATCAGTAAGGTATCCAGGAAGCAGGCAGAAGTCTTCTCTTGTCCCTACCACCTCCAAACATCCACCCTACGCACTTCAGAGCAAGGTTACCAGCAACTTCTTTAGTCACTTCCTTCTTAGCCCCATGATAAGTTGATCAGCCAGTTTTCCTGCAGCCAGAAGCAGCAGTACCAGCAAGTGCTCCAGTGAGCATATCACTTCTGCCATGATTGTATATTCTGTCAACTTGCCTGTTTCCACACTGACATCTCCACAACATTGCACGTTAAATCACACATCATTGCTGATAATCTTCCCAGAACATACCACCCCTCAGACACTCTTGGATTCTTTTGATCTGGTTTATTTACTTCATTAATTAATCCAGCCATCTGTGATTTCCTAGCCATTTAATTAATGGCTTCTAATTGATCCAAGACGAAGAATTGGTTGCTTCTAGCAATCTCACACCTCCATTTTCAGTAGCTTCAGCTTCCAAACTGACAGCCAATCTGACCCTTAGCGATCTTCCTTCTCACCTTCACCACTGTTTGAGCTTCAACCCTGGATCAGCTTTATCTGACTAAAATATCCACTAACTCAACCTTGTTTTCATTTATCATTGCTCTGAACTGGACACCACCTCATCTCCCTTAACTTCCAGCCCTTTGCCTGGCTTTTCAATGCCTATGACTTCTATGCCACTCTTGGTTCCTTCCTCCCCATTCTGTTCTCCCTCTTCCACTGACTCAGTCAAACCTTCTACCGCACGCTTAACACTTTTACCCGCCGCCCCCCCCCACCCTTGCTTTGTCTCACCAACACCCAACCCTGGCTCATTCCTAACATCCAGTTACACTACTTCTATTTTAGTGCTGCCAAGCACCACTGGAGAAAGTCTCCTGCATATTCAGTTCTGTAATTTTTTATTTTCAAGCAGGACTCTTCCAATCTCATTTATTCTCATACTCAGTCTTAGGCATCTGTTCACCACTTTTGATGCTTTCCTACAGTCTGTCCCTCTTCCCACACTCCCTCTTCACCCTCTATGCAAGATCTTGGCAACTTCTTCTAAGAGAAGATCAAGATAGTCTGGCATTACCTTCTTCTATTTCTTCCCCTCCCTTTCTCTTTCTAGATTTTCTGTTCTACTATTTTGGTTCATCCTCTTTTGGATCTCCTATTCTTTTTGGAGTTCACTTATTTTAAACTATACTTTTAAAAAAATATGTTTTGTTATTTCCTCCATGCTTCATACATGGCTCGTCTTTTAAGAACAGCTAGACGGTGTTAGATCAGTGGTCTATCTAGCCCATTTTTCCTGTCTCTGACAGAGGCCAGTGCCAAATGCTTCAGAGGGAATTAATAGAACAGGGCAGTTTCAAGTGATCCATCTCCTGTTGTCCAGTCCCAACTTCTGAGGTTTATGGATACTGGAGCATGGGGTTGCATCTCTTAGCCCTTGTCTACACAAGAAAGTTGCACCAGATTAACTAACATGGTTTAAATTTACACTTTAAGTTAAACTCTTGCAAAGCTTTATGTGAGCACTTATTTTGGGTCTAAGAGTGGCCTGTTTTGGTTTAGTGGGTTTAAACAAAAGTGAAATAAGCTACTTTTAACAGAAATAAGTGTACACACAGATAATTTCACTGATTTACCTAAATCAGTTTACAAGCCCAGTTAAATAGGTGCAGCTTTCTCTGTAGTAGTGTAGACAAATCCTTAGATATAAGTTCTTTGAGGCAGGGACTGTCTTATTGTATGATGATTTTAAAGCTCTTCGCATGTTGTTTTTTCACAAAACAAATAACTACAAAGGAAATTCATCACTGACACCAGGTTTTAACAGAACAGACTTTTGACAATGTGCTGTAATAAAATAATTATACTGACCACATTTGATAAAGCTTTATTAGATGCACATGGACTGTCTTTTAGAAATCTATTGGGGAGCTTCAAATCAGAATTATCTCACATGCACACACAAAATTGTTCTTTCAACATTCAGCTTTGCTACCCAGAAACTTCCATGAATGTCTCTGTTTAGAGGAGTACTCCCAACCTGCTTTCTGCAGAGGAAGAATAGCTGTTCTGAGAAGGGAGCGGGAGTACTCTCAGCCTGTAGGGAGCTAAAGAAAAACTGAAGGCCACCTCCCCTCCCCTCTCTCTCTTTTGTGTGTATATATATATATATGGAGGCTCATAAGACCAGGCAGAAGCCAGAAAATTAGCCAATCAGGAAGTAAATGCTGATTTCCTCTTTGTGCTGGGGGTAATTTCCTCTCTTAATATAGAGATGGAGAATATGGCATAGTTTTAGAGCAGTGGTTCCCAAACTTGTTCCGCCACTTGTGCAGGGAAAGCCCCTGGCAGCCCGGGCCGGTTTGTGTACCTGCCGCATCCACAGGTTCGGCCGATCGCGGTCCCAGTGGCCGCGGTTTGCTGCTCCAGGCCAATGGGAGCTGCTGGAAGCGGCGGCCAGAACATTGAGTTCATGCCAGCAGAGTCTGTGCTCACCAGTTAGTGTGAAACATGTTGATTCACTTCAGAATACATATAATGAGTAATAATAAGTAGTTACCACTAATTTAAGCAAAAAGCAGCCTGTTAGTAAAATGAAACCATTACACTTTCCACAGCTCCACAAAACAGTTCTTTTGTAATTGGTCGAATGCTTTTAATGGAATGTGGGACTGTATAGTTCTCTTTGTACACTAATTTATAACTTTATAGTGAAGAAAGGATAGAAGGGAATACTACTGTGGTTTCTTTTAAATAAAATATATTTTTCATTAAGATAAATGTAATAATAACTCACTCAAGTTGATCTGGTAGTTTGGGTAGTTTTGAGAGGAAAGATATGCTGCAGCCATACGGTAAGTAAAGCAAGGGAGGTTATAGTACAGTAGTTTTCAAATAGCTAAGATTCAATACATGTGGCACCTATTCAGGCACCTTGTGGCTGCTGCAACAGGCTCCAGTACTGTCCTGCAGAGCTTTTGGGAGGAGGATCTCTATACTTTACAGATCAATTAGCCATACTCCTGCTTCTGGCTTTCTCATGTTTTGGAGGGTGAGCCAATAAGAGTAGCCAGAGACATTCTGCATGCTGGGAATACATTAAGGCACGATGCCTCTATACATTTTGGGGTAGCAAATGTCGGAGCAGCAAGAACTGCAACTCCTAAACCCTTTAATGGGGCATAGGCCATATTCTCAGTATGTTGGACCTGATTGCCAGCTAGAGCAGAAGTGTTGGCTGTTACTGGAAGCAGAAGTGGAGTCATGCTCCTCCTGCTTCACCATTCTAGCACATCTAGGTACTTGACATGCACAAACAAAATGAAGCAAACAAAAAACACACAAAGCAAAAATGCTAAATATTATCCCAAATGTTCTATATGCACAATCAAAATTATCAGGAGGTACAGGGGAAAGTAGGCAAATAAAACTTTTAATATTTTATGGAAAAAGTAACTTTTTTTTATCTGCGTAATTACAGACCAAACTGTTTCAATGTATTAGTTTACCTTTCATCAAATATCAATGAACAAATAGCTAAATATAATTTGATTAAAATATGTAGTAATCTCTTGGATGCTGGCCAGAGGACCATTTTCTAAGGCCTTGTCTACACTACGAGAGTACTTCGATTTTAGTTAATTCGACTATGTGGAATCGATATTACTAAGTCGAACGTGTGTGTCCACACTAAGGACAGTAATTCGACTTTGTGAGACTTTGTGAGTCCACACTAACGGGGCAAGCGTCGACATTGGAAGCGGTGCACTGTGGGCAGCTATCCCACAGTTCCCGCAGTCCCCCCTGCCCATTGGAATTCTGGGTCGAGCCCCAAATGCCTTCTGGGTAAAAAAAATGTGTCGAGGGTGCTTTTGGGCGCCTGTCGTCATCCGTCCGTCACTCAAGCCCTCCCGGCGGGAAATCAGTTCGCGCGCTTTTCTGATTACTGACAGCGTGGACGCCACAGCAGTGCGAGCATGGATCCCGCTGCGACCATCGCTGCAGTTGTGGCAGTTCTCAACGCCTCGCAGCTTCTCCTCCACCTGTACCAGAGGCAGCTGCAGATCAATCATGAGAGGAGGCTACGGCACTACCGTGACGGCATGAAGTCGGACACTAGCTCCGACCTCTCTGAGAACATGAGACCCAGCGCCCAGGACATCTCGCTGTCACTGGGTCTTGTTGATACTGTTGAACGGCGATTCTGGGCCCGTGAAACCAGCACGGAATGGTGGGACCGCATAGTGCTGCAGGTCTGGGATGAATCCCAGTGGCTGCGCAACTTTCGCATGCGGAAGGGGACTTTCCTCGAACTGTGTGAGTTGCTGTCCCCTGCCCTGAAGCGAAAGGACACCCGGATGCGGGCAGCCCTGACTGTCCAGAAGCGAGTGGCCATAGCCCTCTGGAAGCTCGCAACGCCAGACAGCTACCGGTCCGTCGCTAACCAGTTTGGCGTGGGCAAGTCTACCGTGGGGGTTGCTGTTATGCAAGTAGCCAGGGCAATCGTCAAGCTACTGCTATCTAAGGTAGTGACCCTGGGAAACGTGGAGCTCATCAGAGATGGCTTTGCCGAGATGGGATTCCCAAACTGCGGTGGGGCTATAGATGGGACTCACATCCCTATCCTGGCACCGGACCACCAGGCTAGCCAGTACATCAACCGGAAGGGCTACTTTTCCATGGTGCTGCAAGCACTGGTGGACCATCGGGGACGTTTTACCAATATCTACGTTGGATGGCCTGGCAAGGTTCATGACGCTAGGGTGTTCAGGAACTCTGGTCTGTGTAGACGGCTGCAGGAAGGTCTTTACTTCCCGGACCACAAAGTAACTGTTGGGGATGTGGAGATGCCAACAGTCATCCTCGGGGACCCTGCATACCCGCTAATGCCCTGGCTCATGAAGCCCTACACTGGCGCACTGGACTCAGGGAAAGAACTATTCAACTACCGGCTCAGCAAGTGCAGAATGGTGGTGGAGTGTGCTTTTGGCCGTCTCAAGGGGAGATGGAGAAGCCTACTCACTCGCTGTGATGTCAGCGAGACCAATATCCCGATTGTGATAGCTGCTTGCTGTGTGCTCCACAATTTGTGTGAGAGCAAGGGGGAGACCTTTATGGCGGGGTGGGAGCTTGAGGCAAATAGCCTGGCTTCTGATTACGTCCAGCCAGACAGCAGGGCGATTAGAAGATCACAGCGGGACGCGCTGTGCATCAGGGAGGCTTTGAAAGCCAGGTTCCTGACTGAACAGGGTCTCCAGTGACTTTTTACTTTGTGGACACAGATGCTGAACCTGCCCCCGTTTCTTTACCCAGTTACTGTTGACTATCCTTCCAAGTTACATACCCCCTTCCCCACCTTCCCAACAAATAAAATCTGTTCTGTTCTGTTAATGAACAAGGTTCTCTTTTTTACTGTTTTCGCGGGAATGTTTTAAACCGGGGACGCAGACTGTGGCGGGGGGCGGGCTTAGTGTTTTGATGCAAATGATGCTTCTAAAGTCCGGGAATGACAGGCTCCGCAGTGCTGGATTGGTTGTTTCAACGCAGCCTGCCAGCAGACCTGGGCGGGACTGGATGTATGTGTCGGCCAAGTGACTTTCTGGCAGGGGGCGGAGGGTAACAGATCCCCTGCTGCGTGGCTCTGTGATCCAGGATAAGGACCGCGGCATAGGATCTCTAACTGCCCTCCCCCGACACAAAGTCACAGATCAACCCCCTCGCACCCCAGAACAAGAAAACCGCCTCCCAGACTGACCAGGGTAACTGGTGACTGTGCTGTGTATGTGTCCTGATGCTGGACCTGCCCCCGCCTCTGTAGCCTGCTACAGGTGACTGTCCTGTCCAAGTAACAAACCCCTTCCCCCCCCTTCAGACAGAATCCCCTCCAAAAGACACTCTCGGAAACAGTACTTAACAGAAACAGATGTTTTATTATGAACCGCACATGAAAAGGGGGGGGGGGGAGGAAACTTGGACATGGGCTAGTGTGAGATGGGTAGGAAAGGACTTTTCAAACTTTGGAACGAGAGCCTTCCATTGCTGCAGCAGTGTGCAGTGGCCGACTGACAGTTTTAACGGACCTTGCCGCCCCTCCTTCTTTGTACTTTTGGTGAGGGGGGTGTGGGACTTGGTGGCGGGGGAGGGCGGTTAGAGATAGACAGCAGCAGTGCTCTGTCCTCCTGCCTCCGGTCTTGCAGAACATCCACAAGGCGCCGGAGCGTCTCCGTTTGCTCCCTCATTAGTCCAAGCAGGGTTTGAGTAGCCTGCTGGTCCTCCTGGCGCCACCTCTCCTCCCGTTCCATGACTGCTCTGTGCATTTGTGACAAGTTCTCCCTCCACTGTGTCGTCTGGGCTGCCTGCTCTCGTGAGCACTCCATAAGTTCATAAAACATGTCTTCACGAGTTTTTCTCTTCCTTCTTCTAATCTGCGCTAGCCTCTGGGAGTGTGATGCCAGGCTGGGTTGGGAGACAGTCGCAGATGTGTCTGTGGGAATGGGAAAAAGGGAGTAAATTCCTGAGACAGATAAATGAAGTTGCTAACAAAGAGCATAGTCTTTCTCTGTGAACAACACCATGCACTGCACCTTTCACATGCGCACTCAGGACAAGGTCGAATTTTCGGCCCTCGCCTTATGTGTCTGGGGTCCTGCAGTTGCGATCAGAGAAGCGTTGCAGGACACCTCTACTTCTGCTGCAGGAAAACATGGTAAGCCGTAGACTTGTGGCAGCTTAAACATGTAATAGTAGCACTGGGCTCCTTTCGCACTGAATGCAAGGCCACTCTCTGCTGGCAGCAATCAGGGAAGCATGAGCTCTACCCCTGTCCCACCACCTCACGGCTGTCCCCGGGAAAGATCCCTGTATGCTGCCCCTCTGCCGCCTCCACAGCGTGGCTGTAAAGCAGTCCCAATACTAACATTCCCCTCCCTAATTTAAAGCAGGGCGTCATGTGTGACATAACACTCATGAGGATCTCGGAGACCGAGAGGGGAAGGATGCTGCGTGAAAGCATGCAGAGGCCTGGGCCGTATGCCGCCATGCTGTGCCGCGCACTGATCCCCGACTACCTGATGGACTCATGGCATGGGAACGTGTGTTACCACGGGGGACCAAACAAGATCGCCCTGCCGTTGAACCTCGTGCGCATGCTGGAGCGGTACCTGCAGGAGAGCTATGCCGAGCTATCCCAGGAGGACTGTCTGTCCATTCCCGGGCACATTGACCGCCTTTTCATTTAAGTTCAGCATTACGGACTACAGAGTGGAGCGTCCTGTGGTGGACTAATCATGAATATCCGGACAGTACTTGATTTTCTATACATAGTTAGGAGTAAATAGTTCACTAAGCCAACTAAATCATGAACAACAAATTACTAATATAGTTAATATTCCTGTTTTGTTATAAATAAAAGTTTCTATGTTTAACTGAGTGACTGAAAAGCCCATTCTTAACAATATAAATATTCCACTTATGTTAAAATGAAATGTTTAGATGTTTAAAGCACTCACTGCTTGATCCTTCCCCTGATTCGGTGTCCGGGGTAAGGGCTGTGGACGGTTGGTAGGGGATCTCGGTAAGGGTGATGAAGAGCTCCTGGCTGTCGTTGAAATCAGCGGTGCAAGCGCTGTCGACTGCCTCGTCCTCCTCATCTCCTTCCTCATCTTCCCCGTCACCTAACATTTCCGAGGAGGAACCGGCCGTGGACAATATCCCATCCTCGGAGTCCACGGTCACTGGTGGGGTAGTGGTGGCGGCCGCACTTAGGATGGAATGCAGTGCCTCGTAGAAACGTGATGTGTGGGGCTGGGATCCGGAGCGTCGGTTTGCCTCTTTGGTTTTTTGGTAGCCTTGTCTCAGCTCCTTGATTTTCACGCGGCACTGCGTTGCATCCCGGCTGTATCCTCTCTCTGCCATGGCTTTAGAGATCTTCTCGTAGATCTTTGCATTCCTTCTTTTGGAGCGCAGCTCTGAAAGCACGGACTCATCGCCCCACACAGCGAAGAGATCCAAGACTTCCCGATCAGTCCATGCTGGGGCCCTCTTTCTATTAGATTGCACGGCCAACTCTGCTGGAGAGCTCTGCATCGTTGCCAGTGCTGCTGAGCTCTCCACGCTGTCCAAACAGAAAATGAGATTCAAACTGGCCAGACAGGAAAAGGAATTCAAATTTTCCCGGGGCTTTTCCTGTGTGGCTGGTCAGAGCATCCGAGCTCGAAGTGCTGTCCAGAGCGTCAACAGAGTGGTGCACTGTGGGATAGCTCCCGGAGCTATTACCGTCGATTTCCATCCACACCTAGCCTAATTCGATATTGCCATTTCGAATTTAGCGCTACTCCTCTCGTTTTCGAGGATTACAGAAGTCGAATTTAAAAGAGCTCTATTTCGAACTAAGTAGCTTCCTGGTGTGGACGGGTGCAGGGTTAATTCGATGTAACGGCGCTAAATTCGATATAAGCTCCTAGTGTAGACCAGGCCTAAGTCTTCTTTGGTGCACTGGAACAAAGCAAACCAAAATAAAATTCTAAATCTAACTGCAAAGTATGATTAACATAAGAGAGAACAAGATCTCTGAGTTGTGAGCCTGAAACCAATCTTCCTGCAGTGAACAAGCAACAAATTGCATTTATGGCTGCATGAGAAAGCTAAAGGTGAAAGGTCAAGATTTCTTTTCATGCCTCATCTGTAATTCAAAAGGAAAGGGTACAAAGAAGGGTTATTTTCATTTGATTAACTGGATTATATTTGAATAGTATGCACTTTATTTTTAATTACATACTCTGTCACCCTAATGGGAAGCTTGGGCTGCAATCACATATGAAAACCTGATGGAAATTAAAGTTCAGGCATTCACTGTAAATGGAGTATAAAAGTTTTCTGATATTTTCATATTTTTGCCATTTACCCCCTATTTGAAAATTACAGCTGAAAACAAACACAACCTTCTATTCAAAATGCTCCTAATAGCCTGAAACAAATAGCTCTTACTCAAGCAAAATTCTCATTAGCTTCAATAATGGTGTTCAGAATTGAGCCCATACGTAATAAGTTAGGCGGTTTAAAAGGTTAAATTTTGCTACTGTTATTTAAGAACATTCTGCTGACTCCTTGACTGGATCCGTTATATATATATATATATATATATATATCGCAAATAAGATAATAATTGAGCACACACAAAACTAAAAGACAAAGTACTTGGTTTATTTATTGGACTAGTGTAATTTAGTTTTAACTGTAATATTACTTCACAGTTTACTGTAATACATTTTGGAAAAAAGTAAGAAGACTTATTAACATGAGATCTCAAAAAAAATTGCTGTTCAGTCTTTGTTGAGGCATTGAGACTCCTGTTTTTCTATATGAATTATGGTGTCTGTGTATGCGCATCCACACATCAGTTACATGTACGTTTATTATTCTACTATAGTCTACATACTGCTCACTTTATTGATGAGTAATTCTGGTGAGGTTAGGGGGAATACTTGCATGAATAAATTGAGTGATATTTGACCTTCCGTTGCTTATAACTTTAACTGTTTAGACTGAAATTGTCCATGTCAGGTGTCTGCCTCAGGCTGATTAATTTCAGCCAAAATGGTTCACGCATTTTTTGAGAATGAAGCTTGGAAAAAATATATTGTTTGGGTCAATATATGTTCTTAAGACCTTTTATTTGGCAAGCTCTAGTGCCCTCATACTTTGGAGCAGGGACTTGAAATTTGGCAAAGGATTGGTTTTGAGTCACCTTTTGTATACTAGTGAAAATCCACACAAATTTGCACATTCGCCAGCCTCTGAAAAATTTCTCCTTGCACATGCTCAGTAGAGTCTTGCTAGAGTTTGACAGCTAAAATCTTTGATAAGTCCATCCTCACTGAGCATGCTCTCTTATGCTGATGAGATTACACATGTACCATCCCTACAAAGAGACTGTAAGTGTAACCAAATTGCAGACTTATGGTGTGATATTGTAGTGGGGTGGTTACCCCGCTCCTGCCTGAGGGGTTTAAAACAGCCCTGGCAGAGGGCTGGGGCAAAGGGAAAAGCTACTGGGCTGATTGGGGAAGTAGCCACAGCTGGGATGCCCCAATCAGGCCACAGCTGGCCTGTATAAAGGGCTGGGAGCCAGGAACTTAGTAGTTTCTCTCTGCCTTCAGAGAGAGGAGGGCTTGGCTGCAGCAAGCTAGAGACAGGGTACCTGAGTGGAGCAGGGCTGGGGAGCTCCAGCCTGGAAAGCCCCAGGCTGCGGCCTAGCAGAAGGCCAAGGGGTACTGGGGGTTGCAGAGGGCAGCCCAGGGCTAGGCCAAGGCAGCAGGTCCAAACCCAACCTTGCCGATGATGAGTGGCCTATACTGCAGTCTGCCCCAGGGAGCGGGGGCTAGTTGGTGACTGGCAGTGGCCTTATCCTGAGGTGAGGTAGGGATAGTGGGTGGGGGTTCCCCAGGGAGGGGAGACCCTAGTACTGAGGGGTGTACTGCCAGGGGGCAGCACCCCAGATACAAGGGCACCGGGGTCCGGGAGGGATACGGGGCCAGTGGACAGGCGGATCACCAGCCTGCAGAGGGTGCTCTGACAGCTGGATTGAGCTAATTCCCAGAGTCACCAGCAGGAGGTGCCGCAGGGGTGAGTCCGCTCCTCTACAGATATCCTTAAATAATGCTCAGCATTGGCCTTAGGCTGCTCCCTCTGAAGTAAACAGAAGTTTTACCATTTACTACAATGAGAATGATGTTATTCCAATGGCTACTGATTTTGAAAAGCCCAACCTTAAAGAACAGTGTCACAGAAAAAGACAACAATAAATTATGTTGTATAAGAATAATGGAAGATTCTCTGGCATGATATTAACCTTCTTTTATATAAGGAGAGTCAGAACAGCTGATTCATGCATATAATGTGATTTAACCCAATGCTGAAAAATTTAAAGATCAGACACCTTCTATAACTCACTCCGATATTCATATATCAAATGTAAAAACAAAATCCCCTAATGTTAACGCAATGTTAATACCCTGATATCAAGTTCTCAAAAGTTAACAAATTATATAAGTTAAGGTTGCTCAGCCACATATACTCCTGAATATTTTATTGTATTCACGAGTGTGGTTTAAAAAAAAAAAAAAAAAAAAAGTGATACATTAAGGATTAAATTTAACAAGGCAAGAAGGAATAGAAAAAGATGCAGATGCATAATATTAACATGACCAGATAATCCTAGCTTTTGGTGTTTTCCCTTTTTGTTCTCTGAATGGATGAACATAACTTCAGGATTTAGATTTTTGGTATATAAATCCAGTTATTTTTGTTCAGAACTTATCTTCCATTAATGTCTTTAGTATTTGCTTAAATTCAAGTTTTCATGAACATTCCTGAAAATAATCTTATTTACAGAGATAGTTGAAAACAGGAAAGGTACAAATGTAGCTGAAGTCTGTTCATTTTGTTCGTCTGAGCATATATATTACTTTATACATTTATGAGGCAGAAACCAAGCATGTAAAATTTCATCCCCAAAGGGAAATGTTGGAGAAGGATACAAGCATGTCAAAATAAATGGGTCGTAGGTGAAACTGCTTTGCAACCTTAACAGCAACAGTGGTAATAACTCCCTGCTATAATATTGTGGACCAAATTCTACAGTAGTTGTTCCTTATCCAGGCAAAACTCCAAAAGAAAAAGAGAGAATAAGGATTAAGGCAGAAAATGAGATGGCCAGAAAATTGAAATACTTTCCTGTGGAAAAAAAAATGTTGTTTTGGAGAAAAAAGATATAATTGCAAGCTGGAATGAAACTTCAACAGCATGTTTGTTTGTTTGTTTGTTTTGTGGGAAGGGTTTTCAAGAAAAAAATTGTTTCAGGGGAACCATAACATAATGTTATCTTTCTGGCACCCTGCCTGGAAGGCTCTTATCAGTTTCACAGTCTTCCATCCCAACTACAAGGGCTCTCCCTCTCTCTTTCTCAGAGCTGGGCATAGATTGCACCCACACTGTCTGCCTGGGCACCCCTCTGGAAAACTGTCATGCTGCCTGGAGTGCTCACGACCATGAGTTCCTTACTCAGGGCAGACTGTCAAAAATAGGGCACACACCCCAATCTGGTGGTATGTTCTATAACTAGATTTCACCAACGCAGTAACAGATGTGAACTCATGGATCACTAACGGTCTTACGATGGAGTCACATACAATCCCCGTGGGCACTCCAATCTATCTTGCCACCCAGACAAGCTGGGCTTAGTGATAGTTGGTCACCTATACCTAAGATCAGAAAACATGTAGGTTAGTCCCAGTCCCAAGTGATCAGTCACATACTTCAGATACAGACTAACACGGCTGCTACTCTGAAATCAGATCAATTTGTATCTCAGATCTTATGCCAAAGACAATCCTTGTAGTCAATCCTTTAATAAACTAACTAATGGTTTATTATTGAGGAAGAAGAAACTAGAGAGAGTTATTTACAGGTTCAAGCAAGCATATACACACAAATGAGTTACCATCTATGATGCCTAAAGAGAGAGATGTAGTGATCTGTCAATTCAAAATGTCTTTCAGGGCAGACCCAGGGGTAACCCCTGAGTTATCTCTGCCTTAGTTTAGTGTCTCTGGTCCTGTGAGAGTTCAAAGGGTGAAGAGATAAAAAAATTTCTTGTGACCCCCTTTATCTTTTACATTTAGCCTTCCAGTGGATGAGATGAGCTCCCTGACAGATAGCATTTCCAAGGTGTGATAGGGAAATTCTCCAATCCTTTGTATTGTAATGTTCCTTAATGGCCCTAAATCTTGATAGACCTCCTATCAAGTTGCAAGAGGCAGGGAGAGATTCCTGTGCCTGGGTTCACAAGTTCGGAGCAAACATTTTCAAAATTATAATGCAAAACTTGCATATCTCCTTATAGCATGGAATACAGACATTACAAGTGGGATTAAAGCATGCAGCAATTCTCAAGCATTTCATAGAGTCTAAACACTAAATACATTCATATAATACTAATACTTATTTTGAACAAAAATAATATAAAGGTGAGAACGGTTTGGTTTCCAGCTATCAGTTTGTGAGTTCTGAGCTAATGCCTATGGCCTTGGCCAGAGCTGGTACTTGGTTTACCAGCATCAGAGAAAACTTTTGTCAATTTCATCAACAGAAAGTGAAATTGACAAAAGCCTTCCAAACAGGGAGTCAGGTGGCCATCATTTTAATTTTCCCAATAGAAAAAATCTTTTTTGTTGTTTCCCTGGCAAAACTGATTTTTTTTCTGCAGAAAACTGTTTGTCAGAAAATCATTGCATGGAAATTTTTTTTAACCATCTCTAGTAGAAACCATCACTCACAGGAAAGCTGAGAAAACAAAATTCCTTCTTCAGTGGTTTGCTCTAGATAATATGCAGCACTCATTCAGAGAATCGTGGAAATGTAGGGCTGGAAAGCACCTTGAAAGGTCATCTAGGCCAGCCCCCTGAGCTGAGGCAGAGCCAGGTATATCTGTATATTCATGTATCATATGGCAGCTGCAGTTACCCTATGTACAGTTGGTGGGTATGTGTATTTTACAGACCAATTGGTCAAGTCCCTGCCCTTCCCACAGCCTGTTCAGCCTCTTATCACCCAGACCATATCCTTGCACAGAAGAACAGTAGTGGTGGTTCATTTTTGGTCTTGCATGCTTGCAAGTGGTACAGGATTGGGCCCTATATGTATGATGTGTTTATCAGAATGCTTTCTTCCCCACCCCTGCCCCCTCTTTAGTGCTGAGTTATGCTTATTTTTTATGGACTCCTTATTTAAAGCCATCTTCAGCTTGCCTACTGAATTTTTAGTCTGCTATCTTAGCTTTATGGATCTTCTATGACTCTCAACTTTGTGTTTTCACTCCAGAGGTGAGGCTGTTAGTATGCACTGCAGTCATTGAGTTGCACTTTAAGAGGGAAGGTTGTGAGAACTCAGGTATTTATTAACTATATGGATCCATTTATAATACTGAAGGATTACTGTTCTTTTACCATTGTTCTCAATTCTGTTATTTGTCTGCATTGCATTTCTTGAAGCTTCAAGTTAATATTATGAACCTGTCTGTGGAAGCAGGAAGTTTATTTTGAGAGAGACTGTGTTTAGACATCTATACAAAAGCTACTTTCAAACATATTTTATTATTATTGCTCTTTCTTTAACTTTAGCAGCCTCCAGATTGATTTTTATGACCTGCCATCATACAGTATGTAGTTGGTGAATTGTCTTTGAATGCTCCATCCTTCTGTACCATTATGTACATGGCGGAATTTGAAACTGTGCGGAAACCAAAAGTGAGTCCTCTCCCCCGCCCCATTTATTCATAACATCATTCAGTAAACATTTGGCAGGTTCATTTTAGAGGCAAAAGTTTACACTTGGCTCTGTCACAAAAAAATGATCCTGTATCCTATAACTTTGCTAGAATGTTTGTGAGGGAGCTAGGCACTCTGGTAGGTATGTAAATTATGCCTGAAAGTAATTTGCAACAATAAACTGCCAGGACAAAAATATATTTCAAGCATAAAATTAGAGATCATTGTTTGAAAATCTTGATTATACGCTTTGGGGAACCATTAAACCTTCTTTTTCATTTTAATACTGAAAGGTGAAAAAACTTTCAAGGAATAAATTTAGATACAAATGAGAGAGAAAGTATTCATTAAGCTGTATTGACTTATTTTAAAGTAAGGTACATACTACCATCTATTTTGTTTTGTATTTTTGTGTAAATCACATAACTCCTTATCACATGATGCCTATGATAGCTCTGAGCACTCCAAAAGAGAAGCAAACTTCCTACTAAATAATTGTGGTATCGGTACTGTGTTCAGTTGTTTATGGGAAACTGTTATGAGATGCCATAATCTTTTTCAGTAACACTTTTTTTTTCTAAAGCAATACATTTTCTGAAAGTGATAGGTTATAATTTACAGTGAGAAGCAAGGTACACCCACATATCAGTGTGTGTGTAGCCGTTCTCCTCTTTGCTACAACTGGTGATACTGAATGCAACGCAATTGGACATGCCTGTTAAGCAAACAGGTCTTCAGAAATTCTAGCTGAAAATTATCAATTTGTTTTTTGCCTCAGAGGATTGATTCCTCATTTTCCTATCTGATGGCCACATAAAATGACAGTATGTTCTTTCCTGAGCCTCCCTGCCTTCATGAGTGAGCTCTTAATTTTTTTTCTTCCTTAATCAGGTGTGTGACTTCCACCTTGTCATACAAATAAAAGCTCCATGGTAAAACGGCATGACTTGATGAGATACGTTTTTGATGAACTAGCGAGGAGACAAAATCATTTAAGCACAGCTACCTCCTTTCCTATTCTATTTCTTTCCTTACTACCTTACTATTTACTCCAATGTATCTGCCTTTTGATTTTCCATAAGGCCAATGAAAGGTTTACAGATAATTTTATAAATCTGGTTGCTTTTTTTTTAAATCTGACTTGGGCAACTATTCTGAAATGAAAATACTGCTTCAAAAAAGTCTATTTGCAACTGTGTGATATTTAAATGGCCATATATATATAGCTGGATCTTCAACCATTGAAATCAATGGAAGTTTTGAAAAATCAAGATCAATTTTGAAACATAAAAATTGATTTTCTCCCCAAAAATGGAACATTTAATTGCAAAAAATTTTCAACAATCATTTTGTCAAAAAATGTTGAGCAGCCCTAACCTATATGCCATGTTGAAAATTCTCATAATAGTATTGCTGTGATTTAAGAGCAGATGGGGGAGGGTTAGTTTTTTGAGATAGGGTTGCAGACCTTGACCAACCCTAGTGACTGATATAATGGATCGTAGTGATAATGCCTGCACTTTTCCTTGCACTTAGGGAAGAAGGGCCTTGAGTGCCAACCACATTCCTTGTGGATCTAGAATGCTGATCCATATAAAGCCTGGCCTATCTAGAATCTATAAACCCTGTGTTAAGATGAGCACCACACCTAGTGATCAATGTACTATGGTTACAGATGAATTCAGTGGTTAGAAAGGTAACCCTCTGGGTGTATTTTGTTTGACCCCACAAAATTTAGATATGGGGGAAGGATAGCTCAGTGCTTTGTGCATTGGCCTGCTAAACCCAGGGTTGTGAGTTCAATCCTTGAGGGGTCCACTTAGGGATCTGGGGCAAAATCAGTACTTGGTCCTCCTAGTGAAGGTAGGGGGCTGGACTCGATGACCTTCCAGTTCTATGAGATAGGTATATCTCCTTATATTAAAAGAAGTAAAACTTGAGTGTCCTGAGGAATGATCATCCTTGCAGATAACACACTGGCTAGTAGATTTCCCCTGTATGAAAATCCTCAGAATCTGTTTTTTTAACTAGCACCAAAGAGAAGACGCCTCATTGAAAGAATTGTAAATGAATTTTCAATTGGTATCATTCCTTGGGAAAAGATATTTATAGAAGTAAACATTCAGTTGTTGTTCCCCTTCCCCCACCCCCAAGGGGTGAGGATATGATTTTTAAGCTAATTCTTAAAGCCTGAAGAGAGCAATTAAAGATGATGGCAGGACTGTGGTTTCTACATGATGAATAACTATATAACATGTGTTGTTTGATTAAATCTCAAACGGTTTTTTGCTGTAGAATTCCTTATTAAAGTGTGTTTCTGGGAGAAGCCATGCTCCTTTTAAACTTCGCTTTGTGCACTATATTAAATAAATCAAAGGTCTGTCTCATTAGAAAAATGCTTAGTGAACTTTTACTGGGGAATCAGTGGTTTATGCTGCCTGAAACAGAAACTGAAGACTTCACAATAGGTGGTGTGTGTGAAACGAAAATGCTGCTGACTTAATGGTCACCAGTATAGTCTTTCAATCCCACTGAAATGGTTAGTTTGGGGGATGAATTATGTCTCCAACAGTATATATAACATAAGGGGATTTCTGGTGCTATGATCTTATGCAGAAACAACATTCAGACCCTTCCAGTACTGTATCAATAGAAATATGTACCAAACTATAGCAAAAGAGCAGCAGCTGAGATGACCCCTGTCATAATCTGGGGGTGTGAATTATAGAATAAAAGTCCTCACTATTTAGATTCAGGAGATATCTAATGTTGTAGTGCCTGAGATGAAACATTGATAGTTGTAGTGTAGAACACAATAGAGTTTGCTGACATTCACCTGCAGATCTACTAATGTGATATATGGCATCATGTGCCAGCAATGCCCCTCTGCCATGTACATTGGCTAAACCGGACAGTCTCTATGTAAAAGAATAAATGGACAGAAATCAGACATCAGGAATGGTAACTTACAAAAGTCAGTAGGAGAACATTTCAGTCTTCCTGGACGTTCTCTAACAGATTTAAAAGTAGCCATATTTCAACAAAAAACCATCAAAAACAGACTTCAAAAAGAAACTGCAGAGTTACAATTCATTTGCAAATTTAACACCATTAACTTGGGCTTGAACAGGGACAGGGAGTGGCTGGCTCACTACAGAAGCAATGTTCCCTCTCTTGGTATTGACATCTCCTCATCAATTATTAGGAGTGGACCACATCCACCCTGATTGAATTGGCCCTGTCAACACTGGTTCTTGTAAGGTAACTAACTCCCTTCTCTTCATGTGTCAGTATATTTACACCTGCATCTGTAATTTTCACTCCATGCATCTGAATAAGTGGGGTTTTTATCCACAAAAGCTTATGCCCAAATAAATCTGTTAGTCTTTAAGGTGCCACCAGACTCCTCATTGTTTTTGTGGCTACAGACTAACATGGCTACCCCTCTGATAAGTGGTACTTTGTTCATGTAAATTCTACAATTAAAGCATTCAATTATCATAGTCAAATGGAGGTAATCTTGATTTGGAATTTATCATTGTCTGTTGAAATTATTTTAAAAGCTCAATTGAGAGGAGGTGAAGCCTTATCCCTATTGATGTCAACTGGAATTTTGCTAGGACTTCATGCAGTGTGTGTGCGCATCTATTTCTCTTCCCAGGATCTGCATAGCTAACTGTATGCCAATCAGCTGCACAATTGAGAAGAAAGCATAAATTGTCTCCTGTGCTTCAGAGCAGCTATGGAGCTGCTCTACAGAGGCTGTTCCAGCCCAGTGATTGGAATAGGATGCACGGTCCCTCATTATGTCTTCTGCAGGAGAGGAAGGGTAGATTATTCATATATAAAACAAAAGAGACTGTAGCAAGAAGGGAGCACTGTCCATGCCTATTAAAATGTATTCATAGAAAGTTGTGTTTAGATGTCATAATACTTGATGCTTTCATGATAGGAATCGTAAAGTAAAGTACATTTGTAACTGGGGGGAAAATACATGTATACTTCCCATCTTCCCTAATGCTCTTCCACAACCAATAAAATATGATCCAAAATTCCTAAGAGTTATATCCTGGTTTTGCATGAGATACATGGCACATGCTTATAAAGGGCATGCTCTGTGAATGGAATTGCTCTTTGTATCGTGTGGGGTAGTTGAAAGGAAAAATAGAAAGGTGTGACTTGGAAAGTGATTTCGGAACTATGGCAAGGTTGCTGGAAAACATTAATATAACCATTTGGAACTAGGGAAGGATAGTATATGTGTCTCTTATCTCATGCAGAAATAACAGTGAATAATAGTCACTGTTAGTAACAAATAGAAGTATGCTGTACATCTTTCCCAGTAACTTTGTATAGTAAAGTACCATATTCTTAATGCTTCTTATGTTTCTAAACAAGCCTGTACATTGGGCATGCAGTACATTATACCTTCCTGCCACATGCTTAATCGTTTAAATAATGTTTTTTAGAATGACTGTAAAGTGTATTTTTTTTCTTGAGCTAGCTATTTTTTCCCTTTCAGATTAAATAGAAATGTACAGTAACTGAGAAGTCCTTTTTTCACCACAGATGGAAACATTGTGGTTTCTTGAATCAGAAAATAATGCATTGTTCTTGTAAATAACACTGCACAGTGTATTTCTGGGAGCAATAACAGCCTCACCAAATGTTCATTGTCCATTTTCAATGTTAGGACTTGAGCTGCCTTTTAAAAAAAAAAAAAATCCTAGGAAAAAAACAGAAAAGGGGGAAAGGCCTAAAGACAGTTTGGCAGAGAAACTGCAGATTTAGCCATTATATTTTCTTCCTGTCCCTTCACTGTCTTGACAAGAGTGTGCAGAATAGAAGCAACAACTATGACAATCAAAGTATGATACCATGTTGGAACGCTCAGAAGCACCATGGCTGAGTTACTAGCTTGATACTGAGCCCCACAAAATCTTGTGGTGGAAGGTTATTCTAAGTGAAAGTGGGTCTCCATGATTCTAGCAGCTGGACTCCAACACTGAAGACACACCATGGACCACTCCCTTGAGACATGATGGGGAATAGGTTGGTCTCTAGTGTCAATTACTGCCCAGTTATTAGAATCAGCTCTAACAAGTCCAACAGAATGCACGGATGTTTTCCAAGGCAAAGAAGGGCAACAGCAGATCTGTTACTGCTGTGGAAAACATTACGAACAGTGAATTACTCTGAATATTGACAGTTCAATTGAGAATGAGACACGTGAAGATTTGTTTTAACTGAAAATGGTTTCCTATGTCTAAAGAAATCTATAACATAAATTATCTGTTCCAAGGAAATAATGGTGTGTAAATAGGGGTGAGTGAAAAGACTAAAAAATCGATCTCCAGTGTTGTATATTAGTAGTTAAAATATACTCGGCGATAACAACCTGTGACTGTTATTTTAGCCACACACTGTTTATTAAGACTGAGAACAACCATCATTAAGGTGAATGAATCGTGTGAAATAATAACATCCTGCATATTTAAGTACTTAAAAACTGGGTAAATAATTAATTGCAAATAATAATTTTTGCAAATTCAGGCATTTTTCATTGAATATACACAAATAAATGTTTCCATTATTCAGCAAGGTATAGTGGTTACTATTATTTTCAGAAATCCTTAAAAACTTTTTCCGGGACATTTAGGGTGAGATTCACAAAGAAACCTAGGTCTGGTAATGCTGAGCGCCCCCATGACTAACTTACAGGTGCCTAGAAAATCCCTGGGATTGACAAAGCCTGAATTTGGCACCAAGGCTCCCTATGCAATGAATGGAGAGAGAGAAGCACTTTAGCATGGGGTTCACAGAAGCTAGCATGTTAGGAGGCTCCTTGCCTAAGCCAATGAGAAGCGCCAAGTCAAGTGGTGTGTGCTAACTCCCACACCTAACTTGCAGATAGATGTCTAAGTCTGGGCTGCAGGGAGGTGCTTCCCTTGGCTTGGGATTCTCCGCTGCAAACCCTCTCTTGGTGTTAAGCACTTACGTCATTCTTGCAAGAAGCAGGATGGACAGACCCAGGATCCAGTCTCCCTGCTCCAGACAATTTTTAAATTATTTATCCAGAGTGGAACAGCTTCAACAGGAGACAGTGAGGAATGATTTTGCAACCTTAATGTTCTTTATCTTTTAAAAATGTGATTTCTTAATGTTTTCAAAAAGCAAACAGAATTTCTGTGTTTTTCAATCATGTGAAACCATATTGCCCCTTTCCCCCCCAAAAAATCATAGATAATCAAGAGGGTTTTAGATCCACAGCTGAGTAATTGGTAAGTTGATATCCTCTATGTGGACTGGCACTACAAGGGGAGGAGACATATGCTTTACCTAGTAGGTTTGACACCTGTTTACTGAAAACAGAGGAATAGTGAGACACAGGACTCCTTGGCTGATTTCCAAGTTCTGGATGAGAATGCATTCTAGTGGTTTAGACCCTTCAGCCCCTGCCCCTCTACTCCTCTCCAGTTTACCCTGGCTTCTGTCTCATAAGAATGGCCATACTGGGTCAGATCAAAGGTTCATCCAGCCCACTATCCTGTCTATTGACAGTGGCCAATGCCAGGTGTTCCAAAGGGAGTGAACCTAACAGGTAATGATCAAGTGATCGCTCTCCTGCCAACCATGTCCACCCAGTGACAAACAGAGGCTAGGGACTCCCTATCTGCTCCTCCCAGCTCCTGGACCTGTCCTCCTCCCCTCCCACCAGTTTCTCACACCTCTGCATTCCAGTCAGGTGCTTTGCCATCAGCAGGAGGGGAACATTGACAAGACAGGAGATAATATTTCTGCAGCAATTTCAGGTAAAGTCCTGCTCAACCCGGCTTCCTTGGGTGGGTAGCATGCCCAGTGCAGATGGAATCTTCGGAGAACTTCGCTGCCAAACTCTAACAAGACTCTGCTGAAATTTTTCAGAGACTTATAACTTGGTCAATTTTGGATGAATTTTCACAAAACCAGCCAAAGGCACAGCCTTGGTACAAGAGCAACCTCCTTCCCCACACCCAGCGCCAAAGCTACTAAAGCTTCTCAATGAAATGGTTGTAAGATTCTTTTTTAACATGTGGAAAACAACATATTTTCCCCTAACCTTGTACTCAGAAATGGCTGAACCATTTTTTGCTGATTTATTATTATTATTATTATTATTTTAAGAAAAATCTAACCTGAGATGGACATGAGGGGATGGAAAATTTCACTCAAACAGCTAAAGATTGGCAAATCTATAAGCAAATGGAAAAACATATTCTTATAATGGAAAATGTCATACAACCTTAACTACAAGCAGTGCTTGACAGCTCCACCTATAGCAGGTTTGACAGCAAATAGGGGAAGCTACTTCATTCATTAATGTTTCTCTTTTCTTTAGTGCAAAGGAGATGAGGCAGCATAAGCACAGCATAGGGACACTGAAAATATGTTAGCTCAACAAAGCTTATCAAGTGCCTCAGGGAGATCAACACTACAGTAAAATGTCAGGGACAATGAACTTTGCTAGTGATGCACAGTAGAACTGCTCGTTGATGCGTAGGTATTTATACAAGATATTCGTCATAAGATGTACGCTAAAACTGATATTATCACAAATGTTTGTGAAGCTTGCCATATCCACCAATGAACAGAACTTTCTGAGACAAGAACAGTATTTTTTTTTCTCCTGGGAAAAATCACGAGTTTTTCCCAGTTAGTATTTTTCCCCTCAGCTTCACAGAGATGTCACTATTTCAGCAGAGGAAACAGCTCTTTATGCAACCCCGCCCCAAAAAACAAAACAAAAACAGCCTTTTGCCCGCTAGGACTGCCTTTCAATTTTCTAATAACATTTGAGAAAAATCTGAAACATTTTAAACCCATGAAAATGCTATATTTTTTTCCTCACACAAGTTTTCCCCATGTTAAAAATGTTTTTCACTCAGTTTAAGTGGACAGAACCATTTTGAAATGTAGTTAAAATGGGGTGAAAATAAGAGAGTGTTTTAATTGGTTCTATTTGTATTGCAGCAGAAGGGGAATATTACTGGGTCAAGTAGTTTCCAAATGTTGTTGGATTATAGCTATGAAATGCTTTATTTTTATGTTACGAGAGAGCCAGTTAAAATATGATCAGTGAAAACTATGCGCTAGAAAAGGAACTCTAAAAATAACATCTTGTTAGTGCAGGTACCTGCTTCCTATGTAGGAGCTGAGTCATATCTGCTTCAAGTGTTTACTGCTGTCAATACTGCTGACAAAAGAGCTGTTGTGTTCTGCCTCATGCATCATCAACAACATTGACAGTAAACAGTAATTTTAAAATCCATACTGCTGATGGGGGGGGGGGGGAGAGTATTGGTTGATTTTTCAGTTACAAGACTCACCTTGTATCCTGAGTTTGGGCATGAAGGAGGCGGTGGGGGGGGGGGGGAATGCACAGTCTTGGCTTTTGGTTTATAAATCAATTAAACTTAAGGTGGAAATCACTGCTGGATAATTCATGTGGGGCCCAGAGCTAAATTTTAATCTCTCTATGGCCGTTACAACTTTTTAAAGCTCACTCCCCTAGTATGATAGTTTTGATGAGGTTTCCTTCAAAAAGCCTCTGATTAATTGGTGGGACTGGTATTACTGGTGGTGTTTCAGCCACAGTTTTCTTTGCAAACCAATATAAGAAAAAATGTTGTACCACAGCAGTGGGGCAGCATTTACATATGCTAACTCCCTTAATAGGGACTGGGGGATGGTTCATGTATTTCCCCTTGTAACACTTTAAAAATGTATTTTTTTCAGGACATTTATACCTCATCACTGCCCACAGCTGATTTGATGAATAAGTTAGAAGTAGGGAGCAAAATTGAGTTAATATAGGACAATTGTGTCTGTCATCTGCTAATCATCCTTTCAGCTCTGCTTCTTGATCAGCTCATTACATTGCATTTTGATTTTCTTGATAGCAACTACTTTATATATTCGTAGTCCTCATCGAATATGGTTTTTAATGCTGAAATGCTCAGCTGCCTTGCTGGATCATCATTTGTATTTGAGTGTAAATCGGTTAAAAACAAGAATATTTAAACCACACAGAAATGTTCCTATTATAATCTAGTGACAGGGCCCCCATATTTGTGGTGATTTTAGTTCCCATTTCTTACAAATTACAAGCTGATTTAACATTCTGGATTTTGAAGAACATACTGAATTCCGTTGTTTTGTCTGTAGGGGCTTCAAAGGCTTTTGCAACTTGTTTGCTATGAAGCATTACCTACTTCTTGAAAGTTTAGAGCTTTGGACCTATGATCTAGGGAATTGGGTTCACACTAATGATATATCATGAGGTAAATAGCAATGCGCTGAAAAAACAGTGATGTTCCACTCCAGAGGAGAGTGTTCAGTCGTTGCATGACGGCAAGAGAGCCCTTAAAGAGAGATTCATTTTTTTTTGAACTGTTGTCTTCTAGTTTCTATAAGAGAGCTTGAAATCTCTAGCGGCATGATCCAAAGCCCATCCAAGTCTAAAGGAATCTTTTCATTGACTTCAATGAGCATTGGCTTAGTCCAAGATGAATATACTGTATCAATGCAATTCATGCATTCATGTATTCCATGTAAGAATAGTGGGTATAAAGATATCATTATGACAACTAGTAAGTATTTCTTTTGCTTAGTCTCACTGTTTTATGTAAGCCCAGTCTTGCTAGGCACTGCTAGAAGAGTTCATACATTAAGTCAATTGAGGATTAGCAAATTTGGTCAATTTGAAATTAGATTAGATACTCTATTCAAGGTGTTGACTTCTCTGCATGGCTTGTGTGACTGGTAGAAGCATCCCAATGATTCATTAATCTTACAGTGGACAACACTGAATACATTTTCTAAATCTAGGAATAAACTGCCTGCTCAATTTTATACAGCTATTGAGCAAGTAAATAGCATTGCCTCCCCTACTGTTCATATACCACATTAGAAAAGGTAGGAATTAGTCACAGATTCTAACTTGAAATGACTCTGCTGGAGCTCTAGCTGCTCAGCCAGAGTAAGGGAATGATTCAGAAAGTGACATATGTAGCTCTGGCAGGGTTTAGACTTCTTATGAGTCCTCCCAATTTGAGGTGGAAGACAGGAGACTAAAAGATATGTTCTGGAATCATCATATCACAGCATCAGGATGGCAGTGTTAGAAACCGAACAGTCACTGGCCCAAGGAGGGGGGAGCATCACGCTGATGATAATGTAAGTATTGTTTTGCTCTGGGCCCTTAAAGTGGCAATAAACTGATTATCGATATTTTTAGTTATGGCAGTGTCCCAGACAACAGCCCAGGAGCAGACTATAGTTTAATCTTAATGTGGTTGGAGAAGAGGAAACAGCACAAGGACTATCTCTGTTTTAGTATGATAGTCATTCCTGTTGGATTAAGATTACTGTCTTCCCTGGACGGTAAGAAGATCATTTATTGAGGAATAAGTGAAATAAACCTGTATTGAGGAAACACAGCAAATGAGGAAAGCTGGGGTGGTTTGTTTGTCTGTTCTTCGATAATAGTTCGATCAAACAAGAAGGCTGCCCACATTATTTCCCAGTTTGAAATGGACCATAAATGTAGGGATCTGGGGGATTGAAGAAGGAACTCTGAATGGGTCCAACGTCTTAATTTTGTGTACCAAGTAAATGGTTTAAAAGCGTATGTGGCAAATTAGTACTGTAATAGCGTGTTTTACTTTGGCTACTTGTTGATACTTATACATGTGGCATACTAGGCACTGTCTCAGTCATTATTTAATTAACTATTACCTTCTAATCTATCCTGAAGGCCTTATACTGTGCAGAAATTGAGAGAGAATGAATCTTCAGCTCTGTTATGAATATGGACACTTTATGACAATCATTTTCATTTATTGGTCATGTGGATTTTTGAAGAGTTACTATAGTTTTAGTTTGAGCTGAATAAGGGTGGTTAAAGGAGTGCAAAAACCTGTTTCTGAATATCTTTCCAAAATTAAAGGCAGGTTTCTCTTTGACCTGTCCATATACTTTATTACTCACTGTTCGCTAACAGTAATACTGTTAAAAATGAGGCCTGTAGCCAAGATTTATTTGATCAAGAAACAAAATTCATTTATAATTATATTAGATGGGGAAGCAACAGAGTTGCTGTAGTAGTTAAGGTTGTGTCATTCACTGGCCTAAAAGTAGGTTTCTCAGTTAGAGGATAATACAATGCAATATTGGTTTGCAAGTCATAAAACTTGCCACAAGCAGTTCACAAGCATTCCCTATCTCAAATATGTTTGTAAAAACTATTTCATTTAACTATTAAAATGAACCTACTAGTAAAAATTAAAATGCTTATATACCAATGCTAGAAGTCTAAATAATAAGATGGGTGAACTAGAGTGCCTGGTATTAAATGAGGATATTGATATAATAGGCATCATACTATATCCCCATATGGTGGAATGAGGATAATCAATGGGGCACAGTAATACCAGGGTATAAAATATATTGGAAGGACAGACCAAGTCGTGCTGCTGGGGGAGTGGCACTATATGTGAAAGAAAGCATAGAATCAAATGAAGTAAAGATCTTAAATGAACTAAATTGTACTACAGAATCTCTATGGATAGTAATTCCATGCTTGAAAAATAAGAATATAACAGTAGGGCTATATTACAGACCACCTGACCAGGATGGTATTAGTGACTCTGAAATGCTCAGGGACATTAGAGAGGCTATTAAAATAAAAAACTCAATAATAATAATAATGGGGAATTTCAACTATCCCCATATTGGCTGGGTACATGTCACCTCAGGAAGGGATGCTGAAATAAAGTTTCTTGACACCTTAAATGACTGCTTCTTGGAGCAGCTAGTCCTGGAACCCATCAGAGGAGAGGCAATTCTTGATTTAGTCCTAAGTGGAGCACAGGATCAGGTCCAAGAGGTAAATATAGCTGGACCGCTTGGTAATAGTGACCATAATATAATTAAATTTAACATCCCTGTGGTGGGGAAAACTCCACAGTGGCCCAACACTGTAGCACTTAATTTCAGAAAGGGGAACTACACAAAAATGAGGTTAGTGAAACAGAAATTAAAAGGTACAGTACCAAAAGTAAAATCCCTGGAAGCTGCGTGAAAACTTTTTAAAGACACCATAATAGAGGCTCAATTTAAATTTACACCCCAAATTAAAAAACATAGTAAGAGAACCAATAAAGAGCCACTGTGGTTAAACAACAAAGTAAAAGAAGCAGCAAGAGGCAAAAAGGCATCCTTTAAAAAGTAGAAGATAAATCCTAATGAGGAAAATAGAAAAGAGCATAAACTCTGGCAAATGAAGTGTAAAAATATAATTAGAAAGACCAAAAAAGAATTTGAAGAACAGCTAGCCAAAGACTCCAAAAGAAATAGCAATTTTTTTTTTTTAATACATCAGAAGCAGAAAGCCTGCTAAAAAACCAATGGGGCCACTGGACGGTCGAGGTGCTAAAGTAGCACTCAAAGACGATAAGGTCATTGCAGAGAAACTAAATGAATTCTTTGCATCGGTCTTCACTGTTGAGGATGTGAGGGACAGCGGCGGTTCCAGGCACCAGCGCTCCAAGCGCGTGCCTGGGACGGCAAGCTGCGGGGGGCGCCCAGCTGGTTGTTGTGAGGGTGGCAGTCAGGCAGCCTTCCGCGGTTTGTCTGCGGAAGATCCGCCAGTCCTGCGGATTTGGCAGTAAGTCGGCGGCGGGTACGCCAAAGGCGCAGGACCCGCGACCTGCAGGCGCGCTGCCAAAGGCAGCCTGCCTGCCATGCTTGGGGCGGCAAAAAAGCTAGAGCCGCCCGTGGTGAGGGAGATTCCCAAACCTGAGCCATTCTTTTTGGGTGACAGATCTGAGGAACTGTCCCAAATTGAGGTGTCATTAGTTTATCAATTTGTTCCAAAAACTCCTCTAAACAGTAATAAGTCTCCAGGACCTGATGGTATTCACCCAGGAGTTCTGAAGAAACTCAAATGTGAAATTGCAGGACTAACAATTGTCATCTATAACCTATCATTTAAATCAGCTTCTGTACCAAATGACTGGAGGATAGCTAATGTAACACCAATTTTTAGAAAGGGCTCCAGAGGTGACCCTGGCAATTACAGGCCATTATGCCTCACTTCAGTACTGAGCAAATTGGTTGAAACTATCGTAAAGAACAAAACTGTCAGACACATAGATAAATGTAATTTGTTGGAAAATAGTCAACATGGTTTTTGTAAAGGGAAATCATGCCTCACCACTCTACTTGAATTCTTTGAGGGGGTCAACAAGCATGCAGACAAAGGAGATCCAGTAGATATAGTGTATTTAGATTTTCAGAAAGTCTTTGACAAGGTCCCTCACCAAAAGCTCTTAAGCAAAATAAGCAGTCATGGGATAAGAGGGAAGGTTCTCTCATGGATTGGTAACTGGTTAAAAGGTAGGAAACAAAGGGGAGGAATAAATGGTCAGTTTTCAGAATGGAGAGAGGTAAATAGTGGTGTCCCCCAGGGATCTGTACTGGGCACAGTCATATTTAACATATTCGTAAACAATCTGGAAAAAGGGGTAAACAGTGAAGTGGCAAAATTTGCAGATGATACAAAACTACTCAAGATAGTTAAGTCCCAGGCAGACTGTAAAGAGCTACAAAAGGATCTCACTAAACTGGGTGACTGGGCAACAAAATGGCAGATTAAATTTAATGTTGATAAATACAAAGTAATGCACATTGGAAAACATAATCCTAACTATATATATACACAATGATTGGGTCTAAATTAGCTGCTACCACTCAGGAAAGAGATCTTGTAGTCATTGTGGATAGTTCTCTGAAATCATCCACTCAATGTGCAGCGGCAGTCAAAAAAGTGAACAGAATGTTGGGCATCATTAAGAAAGGGATAGATAATAAAACAGAAAATATATCGCCTCTCTATAAATCCATGGTACTCCCACACCTTGAATACTGAAATTAATAGGTAGCAGGTTTAAAACAAACACAAAGTATTTTTTCACGCAACGCATTATCAACCTCTGGAACTCCTTGCCAGAGGGTGTTGTGAAGGCCAATCTATAACAGGGTTCAAAAGGGAGCTAGATAGATTCATGGAAGATAGGTCCATCAATGGCTATTAGCCAGGATGGGCAGGAATGGTGTCCCTAGCCTCTGTTTGCCAGAAGCTGGGTTTGGGGTGACAGGGCATGGATCACTTGATGATAACCTGTTCTGTTCATTCCCTTTGGAGCACCTGCCATTGGCCACTGTCAGAGGACAGGATACTGGGCTTAATGGACCTTTGGTCTGACCCGTATGGCCGTTCTTATGTTAAATCATTATCTACTAACAAAAAGGACTAAGTCTGATCCACAGCCTACTGAAGTCCATGGAAAGGATCTAATTGACTTCAGTGGGCTTCAGATCAGGCCCTAAATTTGTCAAATAAATTGTTGTATAGTTACCCCTGTGATGCATGTGAAATAAAAACTGTGGATGTTTCAAGATGTACTGAATCTGCTTGTATTTCTCAGCGTGTACAAAGAGGGGAGGCAGATTTGTGTAAAAGCCCATTTCTTCTTTTCTGCTTCCCAGGCCACCACGTCTTATTAAAGCTAAGGAATAAGTTTTCAAAAGCAAGTAGTGAGTGTGGGAGTATCAGTTTTTGGGTACCCAACCTGACACGTGAAAGGGGCATGATTGTCAGAAAGTGTCGAGGACCTGCTTCTTGAAAAATCATACTCCTTTAAGATGTCTCACGTTGGACAACCAAAAATGAATGCACCAAAATTCACTATTCCCTAGTCCCTTTTTATAATATAGGCTAATATGCTCCTATTAGTTTCCAATCTATATTTAATACACATTCATTTAATGGAGGAACGGTGGACAGTGTCAGCATTATATCACATATAAGAAATCCCCAGCAATCCATGTAAGGGACTGCCACTTGCTTCTTCAATCTACAGAAGCCAAGAATGTAAAGATCATGGGTGAAGTCAGTGGGTCCAGCATTTCATCCCATAGGTAGAGACTTCCATGGATTGGGAGGTGTGGCGGAAAGAAGCCATTTTGTATTTCCTCCTACAAAAAGCTACCTTATCTGCTCCAGCTACATTTTTTTTGTGAAAATGATAACCTGTGAAAATTATGAAAATGGCAGAATTCCACAAAAATAGATGCAAAATTTGGTAATGCGATTGTAAAATCTGACAGACCTTTTCAGTTTTGTCACTATATTTTCAAAAGCAGGCTTCACCAGTGCCCTTTTGCCTTTCCCTTGGTTTCTAGAGTTATCCTTGTTCCTTGTTTATGCCTTTTGATAAGTTTGTCTGGAAAATTGGATCTCAAAATCAGCCATACAAAGTGGTCCTAAATTTGCAGATTACCTGTAATAGGATTGTAGTTCTTAATTTTTTCTCTTTATTTTTTTTAGAAAGACCTTTAAACTCAAAAGACATACCGGTTAGTTTCTGGGAATGGAATAAATGAGGTGGCTATTGAGTAATTCTCAGGACTGTTACTTGGGGTTAGTCAGAATGTTTTTGATGTCACGTACAGAGTCCACACCGAGTGTGTTTAATGGTGGGTTAATAGATTAATATTATCTTTGTAGTCTGGAGAAGAATAGAGCACAAATTCATGATATTTATTTTCCTTCTCAAAACATAGGGCAGAGAATACTTTAAACTCATTTATAAACATTTTAGGTCCAATACTACTACCATTAGGATAGGAAAGCAAGATAACAATATTCAGTGAGCAAATACTAACTCTGTTCCATCAACATCCATTAGTCAAAATGATTACATCTACGACAATAGAATGACAAAACAAACAGAAAAAGTCATCTTAACACAACTTTGTTGCTATAATCTGTCTCTCAAATATATTGAAACATATTTGAGAAATTTTGTAACTTTTTCAGTGTGTAACATAGCAGGGGAGAAGACACTATTTCATTTACATAGTTTCTTTATCATCAGTTTTGGTTTTTCCCCCCCTAGCAGTTGAGTTGTATTTTAAAAAGAGTTTACATGAAGGTGAATAAATGAGATATTTAGGTACACTGTAAAATACAAAATGCACGTACATGTGAGGATATACCAGTAAAGGGTACAAATATTACCCTATTTCTTTTAGCATGGCATTGCTCTATTCAACCTGACACAGCACCAATGGGAACCACATTGCTGTTGCCAAATAGAAACATGATTGTGTTTGGTGCAGCGATAGACTTTTCCCTTCAATTGTACTAATGTCAATTTATTGTATATTTTGGTCAGAATCTTTCCTTAAACATTATTAATACATTTTAGATCACCATCAGCAGCTTTGAATATGTAACAAAACAGGGAGATGCAATATTCATGAAAAAGTGTTGAAAATTAGCTTTCAAATTGTGACAATTGGTGTGCAAATAAGTGAGAAAAATTCAATCAGTACCAGTATCCATGAATTAAATAAAACTTAAAAAGAGAATACATAGAACAATTTTATATTGATGAATAGTAAAGATGACTTAGTCCCTCATGTGCTGTGTCCCTTTCAGGAGCAACATTATTTGCTCTGCCTTTTAATAAATCAAACTGAGCTATGGCCAGGATTCTTTCTGAGCAAGTTAATTTGCTATCAACATTGATGGCGATTACAAGGAATAAATGTTTCAACATGTCAAAGGTGTATTTTAATACCGGGACTGTTAATCATTGCTGATAAGTGAAGGAACAAACTAGACATATGAATGAGTGAAAATAAGGAAAGTCAATACATATAATTTTGTCAGAAATGCAAATATTTTAGCTATATTGTGTATTTCCCTCTTCTTCTCCCACTGCCCTCTTTCTAAATTAAGGGGACAGAGTAAACTACAGAAAGGTAACCTCACAGTTTCTTACTTAGATTTTCCTCAGGGAGGAAATATTTATGGTAGGGAGCAAGTCTCCAAACACCGTAGATCCCTAATAATCTAGAAGAAAAGGAACCCCCAAACATATGGAAGGACTGCCCCATATGCTTCTCAGTCTCCCCTCTCCCACAGCAGGCATGCTGCTACGTTAAACCCTTATAAGTAGTAAAGGGAAATGAATTCTGCTAGAAATAGTATTATCTTTCATGTGGATAACCTCCTGGCTCCAAGAGGATCATGTTACAAAGAAGGTCTGGGTTAATCTTTCTCCCAGCCCATGGAATGACAATGCCTCAGAGCTAATAGAGAGGGTGCTTCCATGGGGCGTGGGATGGAGCGCATGCAACGGAGCTTCTCTTCTCCTTTCCTAGTCCAGCATTTATTTTGAGGGTTTCTCTTCTGAAAACATAATTGCTAATGAATAGCAAAATTAAAGAACAGAAAATGCTCAGCTTTGGACTAGACTGATATCTATGGCTATGGATGAGAGAAGGTGGTCTCTTTTAGCTGTTAAGTGGAGAATCCTTAGTGAAAAACAGACCCATTTACTTATGTTGTCCAATACATAAATAATGAACATGGTACATTTCAATTTGCTGCAAGAGAACCTCATCTTTTACAATGAAATATGCCCCTTTGAGTTTCACCTAATATAAAAAGTGACGTTTGTATTGATGATGTGAATGGTTTATTTAAGGTTTGATATGCAGACGTTAATCTGCTTTGAGTGGAGTGCTGTGGTATGTGTGTGTTTCAAGTTTTCTTTTTTTTTTTCTTTTTTTTTTTTAAGACTAACATTATTTTGCTTAATGCAAACTTGTTCAAGTCTGTGGGTTTAAATGTAGACTCGTACAGTTCCATCTTGTATAAATTAATAAGGGAGGCATTATTTCCTTGATGGCTGGGTAAGCAAGATCCATTTTATATCTTAAGTATGTTAAGCATTATTTATTGTTCTTACTGAAGGGTGATGGGAAATGATTATTCTTTTATAGATAAAATACTTGAGAAATAGGATTACATGAATTAAACAAGACACAGTTTATGCATGTTGCTTTAAAATGTTGCAGCTTTCATCATATTAGAAACTACCATATTAACTGGAGAAAACCTGTTGTGTAAAGAGCCTGTGCAACATTTAAGTCCCACTTAACCTTTGTTTAGAGGGTTTACAGGGGATTTAAATGGTTCATAAGTACATTTTCCCAGGCTTTCTGTACTGAATGTATCTCACCCAGTATGAATAGTGTATGGTGCACTGGAAAAGGACATTCCATCTTAAAACTCTATCATTCCCTAATGCTGATTAAAAAAAAAAAAAAAAAAAAAAAAGAATTCTAGATGTATATGGTGCTGTAGCCATGTCTGGAAAGTCTTACATCAACTTCAGTCTGTCAGCACTTTTTATGAAAAGAAAAGCAACTTCATCACTGTAAAGTACATTTGCACACAGCTGCGCCTTGCTTCACATGTGGTAATTTCTATACATAAAACAGCTTGGTTTAATTGATGCTACAATGTTTTACATTCACCTAGACTCAGGATTCTTCTGTTTGATCCAGAATAGTACAAAGTGAAAAGGCTGATGATTGTTCAGCTACAATATGTTAGAAAGTCGGCAGAAATCCCATTATCTGAGCATACAAAGGATTTCACAAGGGATGAAAACAATAATATTGTGGTATGTATAGAAATGTTGGAAGCTTTTTATAGCAGTAATGTGTAGAGATTTATATAGATATTTTTGTGGTTTTTAAATTTGTCATGATACAATGTTAAACAGCATCCAGAAGGTATCTTTATTAGGTGTGTCTATTTGATAGTACTGAGTGTACACTTCACTAACACTACTTAAGAATAGTGTGTGTTTCTGGTACACAATTATCTTTCTAAACTATAGTATAGCAATAGATATTATGCTATAATACAAAGATTAAATGTGCACATTAAAATAGGAGTTGTCATTCAGGACAATATATTGTCATATGCTGCACTGAAAAATCTAAGGTCTTCAAATGAAAGTCATCATACACTTATTATAAAAATTCCAGATAACATTTATGAAGGTACAGCAATACTGTCATGCTTAAGAAAGACATGGTGGGTCAGATAATATCTTTTATTGGACCAACTTCTGTTGGTGAGAGAGACAAGCTTTCAAGCTTACGTAGAGCTCTACTTCAGTTCTGGGAAGTTTAGTGATCACTCTATATCTGACCTATCAGTCCTCAACCCCAAAGGAAACCTGCACAACACTTTCAAAAGATGAGCCAGGTAGCTTAAATTCATAAGTTTGCAAGACACTAAAAATCATGGACTGAATAGAGACTGGATTTATGGCTTATTACAACTAACAGATGCTTCCTTTCCTCTCTATGACTGGAAGGGTGCTAATGGGCCATTTCATCTTGAATGGCCCCTTGAAATGTGTGTTAACTACTTATGCTAAACAATATTTTCCACCTTTTATTTAGCTGTGACACTCTGAGTAAGTTTCCCAGACCTAAGCTAGAGCTCTGTGTAAGCTTGAAAGCTTGTCTCTCTCACCAACTGAAGTTGGTCCAATAAAAGATATTACCTCACCCACCTTCTCTCTCTAATAGCCTGAGACCAAGGGGTTATGTCTACACTAGCACTTTTGTCAGTAAAATGTTTGTTGGTAAAGGGTGTGAAAAAACACACCCCTGACAGACATAAGTTTCATCGACAAAAGGAGTGGACAGCCTTATGTCAGCAGGAGATGCTGTCCCACCGACATAGCTCTTGCCGCTCATTGGGGTGGTTTAATTATGCCAACAGGAGAGCTCTCTCCTGACAGCATAGAGCAGCAACACAGTAGACCTTACAGTGGCGCAGCTGCAGGGGTACAGCTGTGCCACTGTAAGGTCTGTAGTGTAGATGTAGCCCATATGCTTAAGTGATGTACGTTCTCTAATCCTAATAGGAAGGGTGGAATGGTCTTGCACAAAGAATCATGTCATACTCTGGTGGAAGTGACTTTTGTTTTTTACAGTCCTATCAAACCATTTAATTGAAATAATAGGAAGCTATATGTTGAACATATTGTAACTGAAGACAAAGTCTCTCTAATATCCTTATTATTAGATTTTAATCCGGTGCATGAGATTTTTGCCTGGCACACCTATTGTATCCAGATTTGAACATTTTGTTCTTGACGTTTACTGTCTTTGCACTTGGAACAATCCTGTTTAGCAGTGCTATCAGTATTGATTATCTTGTTACAGCAAGTCATGTTGCACAACCTTTGACAAAGACTCTCAGAGGAGGCTATTAATGAAATTTAAGTACTCTGAGTTAGAGGTCAAGTTCTATCCTGGATTTGGTTGAAAACAGTAAAGAAAAAAAAAAGATAGGAATAAATGGTCAGTTTTCGACACTATAGAAGGTTAACAGTGGAGTGTCCTGAGGTTCTGTAATAGGACCAGAACCTGTAAATGTATTTACAACTGATCTGGAGAAAGGGCTGAGTGGTAGGTGGCAGTAACAGAGCCCTAGATTTTCAAAAGTGACTAATGATTGCCTCAAGCTTTGGATTCCCAACCTCAGACACCTTTAAGCCTGTTTTTTTTTTCTTCCTCCAGAAAATGCTAAGTATTTGCCCACTGACAACTGGGCTACATTAA
Source organism: Emys orbicularis (assembly GCF_028017835.1). NCBI lineage: Eukaryota > Metazoa > Chordata > Testudines > Emydidae > Emys > Emys orbicularis. Next base: position 99,185,957 of record NC_088684.1, read on the forward strand.
TGTCTGAAGTTGGGCACCCAAAAATGGAGGCACACAAGATGAAACTGAAAAGGAACAACTTTAAAACTGATCAAGAGAAAAAAATTACAGAAAATATTATTAACCTTGGGAACTCATTACCACAACATGGCATTAAAATCAAGAGGTTGGAAGATTCAAAAGAGAACGATATTAGATGATAATGAAAGCATTCGCAATCATGGTAGAAAAGATACAAAATGCAGGGATTTCTTTGCACCTCTTTCTGAAACAGCAGCTGGTATGCAGTGACAGAGCCAAGTTTTGCAATTGGCAGGGTGATGGACCACCCACAGTATCACAACCCTAATTCCAGCCCAATGAGGGTGTGGAGAGGGCTCACTCTCCAGCTGGGAAAAGACGTCATACATATGTACACCTAAAAGCAGCCAGGGGAGCACCATTTTCTCACCCCCAGTTAGCTCAGTCATTGCTGGTACTGGCCATTGTTGGAGACAAGTTACAAACTGAACAAACTATTAATTTGGTCTGGAATGGAAATTTTTATATTCCAAAAGTATAGTATTAGTATTAAGTTATTCAGCAAGCCACTTGGGGGTGCAGCTAAGGCAATAATTTTCCTGCCTAATCTAAGATGGGAGGAATGCAACATGCAAACAAATTTTTACAGAAAATCCATTCATTTTACACACATTACTCATTAATTGAGTTATGCCAAAAGGCATTAACACTCTTCTTAAAAATCAGGGCAATAGACCTGATTTACTAGAAGACTGGGATAATTAGTAATTGTACATTTACTATCAGAACAATTTAATATAATTGGGCTAGTGCAATTTGCCGTAGATTGTGCTAATAACATTTAACTTTGCAAGTAGTGTAGGATGTTATAAATAGCAGTTTTTAGTTTAAAAGGGAATTCGGCACTACTACAAACACCATCTGGTTTAAGAATAGAAAGCCGGAGCTATTTTATTCAGTCGAGCAACTGGAAATTTCTAGGGCTTTTTCTTCCCTACTCCAAAATGAACTATCTTTAATTGGTGTTACTTTGTATGCAAAGCCTTAAAATGTGTAGTAGTAATAATAATAAAAAAATAGAAAACACGAGAAAATAACTTTAAATCTGTGACTATTGATAGTTACCTCTGTTTTTTCAAATTATCATAATTTTTAACTGTTTGAATTGTAGTAGTGTCCAAAGTACTCAGTTAGGATTGATGCTTCATTATGCTAGGAATTCTACAAACCAAATCCAAAAGCTCAACCACAATGGAGGGCCTAGACTTGAAATTTGGCAGCTTGGACAGAAAGAAAAAAGCAGATCTTAGAAACTGACTAATTATTATTTTAAAATTCTAAAGCCACAACTACAAAATATAGGAAGAATATTTTTAAGGTCAGGTACAAACAGAAATCCACATTCTATTCAATGCTTGTTGCAAAAAATAACAATTAGAATTTTTAATATGGTCACAAACAAAACAAACACATTATTAGAATCCTATTCAATATTTAACTGTATCATATCCAAACAGTTAATTTTTTAGAAAGAAGTATATAAACCAAGAGCATTTATAAACAATTTTTTGGATCAGTTCTAGTTTGAGTTTATGGAAGCTGAATTTGAAAATGTAAATTACTTATGGTGAAAGATCCTCTTTACATGTTTTGAAAAGACTGTTTGGGTTCACATAAACATGGGATGGGTTGAAACCTGTTCAGTTAGATTGTATGTCACTAATGAGCTGATTTTTCATATGGTTTAGATGTCAGGTTTACAAGATGATTATCTCCAAATATCTTCAAAATTAGTGCTTATTTGAAATTTCTCTTTTTTTAAATAAAATGTATTGTTGTGAAATGATAACATTTTAATATACCTACACTTCTCCACACACTAATTCCTGAGAAGCTGAAGAAAAGGTGCCACCAAAGCATACATCTCAAAAAATGCCATTTAAGTTATTCAGTGTAACTGGGAGAGTCAGAGTCAATTTGTTTCATATAGAAAACTCCTAGACAGGATAAACCCAAATATCTACAGCTAGAATGGATTTGAAAAATTGTCCTTCGATGGACATCTCCCTCTGCCTCCTATGTTGTGCTACTGCTGAATACAGTTAAATGAGGAAATTGCCATGGTTTATTTTTTCTTTTATACATCTTTAAAACAATTCTTTGTTATGGAGATATCCTATCTCCTAGAACTGGAAGGGACCTTGAAAGGTCATCAAGTCCAGCCCCCTGCCTTCACTAGCAGGACCAAGTACTGATTTTTGCCCCAGATCCCTAAGTGGCCTCCTCAAGGATTGAACTCACAACTCCTGGGTTTAGCAGCAGGCCAATGCTCAAACCACTGAGCTATCCCTCCCCCATCCCTTTATGAAAAGGAACATTGAAAACTCAATGGTTAATAAACATTGGAAATATAGATATTCAGGAGATAGAGTTTTTTCTTTTCTTTTTTACAAATTCTGATTCTACATCTAAAATGGTTGAATCAAATTCTAGGTAGAAGAGGAAGATACATATTCCTGCCTCAGCACAGGGAGCTGGACTATATGACCTATTGAGGTCCCTTCCATCCCTACATTTCCTATGATTCTCCATTACACTTTAAAATTGTAGTTCTTAAAAACATCCTTTAAATTAGGAGGTTCTAAAATTATCAAGTTTTTTTTTTTTTTTTTTTTTTGCCACTTATTTTAGGATTTTTAAAATATGTAGCAGGGAAAATGCAAAGGAAAAGCCAGCAGAGAATTATTCAAGTACATAATAGAGTAGATGATAAAACTTTCCAACTATTGTGGGCCTAATCTAAAGTCCACTGAAGTCAATGGAAAGATTGCATGTAAGTGTTTGAAATATCAGGCTCGTTATTGTAGCTGTTTGCTATACAGTAGTGGGAGAGGGCAGATTAGACTACAGGTGCAGAAGACATCATGTCTTTATCCACATCCAGTAATACTATCTTATTAACCAGCTTTTCTTTTTCATAGGAAAGTCCATAGAACCATTACAATAGATCTTACTTCTGCTTGCACCTTGTTGGAGGCAGAAACCAGACCTGACAAGCAAGGAAGGCTGGGAGTTGCCACATCCCTGAAGACTCAGCCAATTAAAAGATACTTCCAAAGCTGCTACATAAAGGTAAGTCCTTTAAAGTTTAACTCAGAAATTATTGGATAGAACCAAAAAATTATGTAACACTTCTTACTGCAGAGAAGCTTCAAATTCCACCACAACTATGGAGGACAGATATAGCATGTCAACAAAGAAAATGGAGGTGAGTCTGACCGTTTAAGCCTCACTTGAAACTATAATCTCTGTGCTAGGTGAGTTAGATCTGTAGATTTTCCAACCAGAAGAAAAGAAATTATTTAGGTAAAATAAATGTTCCTGTTCTTCACAGGCAGGGCCGGGGCTACCATTAAGGCGAACTAGGCGGTTGCCTAGGGCGCCAAGATTTGGGGGCACCAAAAAGCGGTGCCCCCAATTTTTTTTTTCTTTTTCTTTTTCTTTTTCTTACAGCGTTCCTCCCCGAGCGCGCGATCGCCGCTCCACTTCTCCCGCCTCCCAGGCTTGCAGCACCAATCAGCTGTTTGGCGCCGCAAGCCTGGGAGGAGAATTAGAGCGGGGGCGGCATGCTCGGGGAGGAGGCAGAGCAGAGGTGAGCTGCCGCACGACTCCCCGGGGCGGGGGAACTGCCACGGAGGGGGTGCCTCAGGACAGGGGGGGGGGAGCTGCCGTGGGAGGGGCACCTCAGGGCGGAGGGGGAGGCGGGGAGCTGCCTCAAGGCTGAGGGGTGGGGGGTGCAAGGCACCTTGCACCGGCCCTGTTCACAGGGAAAGTCTGCAGCTACACTACATTGGGATATCCAATAGCAGTGTTTCACCAAAGGAGGAAAACAAAGGATGAATGAGAAGCTGTGTCTCACAGCTTCTTTCTCTCCCTCCCACCATACATTTTTCTAAAAAATAAATAAATCAGTTACTGAGTAAGCATGGTATGTGGCTCTCTTCCTCCAGTGGTAAAGACTGAGGGGACGTGAACATTTAGTTTGTAGAACAGAGTGAAGGTGTGAAAGGTGGCTATCCTACATCTTTCTTTGTATGTTGGATATGATCCTTCAGGCCAGGAGGCTTCCATGACTCTGAGGTGGGAGAAGGCATCTATGTTTGAAAGCTTTCAAAATGTACCAAGTTAGCCATCTAATAACTGAAAGCTCAGTAGCAGCTTTTTTTTTGTGTGTGTGTGTGTGTGTGTGTGTGTGTGTTTTTAATTTATGATGGAGAGGTGTAGGCCAACAGAACTAGGGTTTTTTTTGTTTTGTTTTGCCCCCCCTCCCCCCCAAGACTTTAGACTCTGATCACAGAGTCAGTATTTTGAAGAGCAGTAATTTGAAATCTTTTTGAAGAGTAGTCTTTAAGGTGCCACCGGACTCCTTGTTATTCAGATTCTCTATTTCCCCCAGATAAGCCTCTAAAAAAGAAAACATGGGAGGAAGTGGGAGAGAAGGGGAGTTAGTTCAACCAAAGGTAAATCTACTACGATTTATACTCCCAAAAGTTGATGCAACTGTCATGTCTAGCTAAAGAAGTGGCAAGTCTGTATTTAAAAGAATAATATAATAAAAAATTAAGTCACCTCAGCAGCCCCTTCATATGCTGTCCTCACTTCTTGTGCTAGACTCATGCATGCAAGGTCACGCTCCTTGTTGTGCACTGTGTCATTCAAGATCAGAAGATCTTCTGAACTTGAAGCCTTATTTAAGAAAGATTTCCTTAGCAATAGCTCTTGTGGGAGAGCGCACCCCCATCCTCACCAACCAGCATGAGATTCACAGTAAGAGCAATTAAATAAATTCTGTGTCACAATCACAGCACCAGCTGTGCCTGAGACCATGGAAAGCCAAATCCCAGGCAAAGTAGTACAGGTTTCTGTTAATCATCGCACTGGGAAGACACTTTGGCAACTGTAAATGGAACTGCCACGGGAACCTCCTTTAAATAAATAAAAATAGGAAAATCTAAGGAAACCTGGTAGCTGAAAAATAAGTGTAGACATTACCACAGGTATTGATACTCTTGTGCTCCAATTTGGATATCCCTCCAGTAATTCTAACTAGCTTATTGAATACACCAAGTGTCACAAGAGAAGAGATACTACAGGAGGGGCAAAAAAACAAAACAAAACAAAACACCCTGTATATCTTTCAAGCAAGCATGACTTCAGGGGCAAGTGGCATGAAATTTCAAGGTGCTGGTTCAATACTACATGAGAAGAATGACTTTTAGACAGAGGCATCCAGCCTGGCTTACAACTGCAAATTAAATGTAACTCCAAAATCAAGGTTATTGACATCCCCTCGTCCCTCTACTGATTGTATATTTCAGTCTTCATACTTTGGAGTTTCAATCAGCTTCAAGGTGAGGTAATTGATCTCCCTGGGAACAAGACAATGGACTCTCAACCAGAAGTTCTTGAACAGATTCCTCTGGAAGCCAGAGTTCAGGATATAGATCCTAAATTCCACCATAAGAGCCATTTCCAATAGTTTATTCTTCCTCTCACGAATTGGTCTAAAACCACCTATTTATACAGTATTATTTAGCCTCCCACAGGAGATTTCAGCTTCACATGCAGCAGACAATATTACTGGTATCCTACTCCACATTTTGGCCTACCTGCCACTCCAAGTTCTAATTTAGTGTTCTGCATTTTCAGTTTTTACTGATTTTTCACTGATAAATTACCAGGTTTTTTTAATTAAACAGATGTAGATCAGTATAAACCAAACTCCCTTATCAATCCAGTCAATATTTTTTCAGGTACTTTTAGTGTTTAACAAAACTCTTTTTACATGATTGTTGAGTCCACAGTGTAAAACATAGAACAACCATGCAGTGGATGTCAGAAAATCAAACAACATTAATATCACGCTATGATTGGCTCACAAGGAAACTCTGCCCACATATTTCTTTGCATCCATTTAGTATGATGATGAATTTAAACAATCAATCCTTCACAGATAAATAAAAATAAACATGGGGCAAAACCACAAATCTATGCCTGAATACCAACAAGAAAATCAGTGTTAGAAATTTTCAAAAGTAGTAAAGACAGGACCAAATAGGTTGCATTGTGTTGCAAGTATTGCAGCATTGAGGTCAGTCCTCAGGCTGACAGATTAAAGGAGCATGTCAAAAGCAAGTGACAAGAAGCTTAAAGAAGAAAGTGAGCTATAGGATAAACTGTCAATATCAGGACTTTTCACAGGGCTTTAATGAAAGAGAGGACATAGAATGATTGTGTCAACAAATTTGTGCGTGCTCTTTGTTTTGCCGGCCAACCGCTGTTAATTACAGAGGGGTCTATTGGTGACTCTGTTCAGCAGCAAAAACAGACAACCTCACTCAGAAGTATCTGAAATAAATGACGATGCTTTAGTAGCTAAACTGATGGAACGAGTTGATGGAAATGTGGTGTCTAGTCTGATTTTTGATGAGTCTCCCGATGCTTTGGAGCATCCGATTCTTGACCTTTTATTTTTGTTTGTTTTATTTCACAGCAAATAAACCTGCATTGTCTTGTGCTGATGGGACATTCATCCCCTCTTCTGACAGCCATTTTGTCGACACAGCAATAACTGACATGTTTGAGACATACCAACTAACTTTGGAAAATGTGGCCACAGCTAACACTGCTTCCTACATGGATAAGTTCAAACTGAAACCGGAGCTGCTACATGTTACCTGTCCTGCTCCTCTGATTAACTGTTGTACTGTCAGAAGCTGCTGCTACAGAAGAAATCTTGCATCATTGGATTCAGGGCCATTTTCAAGTATGCAAGCAAGTTGAAGGCTTTGTTTTACACAGTGTGAAATGAGTGCAGAGCCAATAGCTGATTACCTACCCCTGTAGTGCCACATTGGTGGATGAGCTTGTACTTTGCTGCCTGTCATGTAAATAACACATGGACTGTACTAATGTGTCTCCTAGATCATCCTGAGTTTGTTGGTTCTAAAGAAGAAGCTGGCGAATAACCAAAATGACCACCAGATTCTGCGCACCAAGGTAATGTTCATTGTTGAAAACTTGGAATCACTGTGTGACATACAGAAAACACTGGAGTTTTCTCCAATTACTGCCAACACGTTTGCCAATACTGATGTTTACCTGATCCTGACAACCAAAATCTCAGCTGAATTGAGCACAAAAGCTGCAAGAGCATCCTATGGCAAGAAAACCCAGCTGTTTCTGGACATTCTTCCAACCCTGAACATGAGAAACCCAAAAAAGGATTCAAAACCTTCAACACAAAGCTCAGTAGGAAATGGGAAATGACTGTGGCCTGTAAGCTGATCCCTGAAGTATTTGGTGCCGAAGATTCTTTTTGGAATGTCATCTAGGTGTTGAACCCCGTCCTCAAAATGAATTTTGCAGCAGTCTACAATCGTTACATCAAAGTGTTTCAACCATTTGTCATGAACGATGAAATTTCAAACCTGAAAGGGAAATTTACTACTTACATGAACATGCCTAACCACGACAATGTGAAATTGGTTGTGCAGGCTTTTTGGAACAGTCATCAAGATACTCTTCTGAACTTCAGCAAAGTGGCATGGTGAGCTTTGAGTCCCTGGATCTATTGATATACAGAGCTTATTTTCAAAGTTGGGCTACCTCCAAGAAAGCAAGAGGCTCAACATAAGTGATGATACTGTGAAGAAAATTATGCAGCATACACAAACCAGGATTTCTGGGAAAACTACTAGCTCCGAGAGAGACAAAAATACCTTTGTACATAACAAAAAGTTTCAATTATACTGTTGTAAAGTGTGCATATTTAAGTTTTTTTTTCTTTTTTCCTAGACTCATAGACTTTAAGGTCAGAAGGGACCATTATGATCATCTAGTCTGACCTCCCGCATGATGCAGGCCACAAAAGCTGACCCACCCACTCCTGGAATAATTCTCTCCCTTGACTCAGCTGTTGAAGTCTTTAAATCATGATTTGGGGACTTCAAGTCGCAGAGAATCTTCCAGCAAGCGACCCCTGCCCCATGCTGCGGAGGGGCTGATATTTCCTGATTTTTTTAACTTAGATTTAACCCTGTTTCACCCCAGTTTTAATGTTTGGAAAATAGAGAAAAAATCCCGGAATTTTATTTTTCAAGAATAAAAAGTGAAAATGCAGAACACTATACTTAACATAGTGTGTGACGCGGCAGAGTGGCCCCGCACTGGTACTGCAGGGGTTAACCCTTCTTTCCTAGCACAGGAAGCCACACCCCGGAAGGGCATGCTCCAACTGGAGAACAGGTATAAAAGCCTGCAGAGCTGCTCAGTCTGGGTGGACCGCCGGAGGAGAAGGAGGCACGCTGCTAGCTCCCGAGAAGGGAGAGCCTGCGCACCAGGATCCGGAGGCCAGCCAAGCCGGGACGCACCCTGATACCCAGACGGAGGACGTCACAGGAGGGGAACAGACCGGAGGACCCCCCGAAGCAGAGAACCTGGCATCTATGGTAGGAAGTGACCCAGGGGAACTTTAGAGGCAAACGGCAGTAGAGCCGCATAGGCGCTCGGTGTGTTGTGGGCAGATCCCCACCAAGCTGCTGGCAAGGGGAGCTTGCCACTACCAGGGCCCTGGGTTGGGACCCGGTGGAGCCGGCGGGCCCGGGTCCCCCTACAACCTCCCCTCGAACCGTGTGAATCCTATAGACTCCTGCCACTAGGCCGCACTACCCCGCTTGCGAGGAGGGGGTTGCATGGACTCTGGACATTAGGCTGCACTGCGCCCCCATGGGGGGTGAGTTATATGGACCCTGGCCATTGGGCCACACTGCCCCAACGCTTGGGGGCGAGTTACCTGGACTCCGGCCACCAGGCCGCACTACCCCAATCAAGGGGTGACTGTGTGGAGGGAGGCCATTAGGCCGCAACCGGCCGCCCGCAGAAAGGTGAGCGTGTGAACTTGTAAGTGGCGAGGTCCTGACACCCCATCCCCCCCGCCACAAAGGGACGGTGGGGTGTCAAGCCCTCCACAACTGGTGGAGAATGTGGGCAGTGATCAGGGCTGAAATAAGGACCCAGATACCCAAGATGGAACCAGATAAACTTCTGAAATGGCTGCTGGACAGCCAACAGCAGCAGGCGGCGCAACAGCAGCAGCAGCAAGCACAGTTGCTCCAACAGCTAGCAGCACAACAGCAACTGCAGGCAGCGCAGCAGCAAGAGCAGCAGCAGCAGCTGATTCAGGAGCTGACTGCCCAACAACAAGCCCACCAGGAGTAACTATTTCAGCAGATGGCAACGTTGATAGGACATGCACCGGGGATGGTCTCAGAGGACTACCTGTGCACCTAACAAAGATAGGCCTCAGGGTCATCCCCAGGCCCCTTCTCGTGACTTTTGAGTGGGTCGCAACCACTGTCCAATGGCCGACCGCACACTGGGCCACTATATTATCCCCTTATTTGATGGGCCCAGCCCAATCCGCATATCACAACCTCGATCTGCAGAAGGCGCTAGACTACTCTAAGGTCAAGGCAGCCATCTTGGACCAAACAGGCATCAACTCCAAGACTTACTGCCAGCAACTCCTCTGAGAGTGGTACGCGCCAAGGGCCAGACCATGAGCCACGGCGCAGCGAATCCATGACCTCTGTTGGAGGTGGCTAGAACCAGAGCGCCGGACGAGCGTTCCAGTAGCTGAGACTGTGTCCCTAGAGCAGTTCCTCCAGACCCTTCCTACCGGGGGGAAGGAGTTGGTGCAGCGGCACCGCACGAAGACCCTCGCCGAAGTGACCTCCATAATGGAGGATTACCTGGCAGCAGAGGAAGATGAGAGGGCCGGTTCCAAATTGCGGAACTCGGGTGGACGGAACCCAACCCAGGCATGGGGAGGGGGGGGGCGCGTGCAACGAGGAGGGAGGGAGCCCCCGTTGTATGCCCAGCCAGCGGGGATCCCACCAACCCGCAGTGCAAGAGACCCAATAGGGGCGAACCCCGTGCAGAGCCAAGAAGACGCGTTGGGAAGACTAAGCACCTCCCATAACACCCCACCCAGGGAAGGAAAGTGGGACCGGTGTTACGAGTGTGGGCAGATAGGACAATCCCGTTCATGGATCGTAATTATGGGCAGGTTTGGGGCACTGGTCAATGCGCCCGGAAGTGGGAACCGGGTAAGATCGTCCTATCCGTGAGAGTGGATGGGACGTCTACCCGGGTCTTGGTGGACTCGGGATGTAGCCAGACAGTCATCCGGGTGGGGCTGGTAGAGCCCGCCAGCCCCACCGGGGCCCCCATACGCCTGCAGTGTATTCATGGAGATGTGAAACCCTACCCTGCCGTTGGGGTGCAGCTCGAGGTTGCTCAACAAGGAGTGCGGTGTCTAGTTCGGGTGGCCCCGAAGTTGGCTTACCCAGTGATTCTGGGACGCGATTGTGCGGGCTTCGCTGACCTCCTGCGAGAGTGGGGTACCCGGCCCGTGAGGAGAAGTGGGGTGCGGGCCAAAAGGCCTGGATTACTAGGCCAACCACCATTGGACGCCCCCTGGAGGGGCCCTCGGAGAATCCCGAGATAGCTGAAGGAGGCCGAGCCCCGACCGAGGCCCCGACGAGAGAGAGCCACAGATGGCTGGATGTCAATGCTGACTTCCTTGAAGAACAAAGGGAGGACACCACCCTCAGCCGGGCCTGGGAGCAGGTGACTGTTCCCCCCTGGGGAGGAAGACCCACCCCGACGCCGGCAGCAAGGCCCCTGCTTTGAGATCCGTAACGACCTACTGTATTGGGTGGTCCAGGAACCACAAACGAAAGAGGACCTGCACCAACTGTTGGTCCCGCGGCAGTTCCGGCGGAACTTACTCCACTTGGCTCACTCAGTACAGTGGGCTAGGCATTTGGGGAGGGAGAAAACGCTGCAACAGGTGGCCCAGAGGTTCTTCTGGCCGGGCATCCATCGAGAAGTGCGGGATTACTGCTCCTCTTGCCCCGAGTGCCAGAAGGCCGGCCCGAAAGGGGTACCGAAAGCCCCCCTTGTGCCTTTGCTGGTGATTGGAATGCCCTTTGAGCGGATAGGCCTTGACTTGGTGGGGCCCTTGGAAAAGAGCAGCTCGGGCCACAAGTACATCCTGGTCATGGTCAACAGCTGTTACCCTGAGAAACCCGGTATTCCACCATAGAGCGGGAGGCCCTTGCGGTTAAATGGGTGGTCAAGGCACTGAGGCACTACCTATTAGCAAACCCCTTCTCCTTGGTAACTTACCATGCACCCCTCAGATGGATTAATAGCATGAAGGAAACGAATACCCAGATCATGCGATGGTACTTGTCCCTCCAACCCTACTCCTTCCATGTATTACACCAGCCGGGGAAGGCTCATGGGAAAATACAGCCTTCTTTTCCCGAGTCAGGGAAGAGGAGGGGGAGGAGACAGTCAAGGGTCAGCTGGCCCCAGCGGCTGTCTTAAGGGGGAGGGTGTGTGACGGGGCAGAGTGGCCCCGCACTAGTACTGCAGGGGTTAACCCTTCTTTCCTAGCAGAGGAAGCCACGCCCCGGAAGCTCTGCTGGGCATGCTCCAACTGGAGAACAGGTATAAAAGCCTGCAGAGCTGCTCAGTCTGGGCGGACCGCTGGAGGAGGAGGAGGCAGCATGCTGCTAGCTCCCAAGGAAGGAGAGCCTGCGCACCAGGATCCGGAGGCCAGCCAAGCCAGGATGCACCCTGATACCCAGACGGAGGACGTCACAGGAGGGGAACAGTGTGTTTTTGTCAAGCAAGAAAAGGGTTCAGGGTTACTCATTCTAAGATGATGGGAGTTACTGAAGCACTCTTCTTGGAAAAGGCCCACAAAATAGCCATTATGCACCTCAGCATCTATTCTGGAACGATATGGATCTGTCAACACCAACAAGACCCAAATGATGCAATGCAGTCAATATTAATTTTCAGAGTCATCAGCGAAAACCACCTCCAGAGAAGTTTTATTTCTATCAGAGAACAGGATTTAGAAGTTGGTGGCCACGAGATACAATGACATTTGTTCTCCACTCACATCTATCAGGGCTCTGGTTTTTTAGATCAGAACAAAAGGTCTCTTCACTGACATACTATTATGCATAGATGCCATGAGTTTTCTGCAGAAATTTTCTTGATTTCACAGGACACACCATCCCTGTCTTTTCCCGTTGCCAAGGGGTACACAGAATGCCACACTGTGTTGGAATTGGAGAGGGTAGGTGGAGAAAATCTATGCCAGATTCAAGAACAGGGAACAGTTTCATCCTAGGCTAATGGTGGGGGTGGGGACAGATCTCCAACACAGTATCCATTGGTTCAGGTTCAGAGCAATTAGATAGTCCCTAAGAGCTGCAACTCTAATCCTGATCAACCAAGATGTATTGGTGGTGTCTTGCAACACTTCAGAAGTGACTTATCAGCAAGAAAGAAGGTACCAGATGTTCCAACTGGCTATGGATGTCTAATATTTTCTGTTCCTGGGCAAAAGTGAGGAAGAAAAAAAACCTTCAGTTTTACTTCAACCACCACAAAGAAAACTAGTTGAAAAAGCAAAGGATAAATCTGGGAGGTGAAGTCTGCAACCTAAGGTCTTCAAGGGGACAGGTGAGCCCTGGGTCATGCACCTATCAGTGGACCTACTTGCATCCACAGCCCAGCAAAGAAACCAAAGTATTATTCCATATTAAGAGATTCATTGGCTGTACCTACAAACTTGCACTTTCTTCCATGGCCAAAAGCATAACTCTTCTTCTGTTTAGTGTTCTCAAGGAGACAACACACACATAAGGGGGTAAAAAAAAAACAGAAGTGAGCCAAGTAGCCCCACAATATCCAGGGAGGTCCTGGTTCTCATATCCAAAGCAGGTGGCAACCATCACTCACTTATGCCGCCTCTACAAAAAAGAATGCTCCTAAGGAAAAATAATCTGCGCCCAAGCTCAGAAAAATGTAACCAAGTTACATGACATGTGAGAGGTACTAATTAAAATAAGAGATTCAGATATGTTCATAACACATTTTTGTGTTGTTTTGAGAAAGGAATTTATGAACAGGGCATCTATAAAGAGCCTATGTGAATGGCATAGTGTTAAGTTATTTTTTCTGGTGTTCTTACACTAAAATCTTAATGTTGGTCTAAACCCTCAGACTCTAAAATCCAAGCGGTACCTATTTCCAACTGTCAGAGATAGCAAGCAGGCATCCAGAAGCAAGCAAAATTCTTAGAGCTGCCATGTTTCTCAAATCTGCACCACTGAGCCCACCTTGCTTTTGTACTAAATATTAAATGCTCTGCCTATGCATCTTTTTGATCCCTTGTCAGAAGTGCCCTGTAAGGAGGTGGTGTGGTTCCCCACCGCTCTGGAGAGGGATGAGCTCTGCTGGACACCAGAGTGGGCGGAGCCAGAGCACTCCAAGCCCGCCCCCCAAGAGGGTCAGGTGCCGGAGAGGAAGCATAAGAGCTCAATCCCAGAACTCACTCAAGAGGCAGCCGCTGGAGAGGCCAGATGCCTCTGGCCCAGCTCCCGCTGGGGAGACTCCAGCAACCAGTGGCGGACTTGGAGACTGGCCCGACCGGCCGATATTTGATGCGGATAAGTGTGTGGGAGAGTTGCCGAGCCTACCCACGTCAGCTACCCAGAAGAGTTACTGACCTTACCCCTCGCCAGCTACCCAGAGGATCCAATGGTGATTGACCACCCTGAGGACACCACCTTCCCCTCTGGAGATACCTGGGACAAGTTGGGCTGCAACACTGCCAGAACCCATGTCCGTGTGTTGCGACGGGATCCCCACTGACACAGTAGCGGGCCTTTGGCCACTGTTAGGGCCCCAGGCTGGGATGCAGTGGAGTGGGCGGGCCTGTCCTCCCTCCTCCCCCCCGCCACCCAACTCATGGGTGGGAGTCTTCCCCTCTCCCAGGCCGCTTGGAGCCTGAAGCCTGGGTGTGCTATTTACCTGTTTGCTCAGCTCTGCCTAAGGGTCTGAGCCTTAGGCCTGGTCTACACTACGTGTTTAGGTCGACTTTAGCAGCGTTAAGTCGAATTAAGCCTGGACACGTTCACACTACAAAGCCCTTTCTTTCGACTTAAAGGGCCCTTTAAACCGGTTTCTTTACTCCGCCTCCGACGAGGGGATTAGCGATAAAATCGGCCTTAGGGGGTCGGAATTGGGGTAGTGTGGACGGAATTCGACATTATTGGCCTCCGGGAGCTATCCCACAGTGCTTCATTGTGACCGCTCTGGACAACACTCTCAACTCAGATGCACTGGCCAGGTAGACAGGAAAAACCCCGCGAACATTTGAATTTCATTTCCTGTTTGCTCAGCGTGGAGAGCACAGGTGACCATGCAGAGCTCATCAGCACAGGTAACCGTGATGGAGTCCCAGGATCGCAAAAGAGCTCCAGCATGGACAGAACGGGAGGTACGGGATCTGCTCGCCATATGGGGAGATGAATCAGTGCTAGCTGAACTCCGAAGCAGTAAACGAAATGGCAAAATATTAGAAAAGGTCTCCAAGGCCATGAAGGACAGAGGCCATAACAGGGACGCACAGCAGTGCCGCGTGAAAATTAAGGAGCTACGGCAAGCCTACCACAAAGCCAGAGAAGCAAACGGAAGGTCCGGGGCAGAGCCGCAAACATGCCGCTTCTACGCGGAGCTGCACGCCATTCTAGGGGGTGCAGCCACCACTACCCCAACCATGTGCTATGACTCCCTCACTGGAGAAACACACAGGGAAGCGGGTTCGGGGTACGAGGAAGATGAGGATGGAGATAATGTAGATAGCTCACAGCAGCAAGGAAGCGGAGAAACCGGTTTCCCCAACAGCCAGGATATGTTTATCACCCTGGACCTGGAACCAGTAACCCCCGAACTCACCCAAGGCGTGCTCCCATCCCCTGAGGGCACACAGGGGACCTCTGGTGAGTGTACCTTTGTAAATATTACACATGGTTTAAAAGCAAGCGTGTTTAATTATTAATGATTAATTTGTCCTGGCAATCGCGGCCAGTACAGCTACTGGAAAAGTCTGTTAACGTGTATGGGGATGGAGCGGAAATCCTCCAGGGACATCTCCAGAAAACTCTCCTGGATGTACTCCCAAAGCCTTTGCAAAAGGTTTCTGGGGAGGGCTGCCTTATCCCGTCCGCCATGGTAGGACATTTTACCACGCCAGGCCAGTAGCACGTAGTCTGGAATCATTGCATAACAAAGCATGGCAGCGTATGGTCCCGGTGTTTGCTGGCATGCAGACAACATCCATTCCTTATCGCTCTTTGTTATCCTCAGGAGAGTGATATCATTCACGGTCACCTGGTTGAAATGGGGCGATTTTATTAAGGGGATATTCAGAGGTGCCCGTTCCTGCCCTGCTGAACGGAAATATTCCCCGCTGTTAGCCACGCGGTGGGGGGGGAGGGGTGAAGTGATCATCCCAGAGAATTGGGTGTGGGGGGGAGGGGAGTTAGTTGGGTTTGTGCTGCATGTTAACCCTGAAACCGCAGCCCCTCCTTTTACATTGCAAACCCATTTTAAATGGCCAACCCAACGGGTGCTTGGTATGGGAAATGAGAGCGCTACTGTTTGAAACCATTCCCACATGTTAAGAAGGTTAAAAAAGCCAAAAGACTGTGTCTTACCATGGCTGCCTGCAAGCTGAAATCTGTGGCCTGGCACTGCGTGAGTGATCTCTCACACCAAACCGGCAGGCCCTCGATATAAGAGGAAAAATGCGACCTTGTAACAAAAGCACATGTGCTGTGTAATGTGAACAGCAAAATTTAACGTGAAAGAGTGTACCCATTGTTCTCTAAAATGTGTCTTTTTTAACCACCTCTCCCTTCTCCTCCACCAGCTGCAAATGTTTCTCCTTCACAGAGGCTAGTGAAGATTAGAAAGAGAAAACGGAGGACGCGGGATGACATGTTCACAGAGCTCCAGATGTCCTGCCACGCTGACAGAGCACAGCAGAATGCGTGGAGGCAGTCAATGACTGATTACAGAAAAGCACAATATGAACAAGAGGAGAGGTGGCGTGCTGAATCGCGGGATGAACAGAGCAAGTTGCGGGCTGAAGATGATAGGTGGCGTCAGCTTGCAGACAGAAGGCAAGAGTCGATGCTCTGGCTGCTGGAGCATCAAACTGATATGCTCCAGCATATGGTTGAGCTGCAGGAAAGGCAGCAGGAGCAGAGACCGCCGTTACAGCCCCTGTGTAACCAACAGCCCTCCTCCCCAAGTTCCATAGCCTCCTCACCCAGATGCCCAAGAACACGGTGGGGGGGCCTCCGGCCACCCAGTCACTCCACCCCAGATGATTGCCCTAGCATCAGAAGGCTGGCCTTCAATAAGAGTTAAAGTTTTAAACTGCAGTGTGTCCTTTTCCTTCCCTCCTCCCCCACCCATCCCGGGCTACCTTTGCAATTATCCCCCTAGTTGTGTGATGAATTAATAAAGAATGCATGAATGTGAAGTAACAATGACTTTATTGCCTCTGCAAGCGGTGCTCGAAGGGGGAGGGGAGGGTGGGGTGGTTGGCTTACAGGGAAGTAGAGTGAACCGGGTGTGTGTGGGGGGGGGCGGAGGGTTCATCAAGGAGAAACAAACAGAAGTTTCACACCGTAGCCTGGCCAGTCACAAAACTCGTTTTCAAAGCTTCTCTGATGCGCAGCACGCCCTGCTGTGCTCCTCTAACCGCCCTGGTGTCTGGCTGCGCGTAATCAGCGACCAGGCGATTTGCCTCAACCTCCCACCCCGCCACAAATGTCTCCCCCTTACTCTCACAGATATTGTGGAGCGCACAGCAAGCAGCAATAACAATGGGGATATTCTTTTCGCTAAGGTCTGAGCGAGTCAGTAAGCTGCGCCAGCGCGCTTTTAAACGTCCAAATGCACATTCCACCACCATTCGGCACTTGCTCAGCCTGTAGTTGAACAGGTCCTGACTCCTGTCCAGGCTGCCTGTGTACGGCTTCATGAGCCATGGCATTAAGGGGTAGGCTGGGTCCCCAAGGATCACGATAGGCATTTCAACATCCCCAACGGTTATTTTCTGGTCCAGGAAGAAAGTCCCTTCTTCCAGCTTTCGAAACAGAGCAGAGTGCCTGAAGACGCGAGCATCATGTACCTTTCCCGGCCATCCCACGTTGATGTTGGTGAAACGTCCCTTGTGATCCACCAGGGCTTGCAGCAGCATTGAAAAGTACCCCTTGCGGTTTATGTACTCAGTGGCTTGGTGCTCTGGTGCCAAGATAGGGATATGGGTTCCGTCTATGGCCCCACCACAGTTTGGGAATCCCATTGCAGCAAAGCCATCCACTATGGCCTGCACGTTTCCCAGAGTCACTACCCTTGATATCACCAGGTCTTTCATTGCCGTGGCAACTTGGATCACAGCAGCCCCCACAGTAGATTTGCCCACTCCAAATTGATTCCCGACTGACCGGTAGCTGTCTGGCATTGCAAGCTTCCACAGGGCTATCGCCACTCGCTTCTCAACTGTGAGGGCTGCTCTCATCCTGGTATTCTGGCGCTTCAGGGCAGGGGAAAGCAAGTCACAAAGTTCCATGAAAGTGCCCTTACGCATGCGAAAGTTTCGCAGCCACTGGGAATCGTCCCACACCTGCATCACGATGCGGTCCCACCAGTCTGTGCTTGTTTCCCGGGCCCAGAATCGGCGTTCCACAGCATGAACCTGCCCCAGGAACACCATGATTTCCACATTGCTGGGGCCTGTGCCTTGTGAGAGGTCTATGTCCATGTCAATGTCCTCATCACTCTCGTCGCCGCGCTGCAATCGCCTCCTCGGCTGGTCCTGGTTTTGCTTTGGCATGTCCTGGCTCTGCATATACTCCAGGACAATGCACGTGGTGTTCATAGTGCTCATAATTGCCGCGGTGATCTGAGCGGGCTCCATGATCCCAGTGCTAGCTATGGCGCCTGGTCTGAAAAAAGGCGCGAAACTAGTATCTGACGGACCAGGGGAAGGAGGGAGGGAGGGAGGGGTGAGTGACGACATGGCGTACAGGTACAGGGAATTAAAATCAACAAAGGTGGCTGTGCATCAGGGAGAAACACAAACAACTGTCACACAGAATGGCCCCCCCCAAAGATTGAACTCAAAACCCTGGGTTTAGCAGGCCGTTGATTTCACGGAGGGAGGGGGAAGCTAATGAATACAGAATAAATCTATTTTTTACATCTTAAGCTGGCAGCCGAGGGTGCAACATGACTGATAGCCACTGCAGTATGATGACGATGGATACCGGTCGTAATATACCATCTTCTACCAAAAGGCAAGGGGCTGCTGCTGTGTAGCAATGCAGCCCCACGTCTGCCAGCCCCACGTCTGCCAGCACCCAGATCGCCCTCGGCCTCTTCTGGGTGCTTAGCAGAAAATACTGGGCGCTTGGCAGAAAATAGCATACTACGACTGATAGCCATCATCGTCAAGACAGTTCAATAGGACTGAGCATGTCTGCCCAGGTGCCCATGATTGACAGCCACTGCAGTACGATGACGACGGATACCAATCGTAATATACCATCTTCTACCAAAAGGCAAGGGGCTGGTGCAATGCAGCCCTACGGCTACCAGCCCCACGGCTACCAGTCATGCTGCACCGTCTACCGCCAAAAGGCAGTTAGCTGCTGCTGCTGTTTAGCAATGCAGTCCCACGTCTGCCGGCATCCAGATGACACATGGTGACGGTGAGCTGAGCTGAGCGGGCTCCATGCTTGCCGTGGTATGTTGTCTGCACAGGTAACCCAGGTAAAAAGGTGCGAATCTATTGTCTGCCATTGCTCTGACGGAGGGGGAGGGGCCTGACGACATGTACCCAGAACCCCCCGCGACACTGTTTTGCATCATTCGGGCATTGGGATCTCAACCCAGAATTCCAATGGGCGGCGGAGACTGCGGGATAGCTACCCATAGGGTAATGCTCCGGAAGTCGATGCTAGCCTCGGTACTGTGGACGCGGTCCGCCGACTAGAGCACTTAGAGCATTTTATGTGGGGACACACACAATCGGCTGTATACAACCGATTTCTATAAAACCGGCTTCTATAAATTCGACCTAATTTCGTAGTGTAGACATACCCCTAGACTCACTGCTGCTGTACCTATATAAACAGCTGCTCAGCCCCTGCCCAAGGGCTTGAGCTGTGACTCATTGCTGCCCCACCCTGACCCAGGGCATGGGCTGTTAATTGCTAACTGTTACCT
Organism: Emys orbicularis; assembly: GCF_028017835.1. Lineage (NCBI taxonomy): Eukaryota > Metazoa > Chordata > Testudines > Emydidae > Emys > Emys orbicularis. The sequence continues at coordinate 99,205,193 of NC_088684.1, forward strand.
GTTTACTCAGCCCCTGCCGGACAGCTTGATCCAGGACTCCTGTGACATGACTGATTCCCCAGAGGCCAGTGCAGGGACTAAGGGAGGTGGTGTGGTTCCCTGCCACCCCGGAGAGGGATAAGCCATGACGAACCCTCTCTACACGCCCATAGATTTTCTGTCTTTAGAGGTTGTCGCTTCAGCAATGAGTATTTTGGGAGGTTCTTAAGAGGGAACAACAGTACTGCATCTCTCATGAGGGCAAAGTTGTGCTATGCTATAACACAGCCTTTATTCCTAAAATAAAAGCTGGTTACAATAAATTGTTTTCTTTTCCACCTCTGCCCACTCCCTGGTAAAATGCCTTTGGGAAAAAAACTGCCACACACAACTGTCAAAGTCTTGATCTCAATAGAGCTCTACAAATCAACATTGAATGCTGTATCTAATTCAGAAAATCTCTAGCTGTGGCCTATATTGCCAACATAAGTTAAAAAACAAAAACAAAACCACACACCTCACCTTGCTCTGAGCCTTCATTTTTCATGTGGCTAACTTGGAATATTTAATAAGTTTTCAAAGGTGCCCTTTCCCCCCCACAAACATTGGTGCACTTTCATTCAGAGCCATGGAAGCCTTCTGGCCTGAAGGATCATATCCAACCTACAAAAAGAGATGTAGCCTGGCCACCTGCTCATGTTTTCCACACTTTCATTATCTATAATTCAAATTCCACCACAACTACGCAGAGGAGCACTCTCTCCCTGTCCCCCTTGGTAGTTGTGGTGGAATCTGAAGTTGCTTACATTTGGAAGTGTTGATATGAATGTTTGTGCTATCTGATAACCTCTGAATAAAACTTTAGTGCCAAAGCTGCTGCACAGAGCTATCTTGAACCGGCTGGCTGGCTGGGTCTTCAGGACTGTACCATGATTGATAAATCTGTTTTCTGCCTCCAAGGAGCTGCAAGCAGGAGCTGCAGACTTTCCCCACTTGAAGAAAGAAAACTTTAAAGGCAAAGAGAATTTTTTTCCCTAGATTTATTTTCATGGGGTGATCAAGCTGGAAGGATAGAATATTGGGGACAGCAATAGTGTAGCATTCTAACTGAGGCACCTGGACCCTGCACAGATGGGGAATGGTTAAAAATAATCAATCTGAATAACAAAAGGAACGTGCTAGATGAGTATCTTTGACATCTAATTACATGTCATTTGCTTATTTACTTTGTAAATTCTTTGGTGTGGAGATAGTTCTGTGTGTTTATACAGCACCTAGCACAAGAGGATCATGATCCTACTGTGGCCTTTGGACACGACCATAATATAAATAATGAAAACAAACAAAAGAATAAAATAAACAATATCAAATTGCAGATGCGCATGTTGCCAAATTCAACTGCTGACCGAGCTAAAGAAGCCATATAGTAAATTATTCTGAACCCTATCCTGGTCCTAATCTCTCCACTCCTAATTTTATTTTAAGCACAGAGCTCTGCTAACCACTATTTTCATTTAAAAATTAAATATGCTGCATAAATATTTGGCAGCTATACCGGTAGCTAAGATTATATCTTACCACAGTGATCACAGTTATTAATTGATCAATCATTTTGCTCTAAAAATAAGTATGGTTCAGGATATTCTATGCCTCCAAGGATATTATATGCAAATTTTTGTCAATCATCTGTTAATAAAGATCTCTTTAAGTAATCTCTAGGAATAGAAAATGTAATGTCCAACAGCAGTTATGCAACTCTCCAGCTAAAGCAAAAAGGAAATATTAATTGACGATGTTTTATTTTAATCTGAACTTCTGGAGAACTTCAGTCTAGAAGAGAAGAAAACCCAAGCATTGCAGTGCCAAAACAACAAACCAAGTGTATACTGTAGTAGGTAAATCTGACAGGCACCTGTCTTTTAAGTTTTACAGAGCTATACTAGAAGAAAGTCTAAGTTGATTTACTGGTGCCACTGACTTTTCATTCACTCATAGGTCCAAGGGTAGTCTGGGAGCATAATGTAAAAAAATAAAAATAAAAAAATAAAAATAAAATCTCATTCTGTGGGCAAGTTAGTGATAGAAAAGCAAAGGATGTGTTATCTGATTCATAAAAATCTACAGAATCATCATTTCACCCTCTGTAACAAGGCAGGGGGACTCACTGCCCTTCTCCTCCAGTCCAAAGCTGCAGGTGCTCCGCCTGGTGGAAGTTGTGATAATACAATGTCATCAGAAATGCGTCAAGTTGGGTATCATTCTAGAGCCCTTTCTCCCACAAACACAATGGCTCCAAACATGACAAACCTAGAAAAAATAAGTAGATATATATTTGAGAAAATATTTAAAGATCAACTTTTTTAAAAAAAATTATGCTTTAACGCAGGGGTGAATTGCTTACATAAAAAAAGACATTGAACTTTGACAATCCTTGGAAGTTAGACTTGACTTGTAGAACTGAAAACATTCATTTATTCAAGTCATCATCAGTATCATCACTGTTTAAGGCACCACTGCTAGACATGTTGTGTCTCCGATCCTTGGCCACTAACCATGTTGGAGTGTACCTTTGTCTTGAAATGGTGTGGTACAGTATGTCCTTGGATGTTCAGATCATTTAAAGGATAAATCTCTCTCTTAATCTGAGGCTGTATTCAATGATTTTTTGCCTCTGGAGTGCATCCTACTTTTGCACAATAACCAAATGTGGGCAAGGTTAGTGAATGTAAAACTTTACTACAGTTGATGTAACCACAGGTGCCAGCTTCCAACTTGCCCCAGAGATGTTCAGCCCCAAGCCCCACCCCCACTCCACCCCTTCTCCCAAGCCCCCACCCCGACTCCTCCTCTTCCCAGCCCTGCCCACTCCAGCCCTTGCCCCAAAGCCCCACCCCTGCCCTGTCCCTGCTCCTCCCCCTCCCTACTAGTGCCTCTTGCATGACATGGAACAGCTGATCTGCAGTGGCTGGGAGGGAGGGAGGGGGGAGTTGATCCTGTGGGTGCTCCCGCTCTGGAGCTGGATATGGTGAGATAAATTCAAGTACCCAAGATGATTGTGACTCCATGCTTAGGCTTATATAATGCCTGAGGAGTTTATAGGGATGTTTGGTTGGTGAAATCTAAGTATAGAACTCACAACAAATTTAGGGTTTGTGCCCTGAGGTAAGTCTGCTCGGAGGTTGATGCTCTTGAGTCACTGCAGCCAACTTTACAGACTGGTCCCCATTAATACGCTCCTGATAGCAGACCATAAGAGCATCATAAGCAGATGTCAAATATACCCTTCATATCTTCAAGAAAGTTTAAGTTATTGTCAGGACAAAATATAAACCTACCTTTGACAAGGTCTGGGGGAAATGTACAAACCCTTTGTTCAGTTCCATGCGGTGAAGAACCTCGTTTGCAACTGCAGTCTCCAAGTGAAGTACTTTGTTATAGTCATTGGAGGAATCAATGCTGTGCATAAGCTGCAGGAGGAATTTGCTACAGGGTTTGGACTGAATCGTTAAACCAACAGCTACTTGTAGTGGCAAATTACACATATGCCACACAGTGTTGCATGTGTGTTGGAAACCTGCCTTTCTCTCAAGCACTTGTACGTGAGCCTTTGCAATACAGTGGCAGCTTTGCTCCACTTGCTCAGTGTCATACTTGCTGGTGCTGAAGTCACTGTGACCACTGATGCACCACTTACAGTAGTAGTACAGGTCACGCTGAATTTTATTTTTGGCATCAGCTATGAATCCCTGAAACTCTCACGTACTGAAGCACAAAATGCCTTTCGGTAAAAATTTAGCAGCTGCAAACAGAGTCTTCATACTACTGATGACCCAGCGCTTTCTTCCACTTTTGATAGTACCGTGTCTTTTACAGCTTTTTAGAGTATGTTCTGTGATTAAGTTCTGCAGATAAGATTGCTAAAAACTCTGTCCATATCCAACAGTTCATCTTCAATACATGCTTTAAGAGCCTTTCTGCTAAGCATTTTTCCTCTTCAGTTCTATTCAAAGCACATATTTCTCTATACTTAGCCTCTGTATTGCCCATTGCTACCACTTTCCCATCCATTAGCGCCTTTGAGAGGCAATTTATGAACTCCAGCTGAGTTGCACAGTTTGCAGTAGTAAAATCAGTATTTGTTTCTGTTGCTTTTACATTTTTGACGCAACACATTACATACGTTTTTGGTGTAGCACTCTATGTGACACACAATGTCAATAGGCCTGAGCATCTTTTGGGTCAGTGTGTAAGCAAAAGCCTAATGGGAAGAAATTGTCTCAAGTAAAACTGTACTCCATTTTGCTTATTTTGCTTTATACTCCATGTTGCTAGCTTTGAATTAACAAGAAGAAATTGTAGCCTTGAATTAGTAAGAAGAAATAGTTCTGAATTTATTCTTTCCTTCTAAAAACAATCATTAACACAATCAGTATAGAAGTTTTATGGCTGTAATTGCCTTATTTACTGTTTGGTGTGAGTGAAGAATGTATGGTAATTAACTGAGAAAGGACAGCTAGGCCAGATGGTCAAGAAGGGAGTGGAGTCGTGGAGAGGCACCAACTTTAACCCAGATGGCGGATTGATGACCCTAAAGCAAAGGCAGACACACCAAGGACAAGATAAAGAGTGGAGCTAGAGGGACGAGATAAGAAACAGCTGCAGATAACTTCCAGTAACAACCCAAATAATGCTGATTGGAGCAACCTTGAACAGATCCCGTGGAACACAGCAAGGTCCAGAGACTTGTATGGTAACTTATTACTATAAAAAAAAAAAAAAAAAAAAAGTGTATTGCCTTGGGACTTTGGGTTCGTTCTGCATCAACATCGGAGCTTGAAACACATTCGACAGAGGCCCAGCTCCCCGCCCTCGTGTGCAGTTTCAGCTGGCCACTGGAACTGAGCAAGCAATACTAAGGACTGGTAACTATAAAATCCAGCCGCAGAACCTTTTGGGGTGTGTGGGTGTGGGTGTGGATGGGTGTGTATGGAAGCATGCTGATTTTAATGCTTAAATTGTACTCTCAATAAATGTGGCGTATTGCCTTATCCCCTTTAAAAGAATCCGTGTGCTTCTTATAAGCATAACAAGTGCACCCACTTATCTTTACTTTTTGTGCAATGTTCTCGCTAAGAATGACTGCTTCATACAGTTTCTCATGTGTTGAAACTGTGCTTACCAGATGCCTTCTGGCTTACCGCCAACGAAGCATGTCTTCTTCTTGAAACACATGCCATGAGAACTAGTGTAAGGAGAGTCTCACCCACAGCTGGCACTTGGCCCAGTATCTTCAACTTTTTCATGATGAGTGATGTACTTCCTCCTCTCCAACCTTGCCAAATTCAGTTCACTTATAGCATGCAAGGTGCCACCGAGCATTGTGTTTAACCGGATCCTCTGTGGTGGTATTCTCCAAAGATCCTGCTACTAGTTGGTACTCAGACTCCCCACTGATGCCTAAAAATGATCAAGACCAAAGTAAGAACAAGGATTCTGTAATACATTATATTATGTAATGCATGTTATATAAAAATGTAGTGAGTGAAATTTTATTGGTGATTTAAAACAAACAAACAAAAGGTTTTCTACCAAAGTGAAAGTGTTCATTTGTCAACACTTTCATTTTTGTTGTTGGGGAAAAATGTGAGTTTTGTTTTACTTAAAAAAAGAAAAAGAAAGAAAAAAATGGAAAAGCCCACAAAAACGCTACAGTAAATGAAACTCTGGTTTCATTTGAATGTTTGCAGAAAAACACATAGCATTGCTCAACCAGTTCTAGTGAGGCTATTACAGTAAAAATTAATTTTAGGCCTGATCCTGTGGAAACATACACAACTGTTCCACTTCAGAGCTCCACTGAATGCAAGCCCTGGCTACCAGTGGATTCAACTTACTCCTGAGGAGTCCAGCATCCATAGTGAGGTTCTGGGGTCTGCCTCTAAACAGTGCAGCATAAAACTCGTAGGTCAGAGGGAGAGGGGGCTAAGGTGTCTTTAAGCCATTATTGCACCCTCTCCATTCTGGACCGTTCCACATAATTTAAACAGCCCCAAGGGCTCTGTCAGTTACAACAGTCACTCTCTGGCTGCCTAAGTGCAGCAATGCTGCCCAGAATCTCTGCCTTCCTATGTTCTGTGGACCTGCAATGCCTCTTCTGCTCCCAGCACACCGGCTACACCAGGGCTTGCAAGGGGATCTTCGGAAGACAGCCTGCAGCTGCTTTACTGAGTTCTTGGGATAATTCTCTGCCAGATGGATCCAGAGCTTTCCAGGCCCCATTACTCTGCTCAGGCCCTTTTACCTGCTGCAAAGGGGCTGGAATGGAAGTGAGAATCTCACTCACGGAGGGAGGCTGGCAGCAATCTCACCTAATAATCTTGCTGCAGCAGAGCTTGGTCCAACATGTCACCTCTGCTTACTTGTCTGGTTTCTACCAGTTGAGAAGTATGGCTGGATAGTATTTATAATAAACTCTGGTGTTGCCTGCAATAGCACCAGAAGATTAAGAAGCCACCACTGGCAAAAACATTCATTCTGTTTTGCTCTGCACGTTGTGTAGTCATTTACACATACAAACATAGGGCTAGGTTCACAGAAAGAAGTAAGTGCCTAAATCCCAGGATCAGGCCCTACGGGGATTCACAAAGCCCCCATTCAGCTGCCATTGAACCCTGTAGATACCTAAACTCACTCGGTACCTTAATGTCTGCAGTAAAAATTTCATAGGCACCTTTGTTTCTTCTTCTGTGCATGTGCACTGGAGCCCCATGCCACAATCTGGGGGAAGATAGGCGTTCCTCCACCTAACTTGTGTGTGGGACCTGATCCTGTAAGTCTTGTTCAGAGCTCACAAACCCAATGGACCCCCATAGGGATCTTAAACAAAATCACCGGGGGTGGGTGGAATGTGGAAGAATTGTCACTTTTAGCCCAGTGATTAGGATACTCCTATGGGACCTCCACATGAGGGAGGGAAGGGTTTTGAAGAGGAATCTGGTGCCTCTCAAGTGAGCATGCTAGACCCTGGGCTGCAGGATATTGTGACATGGGCCTCCCTCAGTCTCTCCTGTTCAAGCAGTTCATCTGAAGATTTATAATTTTAAAGTTCTTTGGTGCAGGAGGACTGGATCTTGGATCTTCTACATGCGTGCTATAGCCACCAGGCTACAAAGTCATTCTCAGGCTTGCACAGCTCTCTCTCTGGTCCAGTGTTGAAGCCGTTTCACTTTGGGTAAGTAATGCACAAATCTCTGGGGCAGAGAGAGAACAAGCATGAGAATGACACTGTAGCCTGGGAGTGAGTGCGCTCCCCTGGGCAGTGAGAGTTAGATGTGACAGTCAGCGTTTGCCATATCTAAGTTCCTTTGGGAATCTAGCCTAGTAAGGCTCACTTTCATATTTTCATCAGCTTCCCAGAGATTGTCAGCCTCTCCTTTCTCCACGCCCATGCCTATAATAGAAATCATGGGTATCATTATCGATGTGGTACAACAAAAGCATGTCATGGCAATAATAGGCCTAATATATAAAAACTATAATCTGGGATGTCATTTCTGGTTCATTTATTGACCATGCTTTCTGCTATGGAATATTTGAGTTGTCCCAGTGTTCAAAAATACATGTTCTAATACAATGAGCAACATAACATGCAGGGGCGGCTCTATGTATTTTGCCGCCCCTAGCATGGCAGTGAGGCAGCCTTTGGCGGCATGCCTGCGGGAAGTCCACTGGTAAAGCAGATTCGGCGGCATGCCTGTGGGAGGTCTGCCGGTCCCGCACCTTCGACGTACCCGCCGCCGAATTGCCGCCGAAGCCGCGGGACCGGCGGACCTCCCGCAGGCATGCCACCGAAGGCAGCCTGACTGCCGCCTTCATGGCAACCGGCAGGCCACCCCCCGCAGCTTGCCGCCCCAGGGACGCGCTTGGTGCGCTGGTGTCTGGAGCCGCCCCTGATAACATGTCATGTCTCATTACTACTCTTCTCTTTCTGTAATTTGAAGGAAACTGTTCAAACTGCAACATTTTTCATTGTGCTAGAGTGTGACCAGGGCCTAATACAATCAGGCACGGGAGATGAGGAAAGTGAGGCCTCACCCTATTGGCTACTGCAACCATATTACACCTGCTCAGATCCTGGCTCTGCGTACAGGGGGAAGCATGGGCTATGTACCAGATAACACCTGATTGCATTTAAGCTCCCTTTATTCTGCTAGAGCAGATTGTGTAAATGAAAATGAGGTCCAGTATGTCCATTAGCTTATCCATTGTAACTGTACATAATATTTACCACATCCTTACATAGTAGACAGATGTAGAATTTAAATACAGTGGGCTAACTCTCCTATTATTTATACCAGGCTAAATCAGGAATACCACCAGTGAAGTCAGTGGATTGTCACTGATGTAAGTGAGAGAAGATTCAGGACCAGTATATCTATTAGATTATCAAGTGGAATTTATCTCACTCTTACACATATTTAAAATTCAGGACAGCTTTAATGTCATCACATGAGTGGTGAATGTTATAATGACTTTCAATTCCAGGTCTTAAACTTGGCTGTTCTTTAAAATATATATATGCGACTTGAAAGTTCAGGATCTACGTTACACAATTCAGCACTAAGCCTAGGGCAGATAAACCATATAACATACACACTCATGGCCACACTTCTGATGTAGTTTATTCCAGTGTAAAGCTACAGTAACTCACTGGAGTTAATCCAGTCACACCAGTACAAATGAAATCCAGCTGCTGCCTGAAATAGCTGTAATATCTATCCTTGGGGCTATCCAGTCAAGGCAATGAGGCTGCCCAAGTGGAGCTGAGAGAAGCACTGGGCCCCTTTGCTACAATATGCAGGTTCTGTGGAGGAGGGGCGCTCTTGGTTATTTAAACCTCCTCTGAGCATTCTCCACTTCTGCTTCCCTGATGAATGCAACAGCCAGAACATCAGATGAAAGTGATTGCTCTGACAGAGACAGCTTGTATCTAAAAATATTTTGCTTCTTGAGTATGATTAAATGACAGACTGAACAAAGGGATGACTTGAAAATTGTTTATCAATATTTCTCTAACAGAGACAGCTTGTATTTATAAATATTTAGTATCTTGGGTGAAATATGAGCATGACTAGAAAACAACTTAAGTTGTATACGCAATATTAGACAAACTAATTACAAGAGAATTATAATCAATTATTTGACTGAAATACTCTGAGTTTTCAATAGAGACATTACCTAAATGAGTTTTGACATGTGATTTATTGAATTTGTTAATGGCAAACATATAGTTTATGTTTTTAGTAGGACAAAAAATAGTCTTTTGGATACTGTGATTCCCTAAACTCTTGAAATGCTTCATTTATTCTCAAAGTGTAAATGTATGCAGATCAGCCATGACTGCTTAGGTGAATGAAATACTAAAAATGTTTAACAAACCTACTGGATCATTCTGGAAATAAACTGTAAAATGTTCAACAGGGTTGTCTTCTGTTTCTTCCCTTTAAATCTTTCTTTTCGAGCTCTCGTATCAACTTCAGTGATGAGATGTATGGATATTATGGGCTAACTCCTTGTCTTGCTGAAGACAATGGCAAAACTCCCAGTCCCTGGAACAGGAAAGGCCCACTGTTTAGTTTAAAATGGAAAATAAAAAAATGCTTTTGGTTACTGATAATTGGCCTAGAGGAGGTAAGGCCTGTTCCTTAGCATTCTTGGTGGCCATACCTGTAGCTATGAACGGTTATGTAAGCCAATCTTCATTACTCCAATTTCTTGATAATGAAATAAGGAAAATGACACTTTCGCTGTAATAGAGTTCTTTGAGAAAAGCATAATATGAAAGGATGGACAAGGTAGCTCAATCATGAAAGGGCGATTTACACCTAATTTCTAGAGGGTTAGGTTAACATTTTGTGATGGAGTTGACAATGAGGTGTTATGTTTTCATGTAAATGATCTCCAGAGCCCAGCAGCATTTTAACAGGACAAATCATTTGGATCCATTGAAACACTGGGCTACCTCTATCCATTGTGTCACCTGCGTTGGCTCCATCATGGACCAGAGGTTTTAAGGGACCCTATTAAACCTTTCACAAAATATAGAGTTCCCACTGAAATAATATAAACGTTACACAAATAAACGTTTGCATCTAACCTGAAGATGTCAACAAAAGTGTATACGCAAATTGCAGGTGCCTGATGTAAAGCTGCATCTGTAGTGATTGGGTTGGAGTTCTTTTTGAGAAAACGTTAATCAGAGTGAATGAATGCTTTGCAATTTCCATGGCCATCTGATATTTTCACAGATTAGGGAATTCTCATGTAAAGAAATCTTTTTAAACAAACAATATTGCCTTAAATGGTTTTAATTCATCATTGCCGTTTTTCAAACGTCAAACATCAAGGACCTGATACTAAATACTAGAGCAGGGGTTCTCAAACTGGGGGGCGGGACCCCTCATGGGATTGTGAGGTTATTACATGTGGGTGTCGCGAGCTGTCAGCCTCCACCCCAAGCCCCACTTTCCCTCCAGCATTTATAATGGTGTTAAATATATTTAAAAAGTGTTTTTAATTTATAAGGAGGGTAACATTCAGACATTGCTATGTGAAGGGGGTCACTGATATAAAAATTTGAGAACCACTGGATTAGAGCAACTCAAAACTCACTTTTCTCTACTGTGGGAAATTCTAAATATTTTGAAGTTACCTTTCATATCAAATTGAAAGAAAAAGTTGAAATTTCAAAGTTGCCCGTGAAACAAAATTTTTGTTTCACAAATATTGAAGTAGCATTATCAAAATGTCTCATTTCAATGATTGACCTTAGCAAAATAAAATATGTCAAAGTGCTTCATTTTGACTATCATAGGATATAAAAGTAAAAATTGAAATATTATAAATTATAATATAAAGTCAGAATGAAGCACTTTGATCTTATTAAAAAAGAAAGTTCTTTAATAATTTGTCATTGAAAATTTGAAAATCGCTCAATATGTTCCAAGAAATGTCAATTTTGTCAAATCAGCATTCTCCAACTGAAAATTGTTCCATCAAAAAATTTTCAACCAGCTCTACTAAATACCATTCACCAGTCTAAATCAGTATAACTCCACTGATGGCAAAGGAAATCCTCCAGTGAAAGAGTGGAGATCAAGTTTTTAGTGGCAGGATAAGACTCATTCTCATCTGTGATCTAAATGGAACCGTATATTAGCCAGTTAGACAAGAGCCTTACCTGCAGAATCAAAGACAGTGGAGACGTAATTGCATTACGTTTCTACATCCTACTCTACAGACAACTTTTACTGGAGTCTTACACAGAAGAGTCCTCTACAAAGAGTTTGTTTTGTATTATTTATAGTCAAAATTTTGGACTAATTGCAGCAATGGCAGACACATCTATCACTGTAAGCACAGATAGTCAGGCAGGACCATGACTATGCTGCCAGAAAATCCTATTTTTGACTATATTCAATACTCAGAAATGGGGTCAAAGTCTATTCTCAGTTGCACTGGTGTAAATTTGTCATATCCAGATTTACATTGGTACAAGAGTGGAATCTAGCCTTTCATCGGTCAGTCTCTTACATGCAAACTGATTTATTTGGCTTGAACATTGATCAAAGTGGCATAGAATAGCTTAATTTGATTCTGTACAATATACAATTTACTAGACCCTATCCACCAACTGAAGTAGGAATAGCATGGAAAGGTTGAACAACACTAAAACAGATTTCGCCTCTTATCACGTTCGGTGTCCTCTAACAGCAGTGCCCACTTGGTCCCCCCCTATCAATTTGTACTAGAGCTGAAACAGACTGCACAAACAGAGTAGGGAATATGGGGGGCGGGGGGGGGGGGGTGTTGAAGGCATTAGTTGCTGTCCAAAAGACAGGATGGAACTTAGCTACTGTAAGAAAACAAGCCCAGGGAGCCAAGATAATAGAATTTGAAATATTAATAAACCTGATGAACAAAATTCATCTGTAGTGCAATTCTTCTGAAGTTTTTGAAGGAAACTGTTTGGCCCAATGTCCTCCCCCTTCCCCCACACCCCAGTGATGTGGCACCTGGATACGAAATCAATATCTCTTCACTTATGTCCTAGATGAATGGGGTAGAAAGGAACAGCATAGGAGATGAATCAACTTATCCATAAGTCATGGATAAATGCAGATTGTGACCATCATGAGACAAATCCTAAAAATATCTGTGACTGATGTTGACAGAAAAGAGCTGTGTTTATTTCAAGGAATATTGGTTATAACCGCATTGTTAGCTTCTTTTAGGTTTTTCTCCTGTGTGCTTGTTGCTGTTCTTTCAACACATAACCAGACCAATATTTACTATTGCAATGTGAACTTCCAGATTAGTATAGGACCTGGGGAAAGTTTCTTCAATTTCAACAGTTAGAATTTGGTGTTAATGAAGGAGAGGGCATATTTGTATATGGGCCAAAATGCACCTCCATTGTTGACTCATGTATCAGGTTCAGTAACACACCTCTAACGTACCAACATTCCAACAGCACTACTTTCAGTAACTACACACAGAGCCCGATTTTGATCCCATTTATGCTGTTTTTAAGTTGATGCAAGTCCACTGCCTTAAAGGAACTGACTTTAGTGTAAGTGTGATCAGGAGTAGGCCTACAGAATGCAGCAGATTCCAGCGAACAGGTACAATACATGCTTCCATTTTAAAAATTAAAGATTAGTAGGCATTTAATGGGCAATCTTATGTTATGTTAGATCCCGAAGTAGAAACTGAAGTTGTGAGATCCCCAGCAAGTGTACCCTGAGGTAGCTTCACTGTCTTCAAGGAAGCCATGTCAATTTACACCAACTGAAGATCAAGGTATAATTGTGAACAAGAAATTAATGATTTGAGCTTTGTTGCCAGTAAATTGTGTTGTGGGAAAAATCACCTAATTTTGTAAATCATATTATGAGCGATATTTCTATAGAACTTGGTGCTTTTTTCTGGACTTCCTGTAAACTGTTAGCCAAACAAAAATCTGTACTTTCTCAGGGCATGTTTTAAAACCATCCTGTACAGTATATTCATCCCATGGCACACCTTTACATAATAAACTATGTTTCATCAGTAGTTTTACTGTGTTGAAGCCATGAGTTATAAAAGTTTTACATCCTTATGAGAGAGAATAAGTGTCACTTCAAATAATAAAAGGATTACTGCAGAGTCAACTCTAGTATAATCTTTCTGCTGGATTAAAACAAAGTTCTCATTCATTAAATGAATGAAAGTAACACTGTTCTCTCATACAAACACTGCAAAAAAAAAATTTTTTTTAAAACTTAAGAAAAACTGAAATCAAGGTCAGATTTTGGTCTGTTCAGACCAGAATCTAACAAGCCAGTGCCATAATGTTTTTCTACAAGTACTGTAGAGGTCATGGAAGTTTTGTTCCTCCCTTTACTCTGTATCACAATTCTATTCTATAATTCCAGAAGCTACCCTGCCTTTCAAACAGCTCATTAGATGGCACTTGGCTTGCTGCCAGCATTAGCAAGCCAAGAGAGCTATCACTAAATGCCACTCTGGGTAAGGCTACTCAGGGATTAAAGACCGGCAGAATGACCACTGCTGGCCTGGGTCGGGTGGCTCAGGCTGCGGGGCTAACTATTGCTGTGAAGATGTTTGAGCTCTGGCTGGAGCCTGAGCTCTGGGACCTTCCACCCTCTCAGGGTCCTAGAGCTCAGGCTCCAGCCCAAGTGTCTACACAGCAATTTTTCAGCCCTGGAGTCCAAGTCCCATGAGCCCACATCAGCTGAACCGGGCCAGCTGTGAGTTTTTTATCCCTATGTAGCCAAACCCTTTGTGGCCAGAAAAATAATCCCATCTATAGTATCTTTCACCTGAGCATTTTAGTGGTTTGAAAACGTTAATTAAACCTCATAAAATTCTTGTGAGATAGGGAGTATTCTGTACACTTTATAAACTGTGACATACAGATGTTAAAGGCCCTGATCCTGGAACACTTGTACACCTGCTTAACTTTAGGCACATGACTGGTACAATTGAATTAAATGAATTCATTGGGTCTACTCGCGTGCATAAGTGTTAACAGGTCTAAGCGACTTGCCTAACGTAACCCAGAAAATCTCTGACCATGAGACCACATGAAGTATTTTGTTTATTAAACAACAAAACAAAAAACAACTAGATATAAACAAGCTCTTGAAATCACATTGTTCCATGGCATTGCATTGCTCTCCAGTACTGTAGCTATGGCTGCGAATGACTAACAGATCTACCCTGCCTAGGAATTAAGAGATTAATTCATGTAACAAGACCTAACTAAACAAACTACAATATAGAAACTGTAAAATATTAAAATGTTGCAATGTTTCCTGAATAACTCTGCTACAGCAAATATGTAAAAACTTGTCTAGAGCAGTAAGTGTGTGAGAGAGACACAGGAGAGAGTGAATTCATTTCCACATTATTCTGATATGATTGACACTACTTCATTCCTCTAATCAAAGTTATGGAAGTCCACAAGGCTGAATCTCATCATCCCCACAGCTAGGCAATACAGACCCCTCTCCCTCCCCTCTTTGGAAATGAGTATGTCCTCAGTCATTGATAAATTAAAGTATAATTAAATCTTGCTTAAAATGTTAATTTTCTTCAAGGAAAAGGGCATGAACAAGAGGATCACACCTCATTACTATCAATGCAGAAAGCTCATAAACAGAACATTAAACACAATTTAATACATTTAGAAAGTCTCAGTTCTGGAGTACTAAAAGAAAAAACCCACCAAGATATATACAAAAGATGGAGTACTTCCATTAACTCTATTTGTTTCAATAAATGGAGATTATAGAGTGACCTTTACTTCAGCTACCTCGATTTCCCAATTTTAATCATTATGCAAGCTTTGGTAGAAATTGTTGCTGACACTTTGCTCCTCGGGGGGCAATTAGGAGAGAAGTGAATTCACTAGAAAGTCGGCAAATGTTTTCACTTTACCACCTAAAATGACAGGAAAGAGCCCAGCTTTGTTGGACTGTCATAATACTCATCTATGACTAAATCAGACAGAATCCAGATAATCCCAGTGTGCGATGCAATTACATAAACCTGTCTGAATTAAACATCCCAGGGAAGAAAAGCTAATAGTATAAAATAAATTCAGACACATTACAAAATACAGCAACAGGTTTCCAAGATGAATTCTGAAGCACTATATTGAAAAACCTCTCTACTCCTGCCCTAAAACACAATACTATATAATAATTTGAGCAACTACTAATACTGATAGTTTGTTTAAGGAAGGGACCCAATTACCCTGAGCAGTAGCATTAATACTTTTACACTGAAGTTTTCCAAAAAGGCTCTAATCCAGATTTATTGGGTGCGGGTAGATCACTGCATCTGTATAGAGTCAGTTGCAGGGGCTGAAAATTGTGGGCACAATTCTGCCCACACACTGCTACCTGTGCAAGCACAAAACCCAGATGCACACATCTAATATTGTTCAAACAAAGTGAGCCTATATTAATTAGGCAGTAATAAAATGATACTATCCCATAGTCCCGAATATGTACCTAATGCCTTAATATAGGTATGATATATGGTAAACTTCACAAAAGATGAAGACTTTTTTTTTTATATTCTCTCATTAACTTCATAACCCTGTGTGAGGTGGAAGTTTGGCCTGCCATCTTGTCATACCACAAACACAGACTTTTATTGGGAGGGAGCTGTAATATGCCCGCACTTGTGCTCACTCGATACCCAGGTATGCTAATGTAGTGGAAGGGCCCTCTGTCTCGTCTTCTGCAAGGGGTACCCCCAAATGTTTTGCCAGGCCACCTGAATCATTGTAGTGTGAATAGAGCTGCCTCGAGGGTATGAAAGGAGATGTATTACTTGAGATTCCCTTGGAATGCTGTTGGGGACTGAACCCAGGGGGGAACCATTAGGTTCCCTATAGGCAATTGTTGATAATTATTTTTTTACCTTACATGTGTGCTATTCCCCGAAAAGAGGATCCGAAATCCCAACGTTAACCTCCCTCCCGCCAAATATGCCACATGCGCTTTATTAGTGTAATGCTATAGGAAACCATGAACACCTTAAGCCTAACTGGCAATGGTGCCTGTGCCCATTGGACCACCCCCAGCTTGCCCCCCTACTCTGCCTGTATTCTGCACTTCATGACCTGCTTCAGCCAAGCCAAACTTGTGGTTGGCACTCCACCCACCCCCAATCCGGTTTTCCCCTTGTGATTGTCCCCTACCTCTCCAGCAAGAGTGGGCCGAATGGGTCCCAAAGCATATCTCACACACGTGCTTGAATCTACAGGGGCTGTGAAAACACCCATTATTATCAAATGCCCAGCAATAATTATTATATGACTTGTGCCCTTGCAGTGGAAGGAACAGGCCACTAGCTGTGTGAACTCCTGGTCCCCATGGAGTCATCCGCTCTAAACACAACATGTGATGCGGTATGTCCCACCGGATCCTGGTTTGTGTTGCTGCCCTTAATTGAAACTGCTCATCATAATTAAACCAAGACATGCCCCCAAACATATTGTATGCCCACCTGATTATATCCATAGCTGAGATTCTCTCTGGGTAAATCTATACTATAACAACTGTATAGATAAGGAAGGCAGCCTACTAATTTTCCCACGTTCTAGGCACCCGTGGCTACTTGGGCAACTCCTTATTCTCTGTGCTCTGCCTATGGTTACTTTCTGACAACACCTCCCTGTGCAAGAGGGATAATATATGCATGTACCCCCCTCTCAGGATTTTATCCTTAGTTGTACTGAGCAGGTGAACTCCCATTGGGTCACCCACCCCAGTATAACCGTACTTGGGACTGACTGACGGGGCCTCCTCGTTCCCCCACAGCACCCCAAGAAGCTCAACTCTATTCCAGAAGGTTATCTATCTTAATGACCGGTGAGTTGACATGTGCCCAGGGGTTTCAAACACACTGCTGCCCCCAACCCATGGGGAGGCGGGGGGTCTGCCCCATGTGCCTGTCTCCCGACTCCCAAATTCATGCCCATGCTGGGCCTCCCCTGGAACCCAGGCCAGATCCATCATGCACAGATGCCTAAAACTGTCGCAACAACTTCAGATTAGCTTGCAGCAGCTGCACAACACCATTAGTGTCTCCAGCAGGGTCTGATATAGATTCTGGGACTCCCATTCCTGGCCCATATGTTACCCCGCTAGGCTCACTCCCGTCCCCCTCAAGTACCCTCTGAGATGGACAATTTGAGCCCAGATCCTGCATCTCCCTGAGGCCCATGCAACCACCACAAATTGTCACATTGCAAGGCAGGATATCACCTGCACCACCTATCCCCCCAACCTCTCTCTGTTGCAAAGCACACTCAGCCCTGGAATCAGCCTCACCCCCATCTCCTGGTTCAGTGTAGAAGCACATTGTGATTCTGGGCAGCCCAGTACACTTTGGAAGCCCAGCAGTGCTGTGGAAACAACCTCAGAAACAACCTCACTGACCACTTGGTGCAAATGGCAGCTGACTAACCCACCATCAAACACAGCCTGCTCACCTGCATGTGTAATTACTTCCCCTGGTGTGCTGGGTGATCTAACACACCACTATGGGCTTCCCCAACCCCTGCCCTGGTAACAGCCCCTTGCACCTGGTGTGGAGAGCCCACCCCTGGGCCACCATTTACCCTTTCACCTCCACTAGAACTGCTCATCATGCCTGTTTGTTACCGCCTCCCCCCGCCCCGCCCCAGTGAAGGTATATTTCTCCCAGTGCTAATCTGGCCACAGCAGGAACCAAGCAAAACCTGATTCCCCAGGCATCTGGTAAAAGCAGGATTGGGACGAGAGGGAGCTAAGCCTCCTTCTCTCCTCCTCCCTCTCCCAATGCCTGTGATCTGATCTGACACTGAGCAATCACACTAGCTGACTCACCCTCTCTGTGAGCAGCTCCTACCCGGAATGAGCCTGTCCCTCTCCAGGGAAGTGGGGAGCTTCCCCCACCTTCTCCCTGCTCTCACCCTCCTGTGACCATGTGGAGCCATGCTACCATCATGCCTAAATCCTCTGCTGCCTGGCCTGCTGCATGGAGAAAGGGGTTTCCAACGCCAGAGCTTGCACCTTTAAAACCTTTCGCCCTTACATTCCAAGGGGATTAGTCAGTGCTGCAAAGCTGACCAACACCATCTTTTTTGCAGCAGTTTCTGACCTTGTTCCCCCCACACCCCCTGACCCACTACTGCCTTCCTCCAGCAAGCCTGGACAATGCCCCCCCTGCTTTTAGTGCAGGGTGATCATTGGGTTCAAATCTATGACCCAGGTCACTGGTGTGCTCTTTCTGCTTTTATGCAGCTCTGGCAGTCCAAAGCAACCATCAACCCAGCTAACCAGACAATTGTGTCCGAGTGCACTAGTGAAATGTGGCCCAAATTCTACAAAAAGCAACATTAAGGTTTTCCTATTCTGTGGTTGTGAGCCATTCCATACATTTACCAATCATCAGTCTATTCCTACTAATACATATGGAGAACATGGCAACTATTGCTACATCAGCGGAAGTACACATAGTAAGAAAAGGATCACATTGCTCTGTTATAGAAGCCATGAGACACCAATCTTTATGCAGAAGCTGTGTTCTGTGAAACTCAATGGTCTCCCTCCATTTGTCTCCTGGCTTGCAGATCTAAGCGTACATTAAGCCACAATTAGACTATAAATGTTCTAATTTTAGCTCCAGTAATAGTAGTAATGGAAATCTACATCATATTTCTGTGAATGGGATTATAGCTTTCTAAGCAAGTGATTTATGAAGAAATTGCATATGCATTTTCTGTGAAATGTACATGGGAATCTACACTAATAGGGCTGAGATGTGTTCCATAAAATAGAAAGAATTCAGAATAGAGAAACCAAAACAGCAAGATTAAATAACTAAGTATGCTTTGTTACATGATGTCTGGGGAGATCTGATAAGTCTATAAACATCTGAAAGCTGGGGACAACCAAGGTAGAAGAGGGGATTGTTCAGGGTGGACTAAGGGAGTATCATGAGTATGGGTTTAAATGAAGAAAATGAAAATTCATGCTGAATATCAAAACACGTTCTCTTACTGTGAGCTCTATAAGGTTGTAGAATAGTCCCCCAAGAGCCACCGCACTTTAGTGATTTGGAAACTAACCTGGCAAAAGACACTTCTACTGTCAGAAACAATCTTACATTGGCAAGGTAATAGACTAAATAACCAAATGGGTCTTTTCCCCCCTCTAATTTCTATACACACTTTTACAGTGGACAGGATTGAAAACCTAATGGAGATCTGACTATTGCTTCTAGACCTCATAAACCCAGAGCTTTCCAGGGTGCTGAAAAGCCAATTTATGGACAATTTAAATACTAAACATTTAAAAGGTTCTAGGATTAAGTTAGCAGAAAGTACCCCAGATGTCTTTTGTAAAATCACTTTTACTTGTAGTACTATTTGTTCATATAATTGAAACTAAACTAAACATGCTCCCTCATGTTGTTTTATCAACAATAATTGGGAAAATTAGTAATAAGGAGCTTTGAGGATTTTTTTTTAAATGATAAAGAGTAATCAGTGAAGTTAAATCTGAAATAACAGGAATAAGAAGTTAAACTGGAAATACTCACCTATAGCATTAGAGTTGCTTTACGAGCCTGAGATTGTGTTTGTCTGCCTATAGATTTGTCTTTGCAAAAATGTGCATTTACTTATGTTGTTCTACACACAAGCTAATACCACAAGATAGGATTTTTCAAATACTTAATGAGTGCTGGTATGAAACAAAAATATGTGCTTATATTTGTATTCAGTATTAATAAAAATACTGCCACACAATCAAGTAATGAACATTTATAGTTGTTGCAAATGCAAGATATGTTCTCATAACCCAATACTTATACATATCAAGCCACCCTAGGAGGGTCTAACAGTAATAACCAACTGTTTGATATGAGGTGTGGCCAGGGCCAGCTCCAGGCAAGCAAGCAGGTGCTTTGGGCGGCCAACGGAAAGGGGCGGCACATCCGGCTCTTCGACGGCAATTTGGCGGCAGATCCCTCAGTCCCTCTCGGAGGGAAGGACCTGCCGCCGAATTGCCACCGAAGAATGAAGCGGTGGCAGTAGAGCTGCCGCCAAAGTGCCACCGATGGCTGGTGGGGTTTTTTTGCTGCTTGGGGCGGCAAAAACGCTAGAGCCAGCCCTGGGTGTGGCACAATATTGTAATATAGAACTAAAGGTCCTGATTCAGCTTTCAGTTGAAATCAGTGGAAGTACACAATTATAAAACTGGTATAAAAGAGTAATTAAGAATGGTGAATCAGGCCTGTAGGTTAGTTTTGATTTTTGTTTTTTAAAACATGCTTTTCCTTACACACAGAACCGGAAAAGTATGCAGACACAGAATGCATTTCGCTTGCATTCAAAATTCACTTTGTCAACTTGTTACATGTAGTAACACAAACAAGAATCATATTATCAACCACCACCAGTATATACTGGAATGCTCCATACTTAGTTTTACATCAAACAATTAGCCTAGAAGATTTAATCCATAGCAGCTAAATTTAGTGAATCATATGCTGCTCTTAATTACAACAGCGTAAATCCAGAATAATTCCATTGATATAATTTTAGAGTAGTTCCAATTAAAACAGTCTATAATGACTACCTCAGCAAGTGCCACCTCCAATTCACACATTATACAGAGTTTTCACTCCTAAGCAATAAAACCTCAGCTTTGGAAGGCTCCTATTCTTGGAGCAGCTCTGACAACTAATGAACAAGATGATTATCTGTTTGCTGCTTTTAATAATGGCAGTGATCTATGCAGGCTCACTCCTGCTGATTACAGGCATTTTGCCTGAGTGATCTGGGATTAACACTTTTTGGTGCCATTGTTCTTACATGAACACAAAATACCGTTATACACACACCAGCATAAGTTAACTGCTCAGTGCTCCTTTTTGTTTAGTTAACAGCAGTTCCACTCTACATTGCCACAGAAAACATAAGCAAGCTTGTTTGACTGACAGCCTACAAGTTTTTATATACTTAAGGAGAAAGAAAGAGGCTACAGACCAAACTCATTAATGCCTTAAAGGTACAGGTCCCTATTTCCAAAATCTGTACTTAAACATTAGCTGGAGACTCAAGAGGAACTAAAAAACATGTCGGTGTGGATGAATGTTAATTATCTTTTGTTATAGCATCATATAAATAAACCTAAGTAGCCTTAAATATGAGAAAAGTAAAGTCTGGAGGACTAATTCTTCTCTCATTTACACCGACACTGGTGTAAATCCAGTGATGTCAGTGGAACTATTCCTGATTTACTCTAGCATAATGATGGGCAGGTTTACAGAGCACAAAAAAGGTAATGGGTGAAAATAGCAGTGAAGACATCAATTTGTCTTTTAACTCAGGTTAGCAGCATGATTTCAAACTGATTGTGGAGCCTGCTGTTGAACTTGAGCTAATAACCTGTATCTTCACTGCTATTTCAACCCAAGTTAGCTAATACCCAAGTTAGACATACCCCAAGAAGAAAAGCAGGTCCTGGATCTCCAAGTTTATGAGTTTTGAGGGAGGGTGATTCTATGGAATCACAGCATGCACAATGGAAAATTGTTTGGGAAAATACTAAGTCAGGGATAATTTTTCACTTGCCTCTATATAATTTCATCACTCACCATGTAATTGGGAGCTCAATAAACTTGAATATGGGTCTTTCACTAGGTGTTCACTTTTCCCTAGCAGTAGCTCCATGCCTGCCCCCGGTTCCTTTACTGGCACTAAAGTCAAAAAGTGCAGATTTTTATTTGTTTGACTGATTGTGACCTATAACTGAGGAAACAATGGTTTAACTGTACTCATACTTCTGTTCCCTTCAACCATCAGCATATCTGGGTCTAGGTGGGTGAGAAACTGTATCACTCAATGATTTGGTCAGAGAGGATCACTGTATTTTTATCATCTCTACTGCAGCAACTGTACTGATTTCCTTTACAACCAATTTGTTCACAAAGGTCCAGTTCAAATCAGGGAGATTTTACACAATGAAACACTATGTGGTCAGCAAGACCGCAATAGGATTAGTTTTGTGTTCCTTCTTAATAATTCTATACTGGTATAGTTAAAGCAGTACAAACCACTTGTGGACACCATTATATTGGTGTAAAGGTGCTTTATACTGTTATAGCTATTCCCATATTGGAAGGGAATCTTTAAACCGATATAATTGCATCCACATTAGGGCTTGCACTGGTATAGCTATATCAGTAAATCTCACACTCCCTAACCAACATGGTTATATAGTACAATTCTCAAGTGTAGACCAGACCTAAGACTTGCTCTTTCAATTTGATCTGTGCTGGTAGACCCCTGAACTTGTGCAGAGCACCAGTAACTTCTATGGAAACCCATGTGGATATAAGGCTCAACCTGTATATACCAGATTGCACTACGTCTTTAAAACAGAACATTAATTCAGGCAATTGTACAAGCACTTTTCACATACATATTCAAGTGAAGATTTTGCTCTGGACTTTATGAAATAACCCAAGAAATTTACAATCCATTGCAAATGGAAAGCTTTAAGTTGATGATAACTATACAAGAAAAAAATATCTAACTGAGTACGCAGTTAGGCAATTAGGTATTGTTTTTTGCAGATGCAGTGGCAACTATAGGATGACAAAAGGTGTTTCTGTGTTCGTATTTTGTTGCACAATAATTTATTTGATATTAAGCATAGCATTAACAAATTAAAAGCACAAACAAGAATAATGTATTGCCTATGCAGAAATATTGCTGGGATGCATTAGTTTTCCTCACATGTGCAATATTGCTTCTTTTTAAAAATGTAACCTTACGTGTTTTTATAATATTGGATTAAGTCTAGCAGCCTGGTAATATGTGTTGATTAGTTGCTCAGAGGAATCATTTACAACATCAGCTTGTGTTTAACAGTAACTTTCCACTACATACAATTAGAAGAGGTGGCAACAAATTATCTTGAGAAAAAAATAATTTAAATTCTATTAATAACTCATGTAAATTAGAAATGGAAAAGAATGACAAGACCATCTAATCTATTTCTCTGTCAATTAGTGCTTGGCAAATAGTACATGTGTGTACTGATTCATCTTTTTTCACCTACTGTTTCTGTTTTCTCTGCAATACCATGATTTTCTTGAATGTATATATTATTTGAAATTGTTCACCAAAGTTCCGTGAATAATCCTGGTCTACAGTTTATTTACAAGCAGTCTGTTGTAAATATATGATAGCTGAAATGTCAACAGATAAGATAACAGGAGTACTTGTGGCACCTTAGAGACTAACAAATTTATTATTAAATTTATTAGTTAGTCTCTAAGGTGCCACAAGTACTCCTGTTATTTTTGCGGATACAGACTAACACGGCTGCTACTCTGGAACAGATAAGATGTTTTGATAGTACGAATAGATCACTTTGTATGTTTTGGTCTCCTGATTGGATGAGTATGACTATTAGAATTAAGTGCTTGGTATAAACATTTCCACCAAGAATTAAAAAATCATTTTCTGTGAATATCTTCCAATATTTGCTTCAAATTCTCCTTTTAGTGAGCATTCCTGTGGGAACATTCATGCACAGAAAGCAAACAAAAGAAGAGTGAACATAGTAAAAAAAAAATTTTTACATCAATATTTGAATAGATATCAGTGGGAAAGTTTTTTCCAGCTCTACTGACAGTGGGGACCATTCTCTAAAATACATTTTCTAATGTTTTATATAGCTAATTTTAAAAGTCTCAAATGCTGGATCTTCCAATGCTTTCCTTGGAAGACTATTTCTCAAGTACTCCCCTCCCTCTGTTGGGGAATTTATTCACTTTGTTAATTAAAGTCCTACCTCTGGGTGCCACTTTAATAATTTAATCTCCATTCTTGATATTTATAGCCCATCAACTATTTGCTGACAGCAAGGTTCCCTTCTTAGATTAGCTGAACAACCTTATTGGAACATAACACTTTGATTTTTTATTTTGAAAAGCCTTTTATCTAAAATATATGTATCTCAATTATCAAACTAATAACAACAACTGAAAATGACCAGTTAGAATATCAATTCAGCAAACCAAGTACCAATTTACTAAACAAATTAGAATACCAATTACCCAAAATCAAAACAATTAGAGTAACATTTTCCAAAGCAATTTATAAAATAAAATTAAAACTAATATAAAACATAAAAATAAAATCAAAATCAAAATGATTTTTCTCAGAAATGTTATTTCCTGGGAAATTTCAAAAGTTTTGACTTTTTGTTCCAGTTTGGAACAAAAAATATTCTGATATGTTGGATTTTTCCATGGAACAGAAATTCTGCATTTTTACAAGCTCTACTGCACACATTCAGTTTTATTAGTCTTCCTTCATAGTCACTCCCTCCAGCTCCTGTTCATTTTTGTTGTTCTTTTCTGAACTCCTTCCAAATTACCAGTACCTTGCTGGTAATGTGGTTCCTTGTTATAGTGGGTACTGGCTCCTGGAATGCCCTGATACATAACCATGGTTGCATCCCTGCCTCAGTTTCTTCCTATTGGCTATCAATGATTTTGCTTGTATATAGTGAACAGTGCCCCTGCAGGGGTCTAGTTTATTAAATCAAAGGCCAGACATGTATGCAAACAAGCCTCACTTCAGCATCCTAGTTGTGGGGGGAAGGGGTTAATCTTAGTCTGCCTCTATCTGAGTCCCTCCTTTTTCACCATCTAGGCTCTTCACTAGTAAGGCCCTTTAGACCCAGAATCTTCTTCTGGAGTCTGGCCTCCTAATATCACCTGGTAAGGGTACCTTCTCTGGATTCAGGTAACCTGCAGAGGTGAAAATGCTACAGCTCCACCCTGGAGCAGTGTAAAGTTCCCAATGACCTCGACCTCTTAACATAACCGGATAAAATCCTTTTGCTGGGACTGAGCCTACCCTAGTGCTTTGCTTCTTTTAGAACCTGCTCTTTCCAGGAGGACCTTTTCTGATGAGCCCTCATAAGCCTTTATTAGGCCATGTGTTCCTTAACTAATTAACTTTTGCGTAGGTAATTAGCTACTTACCAGTGGATCTGGATTGCCTCATTCTCCTTTGGGAGCCAGGCTGGGTGGCTGTCTCCTTCAGACAGCTAGCTACCCTGTGACATTCCATCGCTGAATTCTACTTCCTTTCTATTCATGTGGGGAAAGCAGTTTTCTCTGTAATTAGCTAGCATGTCATTGAAAAGATGGCCTGGGATATAAAGGATGCCAGTATGGTACTCCCCAAAATATTATGGAATATTGTAAAGTAGTTTAAAGCCCACTTAAATATTTTTGACTTACTGATAATTATATTTAGAATTTATATGGCACTTTTCATCTTCAGAGTGCTTCAAAGGCATTAAAAAAATCCCACAACACCCTTCTGAGATAGGTGAGTAACTTATTGCCATCATTTTAAGAGAGTAAGAAAAGACACACCTTGACTGAAACGTTTAGAGAAATAAAAGGGCAAATTTACCAAACTCTTCACTCCCAAAGGATACTATGGAAACAAGGAGATAAACTAGCAATGTTCCACTATATGGGCACATTGAACTCTCAGATCAAAGAGTTGTAGTTCTCATGTCAATACTGCATTCTCTTTGCAGCTTCCTCTTCTACTCTTCTTCAGGCCTGCCCTGCTTCCCTCCACTGTCATCATTGCTCTCTTCAGTTCCTCCACGCTTTACTATTCTCCTCAGTGGGAGTCACCTGCAGGCTGACCCTGCTTCTCAGCTCTTCTCCTTTACCTCCCCTCCCTTTGACATTGGTGCCAAAAGGCAAAGGGTTCACTGTTCTTTACAAGCAACTCCTTAGACCTGACAAACTCACTACACCTAATCCAACACTTCCATGGTATTTATCCATAAAGAGTAGCATGTGAGATCCCTACTGGAAGCTTGTAACTTATCAATATTAATAGTGATTGTGAGATGTGTGTATGGGTAATATTTAAGGAATAGTATAGGTATATTGAAAACTATGCCTTACAGTCTTGGAGTAAAGGTTAGTCACCAGGGAATCATATGTCTCTGTAATAGGCCATTCAAGGGAGGTGGAGTTTTCACCCCTCCCTGATTAACCCATCATGTAATACAAAGTTCAATTGTCTTCCCTTGCCCCATTCCAGAACATCAATGGAAAACCATCAAAGACAATTGCAAATAATCATAACTCAATCATAAGTCTTTGGAGGTAAAAAAGGAATGTGATAACAAACAGGGGATCATGTTATCTTTGAGTAAAGAAACAAAAGAAAGACTGATTCAATATATCACAGGATGGAGAAAGACACTCTACATCCTTTCACTGAGGAGTCATCCTATTGAGCAGAGGTGTTTCATGAAAGATTGAATCTTTGTTACTGTGAAGTCAGCCGACTCTACAACAGACTGAACTTGGGGGAGGAGGGGTAACCTACTTTACATAAGAACATAAGAACGGCCATACTGGTTCAGACCAAAGGTCCATCCAGCCCAGTATCCTGTCTACCGACAGTGGCCAATGCCAGGTGTCCCAGAGGGAGTGAACCTAACAGGTAATCATCAAGTGATCTCTGTTTGTCAGAGGGTGGAGATGGATGGCAGGAGAGAGGCTAGGGACACCATTCCTTACCCATCCTGGCTAATAGCCATTAATGGACTTAACCTCCATGAATTTATCCAGTTCTCTTTTAAACCCTGTTATAGTCCTAGCCTTCACAAACTCCTTAGGCAAGGAGTTCCACAGGTTGACTGTGAGCTGTGTGAAGAAGAACTTCCTTTTATTTGTTTTAAACCTGCTGCCCATTAATTTCATTTGGTGGCCCCTAGTTCTTGTATTATGGGAACAAGTAAATAACTTTTCCTTATTCACTTTCTCCACACCACTCATGATTTTATACACCTCTATCATATCCCCCTTAGTCTCTTCTTTTCCAAGATGAAAAGTCCTAGCCTCTTTAATCTCTCCTCATATGGGACCTGTTCCAAACCCCTAATCATTTTAGTTGCCCTTCTCTGAACTTTTTCTAAGGTCAGTATAACTTTTTTGAGATGACGAGACCACATCTGTACGCAGTATTCAAGATGTGGGCATACCATGGATTTATATAAGGGCAATAAGATATTCTCCGTCTTATTCTCTATCCCTTTTTGAATGATTCCTAATATCCTGTTAGTGTTTTTGACTGCCGCTGCACACTGCATGGACGTCTTCAGAAAACTATCCACAATGACTCCAAGATCTCTTTCCTGATTAGTTGTAGCTAAATTAGCCCCCCATATTGTATGTATAGTTGGGGTTATTTTTTCCAATGTGATTTACTTTACATTTATCCACATTAAATTTCATTTGCCATTTTGTTGCCCAATCACTTAGTTTTGTCAGATCTTTTTGAAGTTCTTCACAGCCTGCTTTGGTCTTAACTATCTAGAGCAGTTTAGTATCATCTGCAAACTTTGCCACCTCACTGTTTACCCCTTTATCCAGATCATTTATGAATAAGTTGAATAGGATTGGTCCGAGGACTGACCCTTGGGGAACACCACTAGTTACCCCTCTCCATTCTGAAAATTTACCATTTATTCCTACCCTTTGTTCCCGGTCTTTTAACCAGTTCTCAATCCATGAAAGGATCTTCCCTCTTATCCCATGACAACTTAATTTACATAAGAGCCTTTGGTGAGGGACCTTGTCAAAGGCTTTCTGGAAATCTAAGTACACTATGTCCATTGGATCCCCCTTGTCCACATGTGTGTTGACCCCTTCAAAGAACTCTAATAGATTAGTAAGACATGATTTCCCTTTACAGAAACCATGTTGACTTTTGCCCTACAATTTATGTTCTTCTAAGTGTCTGACAATTTTATTCTTTACTATTGTTTCAACTAATTTGCCCGGTACTGACGTTAGACTTACCGGTCTGTAATTGCTGGGATCACCTCTAGAGCCCTTTTTAAATATTGGCATTACATTAGCTATCTTCCAGTCATTGGGTACAGAAGCTGATTTAAAGGACAGGTTACAAACCATAGTTAACAGTTCCACAATTTTACATTTGAGTTCTTTCAGAACTCTTGGGTGAATGCCATCTGGGTCCGGTGACTTGTTACTGTTAAGTTTATCAATTAATTCCAAAACATCCTCTAGTGACACTTCAGTCTGTGACAATTCCTCAGATTTGTCACCTACAAAGGATGGCTCAGGTTTGGGAATCTATTAAACTATTAATAAGTGTAGGGTTCTAGTTCATGTTTTGTAATGTAACCATTTCTTCCCATCACTATTTCTTGTTTCTAGTAGAATCTTTATTCTGTCTTAAATAAGCCTTCTTTTGTTTTATTATAAGTGCTCACACACGCTTTGTTTTATTCAGGAGTGGTAAAACTGGTAAACTGGGATACACTGCTCCTTTGGGAGCAGAGAATCTGGGATTTCTGTGAGTACCCAGTGTCAGGGGCTCGATCTCATAAAGGAATGCTTCAAGGGGACTTGGCTGCACCTCTTGTTAACCTGCAAGGTGAAGACACAGCTTGTATAGCCCAGAGGCAAGTGCTTGAGTGGCTGACAGCTGGTGAAAAGAACAGGAGTACTTGTGGCACCTTAGAGACTAACAAATTTATTAGAGCATAAGCTTTCGTGGGCTACAACCCACTTCTTCGGATGCATATAGAGTGAAACATATATTGAGGAGATATATATACACACACATACAGAGAGCATGAACAGGTGGGAGTTGTCTTACCAACTCTGAGAGGCCAATTAAGTAAGAGAAAAAAAACTTTTGAAGTGATAATCAAGATGGCTCAGTACAGACAGTTTGATAAGAATCAAGTGTGAAAATACTTACAAGGGGAGATAGATTCAATGTTTGTAATGGCTCAGCCATTCCCAGTCCTTATTTAATCCTGAGTTGATTGTGTCTAGTTTGCATATCAATTCCAGCTCAGCAGTCTCTCGTTGGAGTCTGTTTTTGAAGTTTTTCTGTTTTAAGATAGCCACCCGCAGGTCTGTCATAGAATGGCCAGACAGGTTAAAGTGTTCTCCCACTGGTTTTTGAGTATTATGATTCCTGATGTCAGATTTGTGTCCATTAATTCTTTTGCGTAGAGACTGTCCGGTTTGGCCAATGTACATTTCAGAGGGGCATTGCTGGCACATGATGGCATATATCACATTGGTAGATGTGCAGGTGAACGAGCCCCTGATGGTATGGCTGATGTCATTAGGCCCTATGATGATGTCACTTGAATAGATATGTGGACAGAGTTGGCATCGGGCTTTGTTGCAAGGATAGGTTCCTGGGTCAGTGTTTTTGTTCAGTGATGTGTGGTTGCTGGTGAGTATTTGCTTTAGGTTGGGGGGTTGTCTGTAAGCGAGGACAGGTCTGTCTCCCAAGATCTGTGAGAGTAAAGGATCATCTTTCAGGATAGGTTGTAGATCTCTGATGATGCGCTGGAGAGGTTTTAGTTGGGGGCTGAAGGTGACAGCTAGTGGTGTTCTGTTATTTTCTTTGTTGGGCCTGTCTTGTAGGAGGTGACTTCTGGGTACTCGTCTGGCTCTGTCAATCTGTTTTTTCACTTCAGCAGGTGGGTATTGTAGTTTTAAGAATGCTTGACAGAGATCTTGTAGGTGCTTGTCTCTATCTGAGGGATTGGAGCAAATGCGGTTATATCTTAGAGCTTGGCTGTAGACAATGGATCGTGTGGTGTGTCCTGGATGGAAGCTGGAGGCATGTAGGTAAGTGTAGTGGTCAGTAGGTTTCCGGTATAGGGTGGTATTTATGTGACCATCGCTTATTAGCACAGTAGTGTCCAGGAAATGGACCGCTTGTGTGGATTGATCTAGGCTGAGGTTGATGGTGGGATGGAAATTATTGAAATCATGGTGGAATTCCTCAAGGGCTTCTTTTCCATGGGTCCAGATGATGAAGATGTCATCAATGTAGCGCAAGTAGAGTAGGGGCGTTAGGGGACGAGAGCTAAGGAAGTGTTGTTCTAAGTCAGCCATAAAAATATTGGCATACTGTGGGGCCATGCGGGTACCCATAGCAGTGCCACTGACTTGAAGGTATATATTGTCCCCAAATGTGAAATAGTTGTGGGTGAGGACAAAGTCACAGAGTTCAGCTGGTGGTGGCAGGGAATTCCTTTCTCTAGGGGTCTTTCCTTCCCAACTGATCCTTCCCCTGGTCAACTCTCACTAAGTTCTGTGAGCTTCTTATAAGGCTCATTTACCAGTTAAGCCCTAAACAGCCAGCTGGAAAATCACTTATCCTCAAGATGGTTGACATTCATTAGCTATGGGTAGACTGGAGTGAGCTTACCTTCTAAAAGGGCCAGTTACCCAATGACAGAATCTTCCAGGTTGCATCTTCATTCAGACCCTACCTCTCTTACTCCACCCCATTTATTCCCTTCTCTGTTCCCCACTCCTTCCACACTCACTAAACCAAATCCACCCCTACCTCCAGGCTGCCTCTGTAGTTTTTCAGAGGGACAAAGTGGGAGAGGTAATATCTTTTATTGGACCAACTTTTGTTGGTGAGAGAGACAAGCTTTTGAGCTTTCACACAGAGCTTGGCAGAAGTTGGTCCAATAAAAGATATTACTTTACCCACTTTTTTCTTCTAATATCCTGGGATTGACGTGGTTACAATAACACTGCATACAACTGTAGTTTTTCCTTATTTTCAAAATGATCATCTCCTTTGCCAAGCTTTCACTCTATTAACCCAGTCTCCTGTTATCTCAAGTATCCCTTTTATTTTAAACCGTTCCAATGTGAGACTTTGTTATGGTAGTTAAAATAATTCAGGAGTGAAACTGTTAATAACATGAACTTTTTGCATTGCGTGTATTTCTGAGCTAAGCATTCTTACTTAGAAACAGTCACAGGAGAGTAAAGCGAAGCATCTATAGTATACAATCTATCTTAGTAATTGTCCTACAGAGCTGTGAATTATGCACCAAATTATTTTCCTTGAGAAGAAAGAGCACTGTAACTTAATTATCATTGATGTCTGAAATTTCTGAGATAGGAAGTGTGATATCCCTGGAAAAATTCCTATCCTGGAATAATTAAATGGTTTATTATCTCTCTCCCTCTCTCTCTATTTTAAAGGTCCAATCAAGAATGGTCCTAAAACTTGTAATAAAGAAAATTTAGAGCAAGCTGAATGCATATAAGGAAAAAGAATCCTTTCCATAATAAGGAAACATACACACACACACACGTGTGTCTGATGGGCCTGTATTAGCAGTGGTGCATAGAAATTGCTTGCAATGGTTAACCAGGAGCACTGCACCAAAAAGCCTGAATGAAAATCCTGTAAATGTTCCAACTAACAGAGCCATTGGACATCTAGCACATCCACATACACTAAAGGAACTTTTCTCCTAGTCTGGCAGAGAGACGGCAGACACATGTTAGAAACTATTTCAATTAAAGAGGTTACACTAAACAACAACTGTTAACATTATCAGGGTAAAATGCAATTCACAAAATAATGACTACAGGTTGCAGGCTGTCTCCTCTGCAAGCTGGAATGCTGAAATTGTACCTGCTACAATTCTGTAGCTGAGGCACCACAGGGCCCACCGAGTCTCACTGAAACATAACCTAGCCCTAACTCCCATCCTCAATTCCATCCTCCGATGTAATCTGATTAGTTCAAGGAAAAGGACTAAATTTTTCCATCACAAACATTACCCTCTAAACTAAAGTCACAAAGCTGTAGTAGCTCATCCCCTACTAGCTGTTTAAAGACAACTGTAGTAGATTATGGATTACTTCAAAGGAACAAAGTAAGTACCAAATCCTGACGAATTTATGCCCCAACAGGCTGTGTAAATCAATGGTAACTGGACATTAGAACATTCATGCCTGGTGAAGAGGAGTAAAGGAAGTTGCAGGGATTGGAGATGAAATTATGGTTAAAGAATTTCTTGGGTTGGAGAGGAGGAGAATTCAGTCAAATCAGCACTTTACCCACTAGATCATCCCCTGTACATCTGTGACCCTGTATTTCCCACTGGTAGGATAGCAAAGGACATGGAAGTTTCTATAGCTTTAGGACACGTTAATTACAATGGTCCAGAGTACAGGACTGGTATTAGGCAATCCTGAATCATTGTCAGATTTAAGATCTAATATATGAAATCACCTATTAGTATCAAATAACCTTCTCCATTGGTTAGCTGATCTCTTATTTTTCTAATGGAATGCAGCATTAGTTTCTAGTCCTGGTACTTCACTGGACCATAAAGTCATGACATGCTGATTATTATGAAAGTCATTTTAGATCATTTATAATGGGTTTTAAATGCCAGTCATATACATGGTATTAATACCCTTTGCTTTGAGGGGTATGAAAAATCAGGACTCAAAAAGTTTACAAGTTTTAAAATTGTAATTTTAAATCACATATTGCTAAGTAAAAGAGAGCAAGGTGTCAAACACACAGACATCCAATGGGCTGGATCTGGCCCATGTGATGTATTTATTGGATCTGGCTATTATTATTAACAACAATGTGGCATGCAATTATATATTCAGATTCTCCAGAGTCTAAGCTTTCATTCTAAAAAAGGGAAATTTCCAGCCCCAAATTGCTACAGAGAAACTTTCCAAATGTAAACAGAGTATAACTGATGCAGTGCTATCTGCCTGAGTCTGCATGGAGCCTGAAATGTTGATTCAGAGGCTTGAATTCCCCTCACCTCTATCAATGTGATAGGAGTATTAGCTTTAAAGACCAATGTTGATATTCTAGTGTCAACATAGGAAGGAAGAGTGGTAAGGAAGAGAAACAAAAGGCAGAAATAGCAATGGAGCTAAAGGGGAGCATATTTTCATACTGAGTCAATATGACAATATGGCACCAAACAAATAATTAACTAAACATTTAGTTGCTACATAAAGGCTGTATTCTCTTCTTAAGCTCTGCAAATCCCCTACTGACACCAGAAAGCATTCCACTCTGCACTGCAGAGAATACATACTCCTGACATTATACCACAGACCATAATTAAACATAGAATTTTGCCCTCTCTACCAAATGAGTTTGACACCCCCATTTTGAAGGCTTATTAGCCAAAATTCTGCTATTTACTACACATTGTCAATCCAGAATAATTCCACTTAAATCAATGAAGTTACCATACTCCAAATTTACACAAAAGGTACTTTAAGTACAATTAATCCAATTATGCTGACAATAGCATTTGTATAATAGTTATACAACAATTAATCACTTATAACACTGCAAAATTAGTTGTTGGCCTTTCATTTCCAACAAACAAGGTGTATTTTAGAAAAAATAACAAACATGACACTGAGTACAGATTTCAACTATGTCATGAGTCTAAGTTATTAAATAACTGCACCCATAAACAGCTGTTGTTTATATGAGAAGGAAGATTATGGTGACATTTCATTTTGCATTACAGCGACCAGCTCCTAATGAAAACAACAGAGTATTGCTTGTCTGAAGAATTATTGATCCGGTTCATTTCAAATATGCTAACACTTCATGCATAGATTACACTGAATGGATGTTCAAGCTGACTCTAGGGCTAAAATGACAGTTAAAGTCTTGATTTCCAGTGTGGAGTACGAGGATATTTGGTGCTCAATTCAGGTGCTCTTACTCTTGGGTAGCCTTATAAAGTTCACTTGGACAACTCATGATATTTAGGGCTGCTGGACCAGGTACTTAATTTCTTTTCTTGAAGACTAGAGATGTAATTCTTTTGATATGAATATACACAATTTATTTCCACATGTAGGACAAATTCTATGAGGTGCTAAGCATCTGCACACCTCCCAACTACTTTAACAGTGGTTGCACAGTCTCAGCACTATTCAAGATTTGGCCCGGCTATACTGAATCTGCATTATTATGATTATGAATGTTTGGTGCATAGAGTAAAAGTGGAAGATTGTGCATATTTCTCTTGTTTGCCTTAATAATAGCTGTAAATCAGATGCTTTGAAGCTTGGCTTTTTCTAGAGATGTGTCCCGGTCCCAAGGCCAATTACTCGTTACTTGCTTTTTCCTGAAGGCAGCAGAAGAAATTGCTTGTTTGTGCAGATTGTGTGTTCATCATTAGCCATGAAGGAATAGGTAGGGAAAAAAGAGATCTTAATCTGTTTGTGATAGGCAGCAGTGAGTCTTTTGCATGTATACATCTTTCAAGGCAGCTTGCCTCCGTGAACACTTCTCTGGTTTAACTTTGCGGGTGATTAATTATGTTGTACTGCACTACATTAAGCCACATTAAGACAAGATGTTCTAGGATACCAAGTCACATTATCAAATCTCTAGAGATTTTTCAGTATGCAGAACACGATCGGGGGGGAGGAAAGCAAAATGTTGTTCGTGGTTATATTTAAAAAAAAAATCATGTTTTTTCATCCTCAAAGGATTCCTGGCTATCACTGACCAAAACAGGACATTTCTTAGTGCTCAAGTCCTCACCATACAAAAAGCACCTGCCATTAGCAATATCTTGTTGGTCACAGCAGAGAGGCAATGGACTGAATGGGCATGAAGACATACTTATAGTATAGCAGAAAATGACCTCTTGAGGACAGTACTGTCAACAACAGATTCCCTCTGGCTTCCCCTCCCTGAAAAGATTAAACTGCTAGTTTAGATGAGAGGGTTTTTTTCCCTTACAACATTAGAGGAACTGTTATTGAGCCCTGATGGAACAAGTAATAGTTCTGAAAACAGTTCTCCATCTGTACTAGCATATAAACAGTTTTGAACGACAGGTGAATTTTGGGGATGGGAATAAAGAGAAACTGTTGTTGACAGCCATTGGCAGCAACAATTTATATGGAGATGGGAGACAAGCTATTGTAGGCAGCATGCTGAAGTGACCAGTGCATTGGATTGGGAGCCAGCCAGCCTGGCTTCTCTCTTTCCTGACTCTGCCATGGATTTGCTGTGTGATCACAGAGAAGTTGCTTATCTGTGACTCAGGTTCTCCATTTGTAAAATGGAGATAATGCCCACCTTAAAAAAATAGTTTTAGGTCCCTGGATGAAAGGTGATACATTTTATTTTTAGTTTTAATTCATTAAGGCTGGGACGTGAAGAATGGCATGCTCATATAAAACCTATCAATGGTCTATATTTCTGTTTCTAGTGTTGCTATTTTCCGTTAGTTTGTAATTTGTTTTATATTTGCAGGTGCTAGCTGAGACAAAAAATTTAATTCATCTTATCAACAGAGTCTGAATAATGTCTAAACAGTGCATTCTGGTTTTATATGTGCCTCAGCATAGGAGGAACTTTTATGCTATTCCTGTTAATGTATTTGTTTTAGGGAAGCTTACATTCATCTACCATTTTTCTTTCCTCTTAGTCTGATTCATACGTTCTCTGAGGCTTTCCTTTCTTAGCAGCATGTATTGATATACGGAGTTAATATCATAACCCATAGTGAAATATGCTTCTCTAATGTCATGGGGCTCAATGAACCAAGTAGAAGTATAAGATGTCAATTGATTTTGATATTGTAAAAGATGTCAAATAGCTATACAAAAAAAAAAAAAGCTGAACTGCACGCAGGGAAACAGCGGCAATAGTCACACTTTTCTCTTAACTTGGGAAGTGGTAAAGCTAATCTCATCCACAGAAGTTTAGCTAATCTGACAGTTGTCTCTTCTGGAAAGCTACATACAAACAGTCTTCCTCTATGGCCTTTTTATTAAATGGAGAGTTTATCTTATAGTTAAGGCTAAATCCTGCCCTGATCTATGTAAGGGTGAAGGGTGACAGTAGCAATGCATGCTTTGAACAGGCAGAGATGCTCAAGTATGCCGGCAAATGGTATACAGTGATGGAATACAGCAGTGTGCTAGAGGTTTCACCAGATCAGAATGGATTTGACAGGGTTTTCGGGAACAGAGGCAATGTTGGCCCATAATCAAGCTAGTACATTTGCTGCCATTCATAACACTTGCTCACTCGCACACAGGAACCAGTAGTAAGAAGCATCCCACAGTGCAGTATACCAGGCAGGTGTGTGGTACATTGCCTTACAGTGGCTGATTTTTACCTGAATGGACAAATTTTACTGTAGACCTTGGTACCTAACCCTCAGCTACTCATGCTGTATAATTTGGTCTACTCTTGTGTTTTAGCAATAAAAATAACTGAAAACACTGGTCCTCTTTATTTGAAATATTTGATAGATTGGAAAGATATATTGCGTGCATGAAACCTCTTAGTTACAATGAACCAAGAACAGCCCTCAGTTCAGCAGATGTCAGTCTAGCAGGTTTGAGCCCAATTTGGCAGATTTCATTCCTGTAAGGCAGACCTACCAAGTGTGTCCATGCTCCTTATTCTTCTTGGTGTTAACACTGGAACCATTGACAATCAACATTCAAAAGAATCCTGAAATGGTGGAATTCAGGTAAAATAATGGACTACAGAAATTCTGGCTATCATAGTAATAATTTAAAGTATTTCTCATGTCTCTGGGAAAGAGGATTACTAACATCAACATCATGACTTGCTCAGTGTACAAAGTGCTCTGTACTCACCTTAATCCACAAAGCAAACATCCACATGTGCACTTCTATAATACTCATTGCACAATTATTCTAATGTACCTGGTTGCCTCACTAGCAAGTGGCTCAACATGGTGGTTTGCCTTTTGCCCTCCCTGTCCCTAAATTGAGTTACCATTTTGCTTTTTCATTCAAAATGCCTTTCTTAGATGTTCCAATTCCCCATCAATGAGTGGGCTGTAGTGTCCTTGTAATTATTTCATCCTTCCAAGACCAACAACATTTATTTGAAGAGTTAAGATGTTTAGACGTTGTGTTCTCGGTATTCACTGGGACTAAGTGTTACTGTCAAATAGGTATGGCCCTCAGCATTCATCTGTACATCATTACAGAATTAACCTGTATTTCTGCATGAACTAAGAATCAAAACTAAAAAGTACAGATGGTTCAATACTAGAAGAGTGCTGTGCAATTATTAGAGGTAAGTGAGCATGATGTGTCTTTGTTTGCACACTACAAAATTCTATACTCTAGAATTGGAGATGCACTGTATTTGAGACTTTTCAAATGTGAAAAGCCCAGCCACCCTGCTAATTATCAAACTAACCCATTATACAAATTAAGGAATACTTAAAAAAAAAAATCCTCTTCAAGCAGTTTGGGCAAACTTCTCCCTTGCAATCTACATTAGATTCTGTAATGCAATCCTGAAGTCATTCCTTGAATGCAACTTCCATGGATACCAACAAAAAAGGAACCTTAGAAATCACCATAGAATGATTTGATATAGATTAGATAAAATAAAATGGATTGCAGAATATACACTATGAATATCCACTGTGGATGCAAGATTGAAATGCACCCCTTACTGTGTATTACAAGTACTTGTCTCCAGTCTCACTTGATGGGTTATGTGATAAACTTAATTTATTGTTTGCCATCTTTCGTCTCTCTCTCTCTCTCTCTCTCTCTGTTCACATCAGGTGTTTTTACTACTCAGACCTTTTTACATCTCTTTTAATTGGAGCACAGCACAGTTCTGAACTTTGAGTTTTTACCTTTGAGAGGTGCACGCAAATCCCAGGCTTTGTTATGTCTGTCTGCAATCTCTAATGTGTTTTGTCTGTGCCCTGAAGAAAGATATGAAAATGTCAGATAAGAAATGTAAACGTTGAAGTCAGATCATCCTGAGGATGACTGGATGCCACTGTTTTTCACAATATTATAATATCCCTGCTGGTTGTACTGTAGCCAGGATTTTATCCTGGTTCTGCTAGAATTTAGTACAAATGGTCACCTAGCCTTTAAAGGTGCTGCTGTGCTATGAACACATTACATCAGCATCTCTCCTGACAGATACAATGCCCCCGGGTGATGCTGGCTATCTGTTAGCTTGTTAGAGCAGAAATCCTGTCCATTCCTTGAATGGTGCAAAAGAAAGAGTTCTCCAATCCTGAGGCAGCAGTTTCTATTAAATCTTCAGGTTACTCAAAGCTCTGGACCCTGTCCAAAGGGACAGGGATCTTCAGGATGCCGAAGGCTTCACTGCTAAGAGAATGTTTTCAGGCCTGTTATAGCCCCCTCAGGAGGAAATCAGACAGGGTATGCAGGCTGCTTCAGAAGAACTAGGGGACGAGGGATAACTATGACAGAGGAAAAAGCAGAGCTAGTGAAAAAGGGATTAGAAAAGGGAAAGAAAAACTTGGGGAGGAGAAGGGAAAGGTAGAGACTTCAGAGACAGAAGCAAGAGGAACCAGTGCAGACACAAGCCTTTAAAGCCTTTTCAGGCCATGACTGTGCCCAGTTGGACAGAGATAAAAGGACCAGAGGCAGAAAATAAAGTATAAAAAATAAATCATAAAATTAATAAATATGTAGGACAGATGATATAGGCAGAAGGAGAGGATTGTGAAATAAAATAGGAAATGGGACACAGAGTGGTAGGGAGAGATGTAAGACAAAAACCCAAAAAAGCAGCATATCATTGAGGTAAGTATTAAAATTAAACTACAGGGTGAGTGGCTAAAGAAAACAAGAGTGTCCTCTTGGGTTTAGAAAACATGGTCACCCAATTAAAATAAAATCATAGAACTTTAATATCTTACATCATTAAAATGTTTTGCAAACATTAAACTACTCATTAGATTGCTAAGAATATGAGCCCTCCACACTAACTACTAGGATCAAAAATCTTCTCTGCCCTATAGCTGCTGCTATTTTATCTCTTCAGTAGCCCAGCTGCCTTCCTCATGCTGCCATTATTGACAACATAAAGCCCAATAATTCTGCAACCCCTATTCACGCTTCAGTAGAGCTCAGTGAATCTACTCACATGAGTAATACACAGGATGGGCAAAGGAATGCCAAACGCTTCTCACCTATCTGATGCAACCAGACCCCTGGAAGACAATGGAACTATTCTTGTACATGGGAAAACAAGTTTGACCTGTAGGATGTTTTGTTTCATTTTGTTGACCTATGACATTGATCTTGACAGATTCCACAGAAATAAAAAATAAAATAAAAACCCTGGAAATTTAGATTATGTTAATTAGGAGGGGGGAAAGATGAAATTGTGTCTGCCCACTACCGTAGCTCCTTATCCAAACTGACCACTTTTTTTGCCTGAATTTAGAACACCACAAATTAAAACAAATTAAGAATACACTGACATCTACACACACACACACACAAATTTATAGTGAGAACAAAAAGTAACCCTTCATATCTAATATGTGATATCCCTGAATATTACATTAAAAACTCTACCGCATTTCAAATAAATGGAGATAAAGCTCTGCGACATTCGGGGAGAGACAATGCACTGAAGGGCTCTGATCTGCAGGTTCAGGAAACATTTTGCATAAATCTTATGAGAAGCTGGTTTATATGTTTACAGAAAATGCATAAACATGGGCTCATTATGGAGACAATTGCCTGGGTAAATGAATCATGATTAATCAAGTTAGCATGCTGAAAATGATTACAAAGTTCATGGGACCGTAGAAAATACTTGTACAGTTTAATAATGAAAACTAAAATCATTACCTTTTCATGTGAAACCTAACCTAGGATGTCTATTACTCACTGAACAACAATTTATTTACATTAGCCCTGAAAACAATGAGTTCTGCAAACCCTGCACTGGGGTACCAGAAAGCAACTTACATTTGTCCAGTAGGTTCACTACTAGCAAAATGGCTGTTATGTTATATCTGCGGAGAAAGCCAAAAGTAAATACATTTTATACAAATGTTTTTGTTATGGCAAAGAACATAATTTTCTTTGGGTGTTTTTTCCTCCCCTCAAGTTTACCATTATTATAATTATTAATTGTATTATTGTAGTGCCTAGAAGCCCTAAATCTGGGCCAAGACCTCACTGTGCTAGGTTTTGTGCAAACACAGAACAAGAAGACATTCCCTGCCTCAAAGAACTTACAATGTAAGGATAGAACTAGAGATAGATTGATACAGTTCGGGGTGGATCACAAGAAAACAATGAGACAATATTTGTCAGCGTGAGAGGCTGTGGCCTCAGCACACCAGCATCCTAGCAATTTTCATATTTTTGTAGACATTATTTGTTATTAGTAGTACTATGGTAGTACCTAGAAGCACCAGTTGTACTACATACTTTGGCTTGGAAATTTATCGGTAAATGTCAATTTAATCATATACATACAAAACGACAAATATATGTCTGTTGGTAATAATTGAAGTTTACAGATAAGCAAAGTAAGAAAAATGCTGTTTGAGAACTTCTTAGAATTTGATTTAAAAATATTTACTTTGCATGTGATGTTGACAATTTGTATTTTAACAGTTAATAAGCTTTAACTCTTTGAATCTCAAAGTCTATTATTAAATAATTAATGTCTGATGGCTCCCCTCAGTGTCTGAACCCTCCTCCCAATAACTTCACGTAACTGGACATTTAAAATTGATAAATAGAAAAAATGCTTAAAAATAAATATTGATACTATCAAAATTATAAAAATAAAAAACTGAATTTTGCAAAACCCACCTCTATATATATGCTCGTTGTGTACAAAAACATAGTAAGAGACAGTGCCTTTTCCCCAGAGTTTATAATCTAAATTACATACAGAAGAAACTACATACAGAAAACATGTGCTGGTTCTCTTCACCATCCATTTACACATACTGAGTCCCCAAACTCCAGTCCATACACAGGAAATTTGTTATACAAACTTCCCTCTACCCCTGCATAACAAAGAGAAAAAGGTTTACACACAGACACATTCAGGATCCTCTCCCCAATAGAAGAAGCTTCTCCTCCCCTCTCCTTTACCTAGCTTTAATTCCACCTCTTGGTCTGGGCTCTCTCCCCTCCTGCCTCCAACTGTCTTTAGTCTTCACTGTGTCCTTCCCATGCTCCCCTTTATATCCTAGTGCTGAATCCTCTGTGTGGTGGAGGGGAGCTACAGGAAGAGGAATTGCCACCTTACCTAGATTCCTTCTCCTCCTGCGCTCTTTGCCAGCAGCAGCACAGATGACCTAACACTGACGGTAACAGCTGGGGACAGGAAAGAAAACAAGTGGGTTGGTCCACCGAGCATTAAACAGAGATGAGCAGCAGCAGGAGGTGGTCATGTTTTAGGATAAACATTTTCATATCTAACTCCATGGCCATAGGGCAAGCATAGTTTGGGGAAAAGTCCTACTGATATGGATGAAAAAAGTTCTGGTGCGATGAGAGAGGACGGGGGAATCTGTTCACTTCCTTACCCTCCAGTGTTTGCGACTGTAAGCTCCCTGTGACTGGGAGATTGATGCAGGGAAACGCAAGGGAGCATGCTCAATGTGCTGGAACATCTAAGGAGGCCCCGTAAGGCTAAAGCATACTCAGTGAAGATTTTTGGTAGTTTAGAACTCTACCAAATTGCATGGATTTGCATGGGGACAACAGAAAACACCTCCCTGACCTCAGGACGATCCCTATGCCAAATGTCAAGGTCCTGCTTCAAAATATGGAGGCATTCAACCACTTAAAAAATGGAAAAAATAAGGAAAGATTAGGCAATTTAAATATAGAGTTTGCTACTTCTCCCCCTATAGTACATAAGATAAAGTATAGAATAGGGAAGCATATCTTTGTTTTGCAAATAGAGAGCTGATGCACAGAGAGGTCGATTTATCCATGGTGACACCAAAAGCCTATGGCAGATTAAGGAACTACACACATATTTCATCAGTCCCAGTCCAGAGCCATAAGCACAAGACCAAGCTGACACCATTAAGTAATCTGTGGGTTTTTTGGTTTTTTTTGAAATATCACAGCCATTTGGCTAATTGTTGGTTCATTGCTGGGATATATTTAGCTTTATGGCAAATACTTGAAAAGCTGCTTATGTTAAATTATCAGGGGAGGATGTTGTTTATTTAACCCTTTAGCAAAATTGTCATGAAGATTAAAAAAAAAAATCAAATATTTCCTTGGATGGCTATTTTTGTTGTATTCAGCTTTGTTCACTTTCATTTGCATAGAAATTTGAATACTATGGACCATATGTCATTTCTTTTAAAGTTTTCTGACACCACCTACAATGAAGGGAGTTGTTAAAGAAAGTTTTTATTCTGATTTTTGTCTTTTTTTGGGGGGGGGTGAGAGAAGGTGATTTAGTTAATGAAAAACAGGAGGATCTGGGGTTATATTCATTCCACTCTCTTATAAAAGTCCACCTGGCTCCCCATACCCTCTCACTTGGCCAAACTTCAGTGGAGTTTTTTGGAAATACACCAATGTAAAGTAAACCAGAACACAATTTACCCATCACCTCTTGTGCCCCTTCTTTTATAATAGAAAAAAAAATCACAGTTGTCTTTATGATGTCTTTTCATAATAAAGAAACAAGACATTTTCAAAAGACACCAAGGACCCGATCCAATTCCCAATGAAGTCATTTGATATCTTTCCATTGATGTCCATGGGAGATGGAGTAGGCCTGAAATGAATAATTAATTGTTGTTGTTGTACACATGCATTTTGTTCAGTTACTTTTTCTAATGCCAGCATCAGTGTTTGCCTGTTGTGAAAGTAAGATGAGCTCAGCAAGGAACTGTACAATGAATGCAATATCACAAGGAGGAAATATTCCTAATGTTCCCAGCTGGTGATCATGTCTGGCCCTGAAAGAGGACTACTAACCCTTCAATTTTTATCTGAGCTTATGTATCTACAGCTGCTATTTTTATTTAATGTATGTTTCCATCTGATCCTGTTTTGAATCCTATTAAGCCAATTGCTTCAATAATATTCCACAGCAGAGTGTTCCATGGCTTAATTTTGCATTAAGTTTTTTTTTTTTGATAGTTCTGGGATCTGAGAAAGTGATTTTTTTAATTATAAACTGTTATTTTGAGTGAAAGAAACATGGCCAAGGGGAAAGGCAAAAATATTTCTTCTCTTCACTGTGTTCTGATCTCTCCTACTCAAACATCTTTTACCCAATAAACCACTGGCACAAGGGATTGCTGCAGTCTCTTGGACTGCAGTTTCAGACCTCAGTTGGAAGGGATGCTTGAAAAAATGTCCAATAAAGTCATCCTCATCTTTATCGGAAGATGAACATGGTTGAAGTCTCAGTAGTGAGTCACAGTAACTATGCTGGTGTTAGGGATTCTAAAGTATTAACAGGGTGCTGAACCCATCCCTAAATGGACTAAGCATTAGCTACAGACCTTAGTATGGATTTTATGAGAGCACTCAATTTACATTGCAAGTACTACTACGAAATGCCACTAAGGAACAGAGATTTGGAAAAGCATTGATTGTGACCCTTTGGGACATATGAGCTAGACACTAAGTACCAATTATATATACCCAAGCATCCCTTCCAACTGAGGTTTGAAACTGCAGTCCAAGAGACTGCAGCAATCCCTTGTGCCAGTGGATTATTGGGTAAAAGATGTTTGAGTAGGAGACATCAGAACATAGTGAAGAGAAGAAATATTTTCCTCCTTCCCCTTGGCCACGTTTCAGACCAGGAATATTGTTTAAGGGCTGGGTTAGATCATATTCCAATCTAGTACATGTATCTACCCGTGCAATACATCCAAGAGATGCTCCTGCTGTGGCATGCTGTATATTCTGATCACTTTTGACACTGACAGTAAAGAGTAATATCTATAAGTCTGTACAAGAACTACAACAAATCAGTGAGAAAACATCATCTTAAGATAAATCTCCAAGCACCAGAGCAGTACTTAACAGCCCTGACTCTCCTGAATGGGAAATGATTGACTAAAAGGCCAGGAAATTGTACAGCTCTCTCTTGTAGCAGGGGAATAAGACACTTTTCACAGTGAGTGCCTCCAACTCAAAAGCAAAATGTAGAAAAAGAGAAATGGTTATAAAAGTAAACTATACTAGCCTCTTTAAAAAAAAAAAATCAAATTCAAGATGTCCTCCTGCTTTAGGCCAACAATTCAGTGCAGAGCCACAGTTTGAATTTCAAGGGTTACTTAGGTTTTCTTTTCTCCTTCCCTCTTGGGTAAAAAGAAAATCTATTTCTCCCAGCTAAAAGAACTTGAATGACCAGTAGCGTCCATTTGGACT
The DNA here is from genome assembly GCF_028017835.1 of Emys orbicularis. Classification (NCBI taxonomy): domain Eukaryota; kingdom Metazoa; phylum Chordata; order Testudines; family Emydidae; genus Emys; species Emys orbicularis. The sequence continues at coordinate 99,249,356 of NC_088684.1, forward strand.
TCTCTTATGTGTAGGTGAATATTAAACTTCCATTATTTATATTGCAATAGTACTCAGAAGCTTCAATCAAGACTAGGCCCCATTTTGCTAGCTGCTGTACACTTACTAAGGTAAAGTCCCAACGTAGGATATTTTTGAATAACTTTTTTATATCAGGGAAAGGATCACTTGATATATGCTTTGCTGTGGTATGATTGTCCTTTGTACCAGGACAACTGTCCCTTGTTACCTTAGTGAGGTAATTCAGGATAATAGACCAGCTCTAAAGTAAATTAGACTTCTCTAGTATTCAGAAGGTTCCATATGGAGAAAGATAAATTTCATCAAAATGATTCCATTACACAAAAGGTGTGATTTTCATAAAGCCAAGGTGAAAGTCTCCCATCTATTTGGGAATGTGCACTTACCAAATGTTCAAGATGAGGTTTAATGAATATCTGGCTATGGGGGCAGCTATTTAGCCACAAGGAGTAAGTCTACACAGCATTTTGGGGCACAAGGGAGCATGCGGGATGGAGCCTCCCAGCCCAGCATGACAAACTTGGCCTTGCAGGGCTTGCACTAGCGCTCTAAAAATTGCTGTATAGGCAATGCTTTGCAGTTGGGGCTCTGAAGTCTAGGGAGGGGGCTGGGCTTCAGAGCCCAAGCTGCAACTTCAAAGTGCTGTCCACCCAGCAATTTTTAGAATTCTTCACTGGAGGTTTTCAAAAGGAGGCTGGCTAGCCATCTGTCTTGGATGCAGTTAGACTAGATGACCCTTGTGGTCCCTTCTAACCCACTAATTCTATGAACGCTAGTCCTGTTAACTCGAGTCTATCTACCCAGGCTGGGAGGCTCTCCCCCGCAAGTTCCAAAATGCTGTGTAGATAGATCCATAGGCACTCAGCTCCTTAATTATCTATCTACACATATAAGCGCAGGTAGAAATTAAGAAAATGAAGTGTGTCCATAGAAGTAGGCATGGAAATAATTGGCTTATTAATATCGTATTCATAACCTTCTTATTGTTACTGGTAGTGTGTGCTTTAAATACTTGTAAATTGTATCTCTGACCTGTTAGTGAGAATTTCATACTGAAAATATATATGAGAATGTAATACTTACCACCAACCTCCCATAGTGCTAGGACTATAACAGGGTTTAAAAGTGAACTAAATAAATACATGGAGGTTAAGTCCATTAATGGCTATTAGTCAGGATGGGTATGGAATGGTGTCCCTAGCCTTTGTCAGAGGGTGGAGATGGATGGCAGGAGAAAGATCACTTGATCATTACCTGTTAGGTTCACTCCCTCTGGGACACCTGGCATTGGTCACTGTTGGTAGACAGGATACTGGGCTGGATGGACCTTTGGTCTGACCCAGTTTGGCTGTTCTTATGTTCTTATGAGTGCTCATGGAATGAGAAGCTTTCTCCAGAGTCCGCTGCTTATGTACCAAGTTAATGACTGACAGACTATATGATAAAACATAGTAATCGATAGAGGAGTCAATCTATTATTTCCGCTTAATCTGGAAAATAGAAATCTGGAATCCACTCCCAAACCAAATAACATAGCTCCTGCCATATCAGGTCAGGCACCATGTTAGGAACAAATCCAATATGTCACCATCTATTGGCGTATTTTATAAAAATGCATATATAAGTATATACGAGGAATCTTTTTAAGCAGACATGCATATACTAGGGATTCCTACTGATCCCTGAAGGGGATAGCTTTTCACATGTGAAGTAGTGACACCAATTCAGCTTGCAACTGCCAGTGTGCTCTGATGCACATATCCAGCAATAATATGTCACGCCCGCTATAAGCAGGAGCTCCAAGGAAGCCCAGACACAAAATACCAACTACATGAGAGATAAAGGAATTACAGTGCTTAACAGCAACAAGAAATCCAGATAATGATCTTTAAGTCTAAACTGAAGGTCCTTTCTTGTGGATGTTGAAAGTATCCTTACTATAGCTGTCCTTCAGGCAAAGAGGTAACATTTTTGTTTAATTTGATATCAAACTAACTTTAAGGCAATATAACTGGAGCTCAGTTGTAGAAATGAATTCTCTCATTATTCCTCACAACAGATCCAGGTTATAAAACTCCCTCCTTAAATGCTCCCTTCATCATCTAAAGTCATTAGGTAGTTTTACTCTGTATGGCACATCATAGGTGCTGGAACTAGGGGTGCTGAGGGTGCTGCTGCACCCTCTGGCTCGAAGTGGTTTCCATTATATACAGGGTTGACAGTTTGATTCAATGGCTCTCAGCCACCCCCACTATACAAACTGTTCCAGCACATATCGGGCCAAAATATGAAGGTGAACTATCTCCTGGAAAAGCACTATTCAATCCCTACACAACATCCCTGTTCACTTTATGTTTCACTTTAAATAAAGTTTTTGTTTCATCACTAATCAAAAACTCAGTGGTCTGATCCAGATCCAATTGAAGTTAGTAGGAGCCTTTCTGCCAATTTCCAAATCAAACCTTTAATGCCCACTGGAGAAAGAAAAGACATTTTAGAAAAAAGGGGTGGGGGAGCCACCTCATTTATTGTTGTGTTCAGCTAAGGTACATTTTTTTTTAAATAAAACTTTTTCCCCCTTTTTATTTTTATTTTTTAAAATAAGGATATGCCAGTTGTATGCAGCACAGGAAACTTCATCATATATTGACAATATATTCAAATATCAAACACGGGTATTGTGTTGATATATAACAAAGAAGTGTTTTAACCTATTTACTTATATGACCCTAGAAAAAAGGAGAGAAAAAATATTGCAAATGGGCAAGCCCAATCCTGTTCTCCTAACTAACACACCACATTCTAGTAGGCTAAACCAGGAAAGATGTTAAGCAACTGCAACTTCCACTGAATCCAGTACGACATGTGGATGGTTCAGGCCATGGCCCAACACTTGTAAGATGTGCACTTCTAGGAATGTAACAATACAAAAAGGAAACACTCATTTAAGATGTTGCAAAAATACATAAAGACCACACAAATCAATATCAACATTATAAGAGATAGAAAAGATCATGTAAAATTCACTCAACACAACTGCATGTATCATGTATACTACTTCATAAGGGTTTTCTGGAGCACATTAAACCCACAGCCCTGTATAATAAAGCAACTGCGGTGAGGACAGGCTTTTTGCTACTCCTTTTGTATGGGGACTTTTCCTTCCTTCTGAGAATTTCTCTGGATCATGTGCAGGGTGTGGAAGAGGGGGAAGATGCCCATAATAGAGGGTAAGGTTGTCTATGTCTACACGTGAATACATCAGGAGTGTGATAGGGTTTAAAAAAAAAAAAATCCTCACACGCTAGTAATTTGACAGCATGCATGGTTTTACCCTTTCATGGGTACCCTCAGGGGTATTTTGTATATTTTCAGGGTATGGCAGAAATAACAAGAAGATGAAATTAGTCTCTTCACCATTGCAGAGGCCAAAGTACAATTCTATTGCTACCCTTTGTAATATGTACTGTATATTCAACCAGAAGTGCCAAAATTAATAGGCAAGAAGCTTTAAATTATTTGAGATACTTCAGGATAAATGCAGTACTTAATTTGTGCCAGGGTTTGCTAGGGCTGAGCCCCGGAACTTCTAGGCTTGGCAGTTCATAGCCCTAGCACCTCTGGACTTGCTGCATCAGTTACGAATTAAAAAAAAAAAAATTGTTTGAGCCCCGGCACCTCTTTCATTACAAATTAAACACTGGATAAATGCCATTGTTTACAATCTGTTTCATGATTCAACATTCCTGATATAATCAATTTACAACAAAAGTGAACAGACTTTATACTGGCTTAGGATGGAGGTAAATTTGACATGATGAGGAATAGTTGGTAGACACTGCTGTATAATGTAACAGAAGGTAGTATGGGATGCATAGAAAGATGAGGAAGATATTCACTATGCTTCTGTGACGGTCGGTGCCCCCCATAAGGCTTTATGGAAATATGCTTGTGTGTGTGTGTGTGTGTGTGTGTGTGTGTATGTATAACATAACTAGAATGTGTTTTATGCTACATATGCATACATAACCTTTACAGAGATATGATCTACTGAATCTATTAATCCTATTTGTATGCATGTATCATTTTTGTATTCGACGTTATGAATATTGGCTGCATAGTTGTTTGATTCTAAGTAGGCTGTAGTGAAGCAGTTGGTCAGCTTCCTGAGAAAAGACTATTCTCAGTAAGTGCCCAATTAAGAAACACTTAAGCCAACAATGAACTTAGAGACACCAATCCACATCTGGGCTTTCCCAGGAATGCGGCTTGGCTGGTTAGGAACTCAGTCATGCATGGACATGTGACTTGCCCGGTGACTCCAAAACTCCAGTTTGTAGCTGGACTTTGCATAGGAGAGAAGAGAGGCTCTCCACCCACAAGAGAAAATCTATTTAAGCCCATGGGAGACCCCTCCATTTTGTCTTCAACTGGCTAAAAAGAGGGCCTCTCCACTCCCAAAGATACCTGAAAGAAACTGGAACAAAGGACAGTGACTGCAAGGGGTGTGAGTGATTGCTGGACCCAGACTAAAAGGAGATTAGTCTGTAACAGGAAGCATTCTGGAACTGGTGAGGATCTTATCTGTATTCAGTTTCTTACTGTATTAGACATAGACTTGCGTGTTCTATTTTATTTTACTTGGTAGTTCACTTTGTTCTGCCTGTTACTACTTGGAACCACTTAAATCCTACTCTCTGTACTTAATAAAATCACTTTTTATTTATTAATTAACCTAGAGTATGTATTAATACCTGGGGTGGGGGGGAAACAGCTGTGCATATCTATTAGCGTTATGGAGGGTGACAATTTAGGAGTTTACCCCGTATAAGCTTTATACAGGGTAAAACTGATTTATTTGGGTTTAGACCCCATTGGGAGTTGGGCATCTGAGTGTTAAAGACAAGAACATGTCCGTAAGCTGCTTTCAGTTAAGTCTGCAGCTTTGGGGCAAGTAATTCAGACCCTGGGTCTGTGTTGGAGCAGACGGGCGTGTCTGGCTCAGCAAGACAGGGTGCTGGGGTCCCGAGCTGGCAGGGAAAGCAGGGGCAGAAGTAGTCTTGGCACATCAGGTGGCAGCTCCCAAGGGGGGTTCTGTGATCTAACCCGTCACAACTTCTATTTTCAAAACAGACTTTAAAAGCAAATGAGATTTGATGCTACTCAAACTATATTAATGTTCATAAATATACGTATAAAACATCTGCTTTAACAAAATACTCTGTACAATGTGTGATGCTTTGCCCTAAAATACCTTTTAAAACGTTCATAATTTTCAGGTTTAAAAATGTCACTGATGGCATTACAGTTGTCCATGTCTACCTCTTTGGACACTTCATTGCATCAGTGACATTAAAAATGGAGATGCTCATTGTTTCCCAGTCACATTGTTTACTGTTTTTCAGTGATATAGGTGCACAGGGGCAAGTTCAGTTTGGTGGTTAGGCATTAACTGATATACTGACAGTTTATGAGAAACTTCTAGAATGGTTGTCATCTGCCAACAAAAGTAGTTAGTGCAAGTGACTGTGATCACTTGGCCCTTGTAAAACAATGAGAATCTTATCAAGGAGATGTTGCCTCTGAACTAGATGTGTCAGACAAGTTCAGTTTAATAAGTTCACCTGTTTCTACAAACTGAAAAAGTTCCTACTGTAGTAAGATACCAGAGTGGGTGTCTGACGTGACTTTCTCCTGACCAGTATTTCTTACGATCACATACAGTTAAAAAACATCTTTTCTGCCAATAACTCTTCTCTTTATATTACATTTGTTGAACTTCAGCTTGTTCTCCAAACAGCTCAAAGTGAACATTTCTGTCTCATCTCCTGAGTGAAATGGTTAAGCACATTTTTTTCTGAGAATCAATTTTACGAACAGTTAAGAAATCCTTGTAGAATAAATTAGATACATTAATGAAGAAAGAACTTGCAGTATCACAAATTTCACTTCTATACACTTGTTTTAGAAAAGTAATTACTTTAGAAATGTAACAAAAACCTATAACTAGTAAAGCTATGTCTATCTTTGCTTCTAATTAGATGTGAAGCAAGTAAAGCAAACTCACAAATACATCTCCCAACAATGGTTTAGATTTCTCTGTCAGTCCTAATCTCAGATAATTGATTATTTGGGCTCTTAGTCATTAGCGATTAAAAAGCAGTTATTCTAGACCAGAGTTTCTTATCTTTGTTCCACCATTCTTTTCCTAGGATACAACAATAATATCCATGCCTCCTCAAAGAGGAGTATTTAAAAAAAAAGTGTGATGGATGTCTACTGAAACATGAACCAAATAGCAACCAACCTTGTCACTTTTATTTTCTTGCTGGCATTCTTCCTCATATGATTCAGCAAAACACAAATATCTACTGAATATTCCACATAGCTATTTCAATCTTTGCTGACTCATAAGAGATTATAAAATGATTATAAAAAGCACCATATTCCCTTATTTTTTATTATTTTTTCTTTCCTGAATTTGCTTGAATCTTCCTAGGATAGATATTATGGAGTCCTAAACGTATTTAAAAAATAAAAGAAGGGGGTCTTGAAATGACAATATGGTAATTTTGTAACGCATGTGGAGAAGACAGAATTATGAATATCTAGCATACTTGGTATGAAATTTTAATTTTCTGTCTAAAAGTCTGCTTTTTCCTTGTGCCACAGAAGTTTGTTTACCACAGGCTATTTTCTCAGGCGCATAATTATTTTGACTTTACATATAGTAGCAGTAATTTATTATGAGACATATAAGTCGTTTGGAGATGTGACAGCTGTGGCATCATATTACATTTTTTCCCCCCAAATCGCTTAAGTCTGCTGTTATAGAACAAAGTACATTTTCTTTACTGCAAATTTAAATTATCTTCAAAATATGGTACCTGTCTATAAATCTGTGAGAGTGAGTACGAAGTGCGTGTAAAGCATGTGGATTTAATGGCCACTAACTTGTCTGCTGAACACCTCTGAGTCAGAATAAATATGTGAATCAAGGACATGAACAAGCCCTTACTTAGAATCAGTCATGAAATCTACAGAGTCTGACAAAAGCACCTAATGTTACATTTTATGGGCACAGCAGTTTAGCATGCCTTTGTTACGGCAAAATTCACCCTGCAATAAAGAAAAATACATCAGGGCAAAATCACACTAGCTCACACAACCTTGACATTGCAGAGCACTTACTCACATTAGCAGACCCAGCAGTGGGAGTAAGAGTTGCACAATCTACCCCATATTGTTTTAAGAGTGTGTGTGTGTGTATATATTATTAATTATATTAATTATATTATATTATAATTATATTATATTATATTATATTATGGCTAGATTCTGCCACCATTACTCTTACCAGGGACTCCTCTAGCATTACTTACAGAGTAAGATATTCCTCAGCATGAGCAAAGGTAGCAGAAAGTGGCCTATATAAAGTTATCATCTATCTTTTATCAGTTGCATGACTATACAGTAAGAGAGCATTCACTAACAAACAGGCTCTATTTGCTTTCTTCTTGAATAAATGCCCTTTCAACGGCACACAGTATGTGTCAGGCTGTCAAGAAGCATTCATTTGTATGAGTGACATGCAGAACTACATTTGCCCTTTTAAAAAGTTCTGTTGTGCCCATTTTAGACTCTTATTAATATTCCACAGTATCACGCAATAATTACCATTTTATCACTAATAAGAGAAGATACATTTCTCTACATAATTTTACACTGTATGCATGAAACATGAAAAATGCAATCAAATAATACCACAGTAGGATTATTGTACATAAAAAGAATTATTGGTGAAGTATTTTGATTAAGCTGGGGTCATCTTCAGAAAGCCCAGATGTTGAGTAAGTTTGTTCCACTCCCACCCCCCAACACCACCCATGTTTGCTATGTTGACAAATCAAGACTAATACTAAAAGAGTGCCATATTTGAGGGTCCCTCACTATACTCTTTTCTTTGCACCCACTGACACTTGCGGTCAGGAAAGCACCTTTGTATTCTCCACATCTGCTCCCTGTGTATTACTGACAAAAAGCAAGGTTTTATCATCATTAGCACTGCAGAGCCAATAGAGCTATAGAAGAGCAAGCTGTATTCTCTTCTGTGTTATGTATCACCAACTATTCTCAGCTAAATCTGGATTGCAGAGCTTCTGTTACTGTTGATAATATAAGAGACAGAAAGAACTCAGGCTTGATGTTTAGATCCACAGCCAGCTATTAGAGAAGTGGTTAAAAAGATTGCATATGATATAAATCCCATGGAAAGAGAAAACGATGTCATTTTAACAGAATCTGTTTTCAAAATATATGTGTAAGAAAGATTACCACCTGGTTCAGGTTTTCCCAAGATTATCCCTTTTCTGAGGTAGCTGACCTGGGAAATCTGTAAAGGTTCTCTGTACACACTGCCAGTTGCTCAGTATTATGGGCTCAGGATCATCCCAGATGTCCTAGGTTTTTGTGCATCAGAGGTGGCAGCAGTAGTGTTAAGGAGCAAATTCCAGTAGAGCCCCTAGCTAGCCTCGACATGTAATTTCACAGACAAGCAGCAGCATTGTGCAGTTGCAAAAACTTTTACATACTGATGTCAAGCTACAGGATTTTAAAGGGCATATAGCGTGGGGTCTCACAGGAATGGGTCCTGGGTCCAGTTCTGTTCAATATCTTCATAAATGGTTTAGATAATGGCATAAAGAATACACAAAGTTTGTGGACGATAACAAGCTGCAAGTGCTGTAGGATAGGGTTAAAATTCAAAATGATCTGGACAAATTGGAGAAATGGCCTGAAATAAATAGGATGAAATTCAATAAGGAGAAATGCAAAGCACTCCACTTAGGAAGGATCAATTGCACTCATACAAAATAGGAAATGACTGCCTAGGAAGGAGTACTGCAGAAAGGGATCTGGGGATTATACTTGATCACAAACTAAATAAGAGTCAACAGTGTAACATTGTTGCCAAAAAAAAAAGCAAACATCATTCTGGGATGTATCAGCAGGAGTGTTGTAAGAAACACACGTGAAGTAATTCTTTCACTCAACTCCACACTGGTAATGCTTTAAATGGAGTATTGTGTCCAGTTCTGGGCACCACGTTTCAGGAAAGATGTGGATAAATTGGAGAAAGTCCAGAGGAGAGCAACGAAAATGATTAAAGGTCATGAAAACATGACCTATGAGAAAAGATTGGGTTTGTTTAGTCTGGAGAAAAGACGACTGAGGGTGGACATGATCACAATTTTCAATTACATAAAAGGTTGTTACGAGGAGGAGGGTGAAAATAGTTCTCCTTAACCTCTGAGGATAGGACAAGAAGCAATGGGTTTAAATTGCAGCAAGGGCAGTTTAGGTTGGATGTTAGAAAAACCTCCTAATTATCAGGGTAGTTAAACACTGGAACAAATTGCCTAGGGAGGCTGTAGAATTTCCATCTTTTGAGGTTTTTAAAACAGGTTAGACAAACAGCTGTCAGGAATGGTCTAGTTGTTATTTAGTCCTGCTTTGAGTGCCTGGGACTGAACTAGACAACCTATTGAGGTCCCTTCCAGTTCTACACTTCTATAATTCTATGTAAGCAGGTGTACATATAATGGCCACTCTCTTGCCCGACAAACTGGGAACTGAATTGGGGACCTCTAGAGCTAAAAGCACAAACTGCTCAGCTTAAGCCGAAGAGCCATATAGCTGAGAGGTGTAGCAACTTATACCCTCTGTAAATTAGCACACAGAGGCCCTGTAACACACTTACCAGTGGGTACACCTGAAAAAGAATGGACACACATAGGTGTGCATAGACAGCAAGGGTGAAAGAGTGAAAGTTAACCTGTCTCTTTTCTGTATTTTAAAACTCAAACCAGTCTATTTGTTTCACTCACTACTGTGATTTATCTAGCTTAAGGCTTACATCAGCATTTCCTTCATCGCTCCAAACCTTCCTCTCTCTTGCACACTTTCAAAATTATGATTTAAGGTTTTGTTTCACAAGCACATTTATACTTCTTGCTTGCAAATACTGACATTTTGTAGAAGGGCAGTGCAGTATTCTCCCCAAGCTGGTTCTTCATACTGTGTCTAATGGATTAATTAATGCTTGACTAGAAAGAGTGAATCCAGTAACAGATGGAAAGCTTAGGAACTTTAAGAACTTACTCATATGAGCCTTCCAAGGAGGGGGAAGATATTTTTCTATTGTTTTCAATAAGGTAATTCTAGGCAGGAACAGTGTTTTATATATAATTAAATAATTTTCTGCCATTCTTTCATTTTTATTGGTAGGAATTTTGAATTCATTCTAGACATATTTTGAGGACATTTAAACAAGAGAACTCAAAGTGTTTAAAGCTTTGTATAAATGCTTATTCATAGATTCATTGCCAAAAGAAATCAGGAATTCATCTAGTCTGATCCCCTGTATAACACAGGCCATAAAATTACACTGTTACTCCAGCTTTTACAACAGGTTTATTTTATAATTTGCATTATGAACCTGGTGTCTATTTTTATATATTTATACACACACACACACACACACACACACACAATTAAAAAAAATCCCACCGCATATCAACCAACAAATCATTAAACTCTGACTCTTTTGCACCAAGTAGGGTTTCCCTGTCTGATGTACAAGATCCCAGGACATCTGAGTGATCCTCAGCCCACAAAACTGGACTGCTGGCAGTCTGTACTGAGAACCCTTACAGTTTTCCCAGGGCAGCTATTATCAAAAAGGGATGATCTTGGGAAAACCTGGACAGGTGGCAACTCTAAAGCCAAGGGACAAGCAAACTTCTAAGGCAAGACCTCTCCACTGATAACATAGTATTCCCAACCCCATGACCTTTACAAAGTTGGACAACGTCAATTTAAGTATCCCACTTGATCTCAATTCTTAGAGCAAGGTAGCAAAAATGGGGATAGTGTAGGGCCTTGTCTGCACAGGAAAATTTTAGCAGTCATACTAATATAATTATCCCGGTGTAGTTGAACCAATATAGTTATACCAGTATAACTCCTCGTGTGGATGCTTTTATTCTGGAATAAAAGAGGCCTTTATATGGTTTAACACTTCCCAAAAGACATGCAATACACCAAGGAAAAAGATACTCTTATTCTGAAATAGGAGTGTCCACATGGAATTATTCTGGTATAAATATATCAGTTTAAACTTGCACCTTTTCTTACTGTGGTATAAATTTTCACGTGCAAAGAAGTGCTAAGACACCCAGGACCCAAACAAGGAAGGATTGAATAGATTAAAAGCAACTCCTTGAATTTGAGCTGCAGAGCGCTGGAAGGTGGTGCTGTTCTTGCACTGATAGGTTGTTCCCTACACAGATCTCTGTTGCATAGGTACTCCAGCATCAGAACATTTAGATTTTGGTCTGGAGTTTGTGTTTTCAAACAGCTTCCCTAGATAGAGGGGTTTTGATTTGAGCCAGAAACATTTGTATGGTTTTATTTTTTCTAAAATCAGTGGTCTGTTTCTGAAACTCCAGGCAGGATTATTACTGGGGTTTCAGAAGATCCTAGATTAACAGCACGCTTGAGTTTTTAATAAGTTTTCTTAACACATAACGAGCTAAAGAGACAGAACTTGTGCATTTAGTTGACCCTGTGCCATCAAGCGGAAACAAATAAATGCTGCTTTTAATATAATAATAGGAGCTATTTGGGATGGAGGACAGTTTGAATGGTACAATTACTTTTTTTGACATGGATTAGAAATTGATGAATACAAAATGTACTTAGGTCCCAGAACCACAGTGCAGTTATGTATCTGGATAGCGAAAAATAACTTTTTAAAATAAACTTCTTTAAAAATGTGCTTGATCAGTCTCCCTCAAACTCTTATTGCCATCATGTTAGAGCTTTAATGTGTGTTTTGCCAGTTAGGCAACCTCTGGCCCCTGATAATCTTATATTCTCCACTTCAAGCACTGCACCAAGCATTCTCTGGCCCTACACCGAGCAGGGGAATGGATGGGCACAGCTTATAACACTGTCCTCCTCCTCTAGGCAGACTTCTCAACCTCAGTCTATATTCCACCAGCTTGCGTCAGAAGAACTCAAAGATTGAAGTTAAAGGGCCAAATTCATCGGAGATAAAATGCATGGCAGAAACAGATTACCATTGGTCAACCTTTTGTTCCTCTGACTTTCTGCAATCCCCCAACATCCATACAAGTCAATGATCATTGGAAGCCATCAGCATCTTGCAGGATTGGGCTTGTCTTCTGGACACTTTTGAAAGTCAGGAGAGCACTCTCAGGGGAAGATACCATCTATCTCCCCCTCTCTTTGGCTGAATGAGCTAAGGATTGTAAGCTTGTAAATACAGAGCTGCACAAGTTTGTAAAGGTGGGGGGGGGGGAGACCCCTGTAAATAAATTGCACAAGGTGTTTGACCAGGAGGTCTCGGAGCAGTCTGTGTCTAGAAAAGAGAAAGGAATGGGTTGATGCCCTGTCACAGAGGTTAAAAAAATCTTGGGCCCATCCAGCCTATCATTGACTCTAGAGGAAATTGTGTGCATACAGTTTACAGGATAGTTTGGACCCTTTATTTTTCATGTTAGAAGTAAAGTTTGTTGGGGGAGGGAAGGGTTAGGTTTTATGGAGGACTTGACAAGAAAAAATGTATACAACTTGAACAAGTTAATATGAATCACCAGTTACATCTTGAATGCATGTTCTGTCATACTGCTTCATTCAGGACCTACACTAATTTTTAAACATTGGCATCAGGACCTTAAGTAAATCTTTAGTTGTAGGTGTAGCTGAAGATGATCCATGACTAGGTAAAGCCCATTTAATTGGCTGACAATCAACATATCAGTTTTGAACTACTGGCATTGTGAATGGTGCACGAGGAGGAAGCAGTTAATTGAGCGTGGTGGCATCTCTCTCACATGGGCAATATTTTTAAAGCATTTTTAAGGTATAATCCTAATTTTAAAATTTGCATTTGGTGGTGGAAATTAATCTTAACCCCTAAAACAGGCTCCTTCTTTGCCTATGCTATAAGCCCAATCAACTCTTCTCTAAAAAAGGGGAAACAGATTAGAGAAACACTTTCAAATTAGAACTGGTCAAATATTCTCATTTTCAAAATTTTATCCTTTTTTGTACTACTTCTGTTTTTTTAACCAATTTAAGGGTTAGAAAAATTGAAATTCTATGTTTGTTTATTTAGTTGAAAAAATGTCAGCATTTTCCAACCAGCTCAATTTAAAATAGAATTTATTGCTAGGAGATTTCAAATCAACAGACTGCTTATCTAAGCAGTTTGTTTACTGGGCCTACGGATAAGACTTCAGACCCCAAGCTTTTTCTGTTCTTCCACTGATGTGTGAACGTTACTGGAGTGAATGGTAACTGAAAAGTAATGCTGCAGGTTCTATGGATAAGAGCAAAAGCCGATAAGCTCATCAGTGTAGGAGACATAACTTTCTTGGGGCCAGTCCAAGGCTGTGGAATGAGCCCCCTCCCAAGAACCAAGAATCACCACAAACCTCTTCACCTTCCTCTCCAACTGAAAGCTGTTCTTTAACTTTGCATTCTCTATTATTAATAAATAGCAACAGATATATTTGAAAAACAAACAAAACAAAAAATCCTTACCAAAATTCTCCACTGTATATACTTTTCCTCCTGGGGAAGAGGATAAGAAAAACAAAATGTGACAGCTGTTAGTCATGTTGCTTACCGGACTTCTGGAAGGTACTCACAAAATGGTGAGGAGCACAATATAATATTTTGAATACAACAGACCTGGGAGTGAGGATTTCTGGTTCACGTTCCTAGTTTGCCACTCAATCATCATGTGATCTTGGGAAAATGACAATGTGTCTGTGCCTCAATTTACTCACCTAATATGTAGGTATAATACTTACTTTCCTCAAAGGGGTATTGTGAAGCTAGTTAGTTAATATTTGCAAATAGAAACGTAAGCATGTGCTTAAGCATTTTGCTGGATAAGCACCTAAAACTGTCTGGCTTCCATACCACCAAACATTGACAATCACCTGTGTACTTGGTTAACAGAATAGTAAAATACTTTTAAAAAATATTCAAGTTTTTATGTGCCAGTAAACATCAGTGATAAATCCTACCAAAAGATAGTCTAAAAAAAAAAAAAAAAAATCAAGTAAGCCACAGTCATTCAGTGTGTTTTAAATAAAAGTGATGTAGATACAAAAAGAATCTCTAGTGAATTAAAATATGTAAACAATCACATTAAAAAGGTAAATGAATCAGGGATAAATATGCCCGTGATTGATTTTTAAAAAAGGTATTTAATTAGTTATTAACAATGGAGGCAACTTTGATATTTAGTATTAATGCATCAAGAAAGCTAAAATAATATTTAAAGCTTCCATGAACAAAGTCATACATTTATCAGGCTTTAAGATTGCAGGCTTGAAAATGGAACCAACTTACCTAAAGATATTGTAGGTCCTATCTGAAGCTTTATTTATACTAGCTCATTGTCCCGGAGGCCTCTCAGTTTTTCTAGCACAAATGATATGGAAAAGACCTCCTGAAAAAGAACAGATAAGGGTTGCAGAATTCACTATGCACATGTATCATATCTATCTCATATGTGCAGATTAGATGAATTGACTAGAAGATATTCTGCTATGTTTCTGCATAATTCTCTTTTACCAGGAACAAACAGAAGTGAGAAGGGCAGAAAAACACCTAGCAGATTCTTATAAAATGGCCAATCACACCTTGTTAATACAATGTAAAATATTTGTTCTTTTAGTATGAAGTGACAGTATTTTAATGATCTTGAAATTTGCTGCAGCCATCCTATGCTTCCCATAATAAGATGCTGAAAACAAGTGTCCAGGTGCTCACTGTCCCTTGGAAAACTGAATGTAAAACAGTTTGCAGTTGTACTTCCCCCAAATGAAACACAGAGAAAGCAAAAGAGTGCAAATATAACCTCATTAAATAAGACAGCATGTCTAAATGGCATACAAGACTATTAAACAAACTAGATTGGTCCATAATAATAAGAAACATATTTCACATCTGTTGCACAGTGCAGGGCTTTTAACAAGAAATAGGCATACCATGCTGGAAAATAGTTGCTACTCTCCATCAGTATATCATTGTCAATGGCTGTGCTGTCTCAAACGAAGCACTTATCTCATACACTTTATTGCTTGATAGCTTGCTGATTGCTTTTACAAAGCAATAAATTGATGGCCTGATTCAGCAGTGACATAGGTTATGTTCATTTTCTGTGATTGATGCTTTGAATTAGAACTCTTATATTCTCTTCTATTTAGGAATATGAAATTCCAAACAGGCAACTCTGATGTCACAACTGATGACACATGAGTTAGATTTATGCATTTAAATATCTTTCTTGCTCCTCTTTAATAAAGTTTTCATAATTTATTGTTTAATGGGTTTTTTCTTTCTGTTAAAAGGATCTAGCCAAATAAGGAGAGTTAAAAAAAGTAAAAGATGAAAGTAGTAATTTAGCTCCTCATATTGGTGTAGTAGTAGAAATGCATGTAAAGATGTACAAGAACTTATTAATTATTAAACTCTCAATTATATAAATTGAATAATTTAGCTACTTTTCTTCAAAGTTTAAGGTAAAAAGGAATTTTTTGGTGTTTAAAAATCCCATTAATCATCCATAGTAATAGTTTTATTATATATTGAAGTGATGCTTGAAGAAGCTAGATAAAACATGACAGAATGATGAGTGCTAACTCTGCTTCATATAATTTCTTCACTTTAAGAAAATTAAATAGAAAACAGTGTGTTAAAACAACTTTAAGGGCCTGACTAAAATCCTCACAGAAGCCAGGAATTTCAGACTTAAGGATTCCATTCGATTCTTGAGGCACTATTGTGCCTCCTAGGGCTTGTCTACATGGGAAAATAGACTATTCCAGACTAGCAATAGCACTTTAAATTCATACCCTACCTGAATGTGTATTTAAGCCCCTATACACCGTGTGACACTCTATACCACAAAGGATCACCCTGTAACCCCATATTCCTCATCTACATATAATTGTGATATTGCATATAAAGCATGCCATGTGCAGTATCAGGGGAAAGGTTATGATCTGTTGAAAGTCATTGTTCTATCTAAATATGTACATCATTAATGCATATGAAGTTATGAGATTGTGTTGGATAATTGTCACTAAAACATGCTGTAAGTTGGGGAATCGGCCAGATATATTAGCTCCCCAGAGACAACAGCAAGGAAAGTAACCAACACATGGGCAGTGTGTCAAACAACCTATCAACAATCATTGTCCAGCAAGGGAGCTACAATTCAATGACTCACTTGCACGAGGCCATACCAGGGGAATTGCTCAACCTTGCCTGGTAACTCAGCAGTGCCCACCAAATATGTCTGGACTTGTGTTCTCCAAGCACATGGACTAAGGGTATAAAACAGAACACAGTGGCCCCATGCTTCACCTTTTCTCCCTCCCCGACCTATGCCGCAAGCAACAAGGATGCTCAGAAGTCTGAACTCTCCAACAGAGGAGACTGGCCAAGGTTGCAAGGGGTTGTACTATGAACTGCAATAACCAGCGGGGTGAGAAAAACTGCTTAATCTAGATGTTGCGCAGTCTAATAGGGTTGAGAGTTTAGACTGCGTGCTTATATTTTATTTTATTTTGGTAATTAACTCTGACTTTTTGCCTATCACTTATAATCACTTAAAATATATCTTTTGTAGTCAAACTTGTTTATCTTTACCAGTGAGTTTGCCTGAAGCGTTCAGTAAATCTGCTCAGGTTTAGCAAAGGCTGGCGTACATCCACTTTCCATTAATGAAGTGGCGAACCAATTAATAGGTTTGCACTGCTCATCTTGAGCAGTGCAGGACAGTATATTCCTGAGGTAGAAGGCTGGGAGCCAGGGGGATTTGGCTCGTGCCTTTCTCTGTATGATTCATGAGTGGCTCTGGGAGCATTCATGAAATCTTGCTGAGTGTGGGGCTACACATGCGGTTGTGCTGAGTGATAACAGCACCTGGAGGGGTTTGCTGCTGGTCACTAGTGAGGCATTGTGAGAGAGAGCCCAGGCTGGAGAGTTAAGGGGCAGAACGGTCCCAGGCTGCACCCCAGGGATCCCGTCACACACTGCACTCTTCTGAGGGATTCTAAGAACTATGTGGGATACTGTACCATACAATGTGTCACAAATAGCAATACCCATGCAAATTGAAGTTAAAGAGAACGGCAAACTCTACTTGTCCTTGTTTTGTGAGGCTTGTTATTTTAATGTATTCTGAATATGTAACTTCTTTAGTTTTTTAGGCTTTTTAAAAGAGGCAATGGGATCTAAATTTGCAAAATGAGATACGCCATGTATAACTACTCAGTATTTTAAGGCTCCAATCCTTGAAACACATAGGGAACTTTACCCATAGGAGTGCTCCTATTGAAATAAGTGAAATACTTAAAGTTAAGCACTTGTGTGATTGCAGGATCAGAACCTCAGGCACGACTATCACATAGTCATAGGCTAATGATTTGTTTCAGTTCTCCCAGTATTAATACAGACTACTGTCATACAGAGGGGATTTCCCCTTTTGCAAAATGTATTATAGGTCAATTAGTGTATTGTATTTTATATGAGTTAGATACCTTCTCTTTGTCCTTATCGGCAGCCATTACCAAGACACTGTTTTCTCTGGCATTTCTTAGGGATGCTTATTTTATGTATGTATGTATGTATGTATGTAAGTAAGTAAGTAAGTAAATTGGACGCTGTAGAAGGCTGGTTGGGTGGATGCGTGTTCAGTTTTTGGATTTGTGCTATGCTTAATAAAAGAGGACATTTCAAAAACAGCGGAGGTAATAGGGGAGCATGCAAATCCAGCATTCCATGAAGGCCACATTGGGAGTACGAGAAAATCGGGCCACCTCCCTCATCTCCAAGAAGACCTGACTTAGTAGGTGAAACATGGAGAAAGTGAATGGTACAGTTGTCCACATCTCCCTTCCTTTGCAAGGGAAAATATTATGTTTAAATATAGTATTTTTGCTGGTGCGGCTGAGAAAAATAAGCTGTACCGTCAAAAAACACTTTTGTGCTGTTACAACTGTAGCTTTTACCAGTATAAAAACATCATAACAAAAATCACACCCTTAGCCAACATTACTATATTGGCAGACATTTTTAGTATAGATCTGAACTAAGGAAACAAGAAACTGGGAAAGAGTGTTTCTTAGAATGCCTGAAACGGATCTACTTTCTCTTTTCTCTGTCTTTGATTTTGTGGTGCTTAAGCTGAATGTATGAAATAAGTAAAGGTTTATTTTTTTCCCTTCTACTGCCCTTGGATCACATGTCCGACAGTTTTTAAAGGGAGTTTTTTGTACTTGGGGGCTATGGGAGAGGTGGAGCAGTGGGGCCTTTTGGATATTCTCTCTAGGTTATAATAGAAGTGGCTAAGAAGCTCCAGAGCGTCCACACAAATCACTGTATTGGCTTTGTTCACCAAGGACTCATCTAGTGTGAGTCTCCCTGTTCTGCTGGGGCTGGAATAGTACACATCTCCCTGTTCTGCTGGGGCTGGAATAGTACACATCTGAAAGAAGTGGGTAGGAGGGAATACAATCCTTAGACATTTCAGCTCTTCTACTTGTGTAACTCAACCTCCCATTTAACCTCCCAAAAACATTGTTATCTGTATCCTCTAGGACTTGATGTTAAAATCATCTCATGTTAGTGAGCTATTCCTCCTGAAAGTAGAACCATGGCAGAATTCCCTCTAATGATATCTCTCCCTACCCCCATCTTTGGATCAGCAAGGTCTTTGTACAAAGGCTTTTATATACCCGCCTGAAAACAAATTCTGCTCTCCTCCCTCTCCCTCTTCTCAGAAAATCTATAGAAGCTACATCAGCTCTCTGTCTTTACAGAGTAAAAAGAAAAATGTACTACAATACGTCTTGCTGTAAATGTTCAAATATAAAGAATCTACCATTACTCCCAGAATCTTCATTTTATCATACATTTGTGAATAGTGTCACAAATGAACAGCTAATTTGGATTTGATTTCTGAAATTTCAAAGAATTTCCTGTTGCTAAGTCTACTAGAAGCATATTTAATGGACACTAAATTAATAAGAAATTAGTTAAGAAATTGTTAGTTGTTTGCCAGCTAGTGGGGGGGGGGGGGGGAGGAACACATATTTTGTAAGCTTAAGCTGAGAATCCAGTTAGGGTGACCAGACATCCTGATAAAATCGGGATTGTCCCGATTTTTAGGCGTTTGTCCCGCGTTCTGACCGATGTTTGGTCGGGACGCCATTTGTCCCGATATTTCACACTCCTGTTTTTGTTTTGTTCCGCCGGCGGGACTCCGCCTTTTTCCCCCCCCCCCCTCCACCGGCAGGACCCCATTCCCCCCCACGTGTCCCGATATTTTCTTCATCCCATCTAGTCACCCTAAATCCAGCTGCCATTCACCCAAAGGCTCACTATCCGATGCAGGCCTCAGAACATTGTCCTTAAGTCTGATGATGAAGAGTGACAGTAAACAAAACTGAAAATCTCCCCCTGAGATGGCATGAAATTCAGAGAAACTGAAACATGATACATCATTTTGTGTGTGTGGTGAGCTAGGGCTAGATTAATGACTGCGTCAGGGAAACAGAGAGATGAGGTGGGGGGAGGGAGGAGTAAGGAGCAGCTCTATAATAGTTCTTTAAAGTTCTTTTGATTTTCTGGAGTAAATATATAAACCCACTTACAGCTGAAGAATACATAGTGCAACTCAGAAGGAACTGCAGTGATGACTTTAATCCATCTTTGGGTTTTTCTACGCTGGTGCTGGCAGTACACCAGTTTGATAGCCGGGTAACTTAGAGCAGCCTCGGGCCTATTCCAAGTTATACTTGCTGTCAGTCCAAGGAGCTATAAAAGCAGGTAGGGATTACAGAGGCAGAAGTAAACTCTGGATGAATGGTGCTCAATTTAATTAAATTAGGACACATTCCTACAAACCCTCATTCACCTCGGGTAACCCTAAAGACTACAATGGTCCAACTAGCACAAAAATGGAATACTCACAAGAGTAAGACTTTTTTAGGGAATCAAGTCCTTAATTGTTAGTATTACTGATGTTAAGAAAGGTTTGGATTTTGTTTTTTGAGGGGGAGCTGTAGTTTCTTTTTGTCATGCTCCAGTTAAGCAGTGAAGTTTTGCACAATCCTTAAAGCCATTCAGTGTCCTCAATCCCTGTATACAACTCCCATTGACTGCAAAGGCAGCTCCACCATAGGCCAAGAGCAGTAAATGGCCTCACGTGTGAACCAATGCTTCTTGTTATTTGCAAGCACATAAATACAACGGCAGAACAGGAGATCCAGAATGAAAAGCTGAAGCAAAAGATTGAGACCGACAGAGTGATTCAAGTCCTGAACTTTGTCTCATGAGGAGGGGAATGGGAGCCTGAAGACCTGATAATATCAATGGAAGCTTTGTGCTAACTTTAAAAAAATCACCTCTATAAAAACAACGTAAAGGAAAATTGAACAATAAATACTACATTAAAGCAACACTAAGTTGAGCTGTGGGAGAAGCGTCTTATACACCGCATATAAAAAACAAAACTATCAGATTATGGCTTTTACACTATCATAAAAGGCAAAACCTCCAAAATGCAACTGGTACATTGGGGATGGCTTACCAAGCTTTCTAGGAATTAAACTCAGTGTGTGTGAGAGGGGAATTACTGCAGATCCCAGGACTGAGAAACAACTCCAGAGAAGTACCCACAACCCCTTGAGTTACTGAGAATTGCTTATACTGGCTCAGGCTGGGTTCAAGAGACCCAGAGGATAAAGAAAGAGTTTTTGGTATAAAGGGCCAGACTGAACTAATTAAAAGAGCCCTCATTTTGATCCAAAAATAGAGATGAGATTGTACCAAGAGGGCAACCCCCTGCAGGTAGGATTTGAAGGACTGGAACCTGCCAGGGTCTCCATGGAATATGGGTGGCATCTGGTAAGCTAGACTGCTTGTTGTTTTACAGTGTGTGTTCTCTGTAATGCTTATATCCTAAACAAACACATTATTCTCTGTGAAAGCTGGCTGATCACTGGTAACCCTATCACTATCCCTCAGAGAGAGCAAACTGCTGGTGTTATAGTTAGACTAAGGTCAGACCTGCTGGGATAATCATAGTGAAGTACAGAGGGACTGTAAGGCTGAATTCCTAGTCTGCAGGGAGAGGGACGCAGGTGCCTACCCATAGAGAGGTGATGGCTGGAGTCCTGAGGCGCCCTTGAGGAGACCACAGTGGGGACAGAGTTGGAGTTCACCTCAGAACTCTGACAGAGACATTAGACCACTTTCTACTACCTTCCACCTTTTACAATCCAATTAAACTCCTGTGTCACTTCCAGTTAATGTATTTGAGATAGTGTAGGCTATAGAGTGAAACTTTATCACCTTTATCAACCAAACTTGTAGTCTCATCACAAAAGATATCAAGTTAGTTTGAAAGGAACTATTTTCCATAAACTGATGTGGTTTTCCATTAGTTACATTACGGTCATTTAGTTCTTTATTAACTGAGTCCCGAATCAGCTGCTCCATTATTTTCCACAGAATCGATGTAAGGCTGACAGGCCTATAATTAACTGTATCATCCCGTTTGCCCTTTTAAAAAATTGGCACAACATTAACTTCTTCCCAGTCTTCTGGAATGTCCTCAGTGCTCTAAGACTTACTGAAAATCAGCATTAATGATTCAGCAAGCTCCTCATCCAGCTCTTTTAAAACTCTTGATTTCTAGTTATCTGGATCTGCTGATGTAAAAGTGTTTAATTTTACCATAGTCTGTTTACCATTCACCAGAGATACTAGTAGAAAGGAATGAATGCTATTATCATCATATGGTGAGACTGCATCTGTTTTTTCTCCAAATTCAGAACAGAAATATTTATTGCACACTTCTGCCTTTTATGAATAATTATTGATAATTCTACTATTTCCATCTAGTAATGAACCAATACCATTGTCAGGATTCCTTTTCTTCCTAAGGCTTTTTTTTTTTTTTTTAAATCCTTTTTGTTCTTAATTCTGCTGGCCATAGACTTTCCTTGTGTCCCTTTACTCCCCTTATTAATTTTCTACCATTCTTAACTTTTGATTCATATTCTTTAGTATACATTTCTCCTTTCTTCCATTTGTTATTATATATATATTTTAATTACAGCTGCCTTCACTTCCTTCTAAACCAGGTTGCTCTTTTTAACTAGCACAACATTCTTCCTCAGTTGTGGCTTTTGGGGCATTCGGTAAGATGTTCTTACGTGATTCCCAATGATCATTCACATTTGTCTGATTAAATTCTCTCTCCCAAATGATTTGGCTCATAATTGTTTTCAGCTTTATGAAATTGGCCCTATTAAAGCAACGTGTGTGTGTGTGTGTGTGTGTGTGTGTGTGTGTGTGTGTGTGTGTGTGTGTGTAAGTAAAATGGTCTGTACTTTATTCTGCTTACACATTATAAATGTAATCAAGTCATGATCAGTCAGAGATTAACTTTTAGTTCTATGATCAGTTCCTTTTTATTTGTTAAGAAAATGTCTAATATAAAATTCCCCTGCAAGTCTTTTTGACTTAGCAAATTGTCATATATATTGTTTAAAAAAATCCAAGGAATGTTTTAATACTGGCAGAATGAGACCTCCAGCATATGGCAGTCAAACTGAAAGCCCCTATGATCACATGGTTCCCTCTATCCCCCATACATTACAGATAAGTGCATAAGGAGCTGCTATTCCTGCTCCCTAGAGTGATTTGGTGGTCTGTAACAGACACCAACTAGTACCCCATGTTCTTCTTTAGCGGTTAGGACAATGATCCATAAGCATTCAAAATAATCTTCTTCTGTGTTAACAGTGACTCAGAAACAGGTAATGCTTTTTTTTTTTTTTTTTTTTAAACACAGAGAGCCACCCCCACTGCATTTTTGCCCACTTAATACCGATTGATTTTAACATTGCAGATATGTGAATCATCCCACCAGGCTTCAGTGGCACCAACTAGATTGAAATTATGCTCATAAGTGAGCAATTCCAATTCCTTTTTTGTTTGTTACCCGGGCTCGTAGCATGAGTGTATAGGAAATTCGTGAATTTCCTCTCTTCACGTCCTTTAGTTTCTTGATTAATTTTGTCCCCAACATCTCAATTTTGTGATGAGTGTTCATATCTTCCCCCTTTTTACTCTCCTTTTTTTGCTATTAGTTTAACCTCCTTTGGACAACTCTAGCCAGTCTGTCCCCACGGAGATTTGTCCACCTTCTACTGAGCTGTAGGCCATCCAAATTATGCAACCCCTCTCCCCATAGAAGATGGACCAAAGTTCCACAAAACCAAAGTCCTCCACCCTACGCCACTTACCGAGCCAGCAATTCACTTCCAGAATCTTCTGTCTTCATTTGCTTGAGGGACAGGAAGGATTTCAGAGAAGATTGTTTGGACACTTTTCTTCTTCAGCAAGCTTCCAAGTTCCTGTAAGTCATCTACTGTCTGTGAGATATCCCATGATGTGTTGTCATTCTGCTGATATGAACCATCATTAATGGATCCTTTTCCGTCGAGTTCAGAGGCCTATCCAATCTTAGAGTTACATCTTGTGTTTTACATCTCATGCTCCAGAAAGGCACCACACCTGTTGTCCTCCTGTCCCTTGCAGAATGTTCTCTAGATTCCTCTCAGCATTGAATCTCCAACAATGATTGTCTGTGTTTCTTGGATGGTCGGAGGACTTTTTGCAGGTAAGCTTGATTTTCTTAGAAGTTGGGCCAAACTGTAATCCACATGGATGTCCCTTACATTTCTCCGTCCCCTTGGACCAGCTGGACCCCAAGAAGTAACTTCCCCTGTTTTCATGTTGAGAATCTGGTATCCATTTGAAACTTCTAGCTGTATGGAAATCCTCCTCTTTCTCTTCTCTCCGGTGACCACAGTCTGCACATCCTCATCTATCTCTAACTGTGTAGAATGCTGCTGTGACTGCTTGCCTCTGGTGGTTACAAAGTTCTAGGCATCCTTTCTCACCAATTCATTTATGGCCAGCTCCATTCTTCCTTGAACCTGGGGTACTGGTGATTCCCAAATCTGGTTGTCTAGGAACTCCTCAGCTTCTCTGGTTCTTAGTAGCATCTCAACTTGTCCCTCCACTCCAAGAATCTTATTCTCCATCACACCCACCAACTTGCACTTCATGCCCAGGAAATCCCTTCTGTCTTCAGGCAGAAAAGAAAACACAGCACATTCGATGCAGGCCACCACCACTCTTGCATCGCTGACCATCTTGTTATCACACCTGTCCTTGCAGGTTCTTGGTGAACCTGCAAGGACAGCCTCTCATGCTTCCTCTTTCAATTCCCTCCCAAACTCCCCCAGCTCTCAAGTTCACTTAGCAAGTGACTTTTTATACCAAGTCTTCCCTGCTAACTTCAGCTCCACCCCTCACCATCAAGGACAGATTAACCACTCAGACACTTCAAACAGCTGGGCTTATCAAAGCTCCAAGGGCTTACTCAGGGGCCCAAGCCCAGCTATTCAGCCTGTAAACAGAGAACAAACAGTCAAACAAACAACCCACAAATGGACCAAATTCACCACGTGAATTATTTGGTTTTCATGGTGTATGTTGTTTTTATATAACATTTTCACAGAGTAGCCTTTACATTGGATTCCTTTGTCTTTTTGTTTGTTTTGCTATACCAGGTTGATTGTGCAATTT
Organism: Emys orbicularis; assembly: GCF_028017835.1. Lineage (NCBI taxonomy): Eukaryota > Metazoa > Chordata > Testudines > Emydidae > Emys > Emys orbicularis. The sequence goes on from NC_088684.1 coordinate 99,274,157, forward strand.
ATTTTAAGTTGGCGTGCCTATGCGGAACCTCAAATCGGGGCTTTCCAGTTGCAACATATGTTTTATCCCAGAAGGCACCACTCCTAAAGGTCAGTAACAATCATATAATCAGGCTACAGCTACATTAGAGAGTTTACAGTGGCGGAGTTGCAGTGATGTGGCTGCGCTGCTGGAAGCTCTCTAATGTAACCGCTGTAAGCCGACGGGAGAAAGCTCTCCTGTCAATTCAACACTCTAGCCCCACGAGTGGCAGTAGCTATGTCAGCGGGAGAAGCTATCCTGCCAACATAGGGTTGTCTACACTGGTGCTTAGGTTGGTGTAACTTACGTTGCTGGGGGGGGGGGGTGTCATTTTCACACCCCGGAGCAACATAAGTTATACCGTAGTAAGTATTAATGTAGACATAGCCTTAGACTGGAAATCTGTAGCAGTGATGGCCTAACATTGACTTCAGAATTCAGGCTCTATTCACAGAAGCAAACAAAAGTTTGGATGCTTAAAGAAAATACTTGAACCTTTTGAGTCCGCACGCTTTGGCTAGAATGGACAAAAGATGAGCTTTTACCATGGTATTTCAAAAACATCTGAGTCCAGGACTGTGCAGAACCTAAAAGTTAAGAAGGTGCAAAATGTAAAGTAAGAGACATTACAGCATCTTCCAAAAATTTCACTTTAGTCTGGCTCTAGAAGAAGAAAAAATTAAGAGCATCAGTGGGCAGAGTCCTAAACACTGGACATATAAGGAAGCTCAATCTGAATCCAATCTTTGTGTCTTGGAACGAATCAATGATTTTCAGAGGAAAATTTCTTATTTGATTATCCTTAATAGGTAGTAGGATCTTACTAAAAACCAAATATATATTCAAAAGAGAAGAAAGGGAGGAAAAGGTGACAAGGAAAGCCTTTTTGTGCAACGACATGTTGCAAAACCAAAACAAATCCACCTTCAAACAACAACAAACAACAAAATGCTGCTGGATGGTTTGAGAGGTAGCTCTTTACCTCTGTGCCTCTAAAGTCCATTTTTTCTCCCAGATCCTTCCCTTCCTGACAATGGTGATGTACTTTGTTGTATAAAGGCAGATGTTTTAATCTTTTGAAGGAAGAACCCCCTTACATTGGTGCAGAAGGGCTACCCAAATATGTTTCCTTCATTATATGAACATACACTCAAATAGGGTAAGTTCATGATAGATTCAAGTCTTATTTATTTAGCAATAAATATTATCAGGTAATACAACAACACATTTGTAAGATCCAAAACCCTACGTAAGACACAGCCCTGGTTGACGAATGTGTCCCTTGTTCCAGATCTATATCCTGTTTTTCAGCAAGTGTAATAGCTCTGACTCTATAGATCTAAATGTTCTCAGCTGATTAGATTAGTTAAATGCCAGCTCTCACTTAGGGACTAAAGGCTGCAGTAGTTGCTATTAAGCTATTGATTGGAAAGTTGAACTAAAATATCAAGGTTCACAAACACTGTAGTGTGTTCTTTTTTTTCTTTTTCTTAACTTGAGAACATTAAAGGGACTGGATTTTTCCACAGGTGAAATTCTGCCTCTGGATACTAGTGAGTAAGCTCCCCTATTAACAAGTTTCTAAACACACAAAGAAAACAATTTAGAAAATAAGCTTGATGAAGGTTCTCATCTAATTAAATTTAACCATTTTTTGGTGATCTTGCTAAGTACTAGAAATGGCATAAAATTAAATGAATCTGCCCCTTCAGACTTGCATATGCAGCTATCTCAGCTGGTGCACGTGCCAGGGGGCAAAAGTTGACTCAAAAAGGGGAGCAAAGAATCTTGTGCTTAGGTTTTTGTAAAAGGAATGCCAAAGAGAATGTCCCTACTTTTTTGAACAATACAATCTTATGACAAGGCCGTGATAGTGTTAATTTCTTTATTATTATTATTTTTTTAAAATTCTTTAATCTTAGTGCTTGGAAACATGCCAGATTTAAAACTCTGGAGGTCAGTCTTCCATAATTGTCAATTTTAGAAAAAAATCCAGTTTTGCTTTGTCAGTTAGAAACACGGTGTTGTGGTTTATTATTCTATTCAGGCTTTTGTACCACTCACCACATTGGTATTCAATCATCTTTCAGATTTAAATATTAATCTTCTTGTTTAATTTCCTATCAAATGTGGGTCTTCAGTCCTCCTACCTCCTGAGAGGGGGAAAAAATGCATATGTAAGGATTTTCGGTGGCATTTTGTTTGTTTTTGTTTTAGTAAGTTAATGTGCTAGGTCTTGTTCTGAGGGAAAGCAAAGTTGAAGTGTGCCTTGCATTTGGACTCAAACTTAGTGGGGCTGTGGTATAAAGATAATGCGGAGCTGACTTCGTTGATTTAGATTTTTCTGCAATAAATAAAAAAGCGTAATTAATGGGGGGGAAAAAGGTAAAGAAAATTAGGGAAGATATTTAAGATAAGGATCTCCCCTCCAAAAAAAATTGTAAGGTGCTCATGTACTATGCTGATAACCATAGTACAAAAAGATGTAGCTAGATTCAACAGACCAGACAATATTGCAGTAATGTTACATATTTACCTCAGGGACCTGAAATGTTGTAAGGGTGATATTTCTCTATAGAATGGCAAGCAACAGTGCCAATTTTCTCTGCACTCTCCTGCCAATATTCCTTGATTTTGATCTGGTGAGACTTCTAGGAGTGAAAAGTTTATGCAGTACTGCTGCAAATGCCTTCAAGGGTTAGACCTGAAGAAGAGCTCTGTGAAAGCTTGAAAGCTTGTATCTCTCATCAACAGAAGTCGGTCCAATAGAAGACCTCACCCACCTTGTCTCTCTAATGTCTTGGGACCAACACGGCTACACCACTACCCACAACAGGGGTTAGTCAGTCAACTGCTGATTAGTGCCAGATAGTGCTTTTGTACTATGTATACTTGTCCCATTAATTTCATATAGGCCAGAGAAGAGCCATCAGATGGTAATACCTTCTGGTCATTGCTGATTGGGCTGGACTGGCAATGTCAAAATGAAAAGCTCTGTATCACACACTTGAAGAGGTTTTTTGTTTTGTTTTAATTTAATTGTATACTGTCAACGTTATCATTAAATAAATAGTAATAACATTAAAATCACTTTGGCTATGGAATTAAAATACAGTGGAACCTTGCTAATCTATATCATTTGCACCAGAAATGGTAATTTGACCCACTTCTTAGCAAAGATTTATTACCAGATCATTGTAGTATGGACTCCTAATTACTAAGAACTCTTTATTTTTACTAAGTGTTACAACATGTTATTAAGAAACACATAAAACTGAAGTGCTGTTATTAAAATAAAGCATATTTTTGATGCATTCGCCTTGCTCTTTTTGTTGTTTAACGTATACTTTAATTTAGAAATGCCAGTAATTCACAAAGGATTTACCAAACACATACAAAGAATGAAATCACTATTTACATTATATTGACGTATCTCTCTAATATGTACGCATACAGTACAGGGATGGTAGTAGGCAATAAACTGCACATCTCAAGAGATTGCCACAAAATTATTCAATATCTACTGACATCTCTCAATCACTAGCCGAGTAAGGACTAAACAGAAGATCAAGATGTTAAGTTTCATGTTGCCTGAGATTGTGGTGTATTAAGAAGCTATGAACTGGTTTCTTGCCAGAAGCCATTGGTGGGTAAAATAAATGCACCATAAAAAACACTGCCTGACAGCTGTAAATCACTCTGTATTATAAAAGTTATTTTAAAACACGTTTACTATAATTGTTCCCAGTGGCCCCATTGTCTTCATAGTTCACCCCTTTGGCAAGTGGGTAGATGTTGAGGCTTTGTGTGTCAGTGACACAGACTCTGGTATATTGTTGGTATAACTTGTTTTATTTACATACCAACTGTCCTGGAACAGAGGTGGTCACAAACAGCACAAAGGCAAATCTCACCAATGCCCAGTTCCCAGGGAAAGACTCTACCTTAAGAATTTATTTCAGCTTCAGAGAAAAAGGCAGAAGGGTAACTCCCTTACTGCCTGCCACATCTCCCCCAAACAATCACCTATCCACCACCACCACCACATTTTCTACCAAAGCTAAAAATTCGCTCACACACTACAAAAAAAGAACTGGTAAGACTGTGTGTAATAACACAATATGGTAACCCTTTCCATAACAATATTTATACTATGTATAAATCTTCTATATAGATATATATGGTTTATATTTATGATCCAATTTACGTTTATACAGCACTTAGCACCATAGGGCCAAAACTCTGTATTAACAAATGAAAACATACTCCCAGTCCCTTAAGAGCTAACATTAAGGTTTTAAAAGTTTAAGCAAGCCAGGGCCGGCTCCAGGCACCAGCCCACAAAGCACGTGCTTGGGGCGGGGCGGCGCTCGGGATTTTATTTATTTATTTATTTATTTAGGTTCGTAGGGGCAGCGCTGGAGGGTTTTTTTGTTTCCACGGCCCTCGGGCGGGTGGGGCTTCGGGCGGTGCGGCGCTCGGACGTTGGCATGGCGCTCGGATGGGGGGGCGGGGGTTGGCGCGGCGCTCGGATGGGGGGGCGGGGGTTTGGTGCAGTGCAGCACAGCGCTCGGAGGAGGGACGGGGGCTGGCACAGCGTGGCGCTCGGGGGGGCAGGGGCTTCGGGTGGCATGACGCTTGGAGGGGGGCTTCGGGCGGCACGACGCTGGGGGGCGGGGGCTTGCTCGGGGGCGGGGTTTCAGGCGCGTGGTGCTGGGGGGTGTGGGGATTTCAGCTGCGCAGCGCTCACAGGGGGTTTCGGCAGCGCGGCGCTCACGTGGGGGGGGTATGGCGGGGTGGGGCGGCGCTCGCGGGGGAGGGGGGGGTACGGCAGGGCGGCAAAAAAGTTAGAGCCGGCCCTGAAGCAAGCCATACAACTGTTAAGCTGAGTCAGAAATCAATCTGTAAAATCATTTGAATTGAGGAATTCTGCAACTGAATCTTATAAATTTTTCAACTTTAAAAAAAAGGAGATTAACTATTGTGTGGGCAGAGTCAGAACGGTCTTATATCTCTACTAGCATAGGACAAAATTTGGTTCTTAATATTACTTGATGTTTTAAGTAGATTTGGACTTCACATACTATAGTGAAGTAATGTCATAGAAAAGCGGACACATGGTGATTAGGTCTTACAGTGACATTCATTATTAAATCTGTAAGAAAGTCAAAAGTTGTGGCCTCCGATTTTTAAAGTTGAGTTTAGGTACCTTTCTAGGTAACCCCCTTCTCCCCCCAACAATTAACACTAGCCCTCTGCATACACCCACACATAAGCTCTAGCAGCTTCTTCCAAGGTATGCAGCCTACCTTTCAAAGCAAGGCAGCAGCACAGATCAAACACTGTGTCCCCCACTTAGCTTTCAGCATGATGGAGGGGCAGGTATAAAAAGTTGTGGTGTGTTTTAAAGTTGCAATTTCCACAACAAAACGGTGGCCCATGATTTTTTCTTACAACCTTAAGCATTATTTCAATATAGGTAGATGTAGACTTGTCAAAACCACATATGCAGACAATCTCCTAATTGGCCTCTGGTGATAAACGTATTTTCCTTATCAATAAAATGCTCCCTTGTGTGTAAATCCCTTTAGTCTAGGTATCTTTGTGAACTGTAATGGCTATCTAATTTCTAGAACTCACTGGGGTTGGGGAGTTCAAAATTAGTCTGTTCACACAGAAACTGAATGTTGGAAATGGAATGGATTGCAACCTCTGTAACAAGAGGCTTCCCACTGTGCTCACTTTGAGGACTCTTATTTTCTTGCTGTCTGTCTTCTCTTATCCAATTATTCAGTATATTTGAGGGTGCCCTATACTCTTCTGCATGCAAAACCTGACCTTTCTGGTGTAAAATGAACGTTTAAGTCAATTTTGCATGTACAAATGAAGATTTTTTGCCAGCTCTGGATTAGTCCACATTTGACAGTTTATCCATAATAATATTTCCCTCAATTCTATTGAATTTAGTTAAGCATGACAGTTCTTTGGTGGGTTGGGCACTATAATCTCTCCTTTCTCCCCCTTAAAAACAAAACATAAAATAGGGAAACGGAGTTGAATAGGTTATGTGACCTGCCCAAGACCATAAAAGGTGTCAGAGTCAGGACTGGAATTCAGGAGTTCCTGGCTCTCATTCCTCTATTCAATCCACGTAGCTCTCTCATTGACCTAAATTCCTAAATGAACCAAATGAAAGCCACCTACACATGAAAAATTGTGTGTCATTCCTCATTTGTTTACAATTCCTCATTAAAGTATTCAGTGACCAAAACAACAAATCCCAGGCTTCAATGAAAACCATTTCAATAGATAACTGAGCTATCATTTCACAAATCTTGCCAAAATCCCTTTTCATTAAAATCTGATCAATACCTTCTTTGAGAACATTTTGGAAATCATCAAGTGGCAAAGCTAAAAGAAAAGAAAGGTAGACATGAAAAATAATAATAAATACAAGAGGAAAAAATAAGAAACATCAGAACAAATGGAAAGCTGAAGTAGCAAAAGTGACTGAAATAATTAATAGTAATCCCTGTACAGATAGATTTACATTCTAAGTTTAAATGATCTGACTATCTGAGCATTTGGTGCAGAAAGGTTGCAATAACATTCCTAATTTGAATGGCAATACTTATAAATAATCTACTATACCATGTACAGAAATATATAATAATTTATAGTACAGCTTCACCTTCAGACCCCAGATAGAATCAAGCCCAACTGTGCTAGGTGCAATGTAAACATGTGATGTTGTCCTCGCCCTGAGGAGCTTACAACTTAAGAAGCATTTGTAACCACCTATTAGGGATCATGGAAATAGTATCTGCCTATTAAGTATGTCAGCTTCTTAGTACACAATGAGAAGGTAACATGTTCATAATATTAGATTGTTTGTAAAGAGAATCCTTCCTTCAGAAAGCTGCTTTTGATAACTAAGGCACTGTTTTGTAGAAAGCTCTACTGGACTCTGGCATTCACCAGGACACATTACTGGAGAACATTAGAGTTCTGCCGTGCAACTCAAAACAATGCAGGAAAGTTAAGAATTGACAGTTCTACACAGTCAAACTGTCCCCTGAAAACAACTTAGAGCCAAGCAAGAACAGTTTAATTTTCCATATTTCCTTTTCTCACAACCTCCAATTATTATTTATTTCTATAAACTGGAAACGGCGCCAACAGGGTGTTTCGCCCCTTTTCTCTGCTTCACCGCGGCCCCTGGGGTTCGTGTTCCAATAAAGTAAGTCCTAATAAAATAAGGAGACACTATCTGGTTCTGGTCTGGTTCTGTTCTGGTTAACCGGTTAATGAATTTCTGTCTTATACATTTAGGCGTTAGGTGTGTGAACGGAACTGAGCCTCTCATTCGTAATTCCTCAGAGTAGAAGCCATCGCGTGCAATAAAGCTCTGAGGTCGAATTGGTATCCTTCTGTCCCGTCCCCTGTAGCGGTCAGTATTAGTAAAAAGTCCTGTAATAAAATCCTGTTAGGCCATAATTCCCTCTGTTCTCTGTGTAATTCTCTGTTAAAGTGTCAGCAGGCAAATGGGTGGGTCTCTGGTAAAACCCTCTAAAAATAGCCCTTTAAATTATATGCAAATGGCCTTTACCCGGTGTTCAAAAAAATAATAATAATTACACATTGTGTAAAAATTAATGTGGCTAGTATTATAAAAATTAAATTGTAAAAAAATGTGCATTTTCCCCAGAACATGTGCAGTGTATATTATAATAAAAGTAAAAAAAATTGCAAACCTACCAATATAGGTTGTGTTGTCTTTTTCAAATCACTGTATGTTTAAAAGCAAAAGTTAAAAGTAAAAGGCAATCAAAAGTCTAAAAAAATTAATTGTGTCCCTTTTTAAGTAAAAATCTTTAAGCTGTAAATAGCTTTAAATCTAAAAGCAAGCCAAAAAGCATCTGTATTAATGCAATTTTCCAACTAATAAAATAAAAGCCACTAAAACCTGGGCTGCCTATAAAACAAATACAATGAAATATGGGGTAATTCCTCTGTTTTGCCTAAAATCAACAAAAATATGTGTATATAAAAAAAATATTTTAAGCAATAACTGACTGCCCAGAAGGGGTAGACCTCTGTTCTTTTGTCCTTCAAATCATAAAAAAAACCCGAATGCCAGCTAAATAGCATTCAACGTACCATGCATTTACTGGCACAATAGGAATTATTTTTGTGTTCTATGGCCAAAATTGTTGTTAAAATTTGCATACCAACAGTCTTTAAAAGCAAGGACATGAAAGGTTAACCCACTCCCTATATTGCCCATGGGATCCTTCTGGCTACCTCAAATTTCTAGCCAGAGGGCTGGGGAGAAAAAAAAAAAAGCTATTGGACACCAGAGGTTGTACCAAGTGGACTCCTCAAAAGTGTGTGTGCTTGTCCTGGTTTGTTGCTCCAAAGCTCTGTAATAAAGTTATTTTACTGAAAGGGTATACATGGCATACATTAAGTAATAAAACTAATGTACTGTATAATGGCAATGTGTTCATCATTAAAAAATTGTATAAGTAAAAAGTAAAAGTTTCCTTTGTAAATTAACCCCCCCCCCGCCAAAAAAAATTTACTAAAAAAAAAAAAAAAAAAATTGCTAGCAAGCTCAGTCCAAAGATAAGATGCTGGCCCCATCCAAGGACACTGCCCACAGCTAAGACTTGGCTGACAGCCAAGAAAAGGGGGGCCTGAATGTGCCCAAGCAACTATAAAATCTGCAAAACACTGCCAGGCATTAATAAAATGTGTTAGTTTTCTTTTTTCACAAATAAAAAAAGTGTTACCCAAAGACCCTAGCAGCCCTGCCGTTCATTAAAACAAAAAGACTGTCTATGTAAAAATCCACAAACAAAAGACTGCTTTGGCTCCATGCTGGAAAGGCCCTTTCCAAGTCCTGTTAACCACCAACACCGCTGTGAAATGCTAAGGACTGCCTACCTGGACCCATGCTTCTCACTGTAAAAAGACCCCCCCACCTCGGGAGGACTCTCCGACTAATAAGCCTATTTCTCCTTCTAGCTCTGCTGTGCCTTCTGGACAGCAGGAAAAAAAAAAAACCAAGGTAAAGTGCTAGTAACCTCTCCCTTGTCCACTGACAGACCTACTGTGCCTTTAAACTAAAAAAAAAAAAAAAAAAAAACCGCAAAACCATTACAGGGTAATGTGCTAGTAACCTCTCCCCTGTATAATACTAAACCATAACTGTTTCAGGAAAAGAGAAGAAGGAACACTTGCTTCATTAAAACCACCAAAGTCCAGGGATTCCTGCCTACAAAAAACATTAAAAACTAACCCTGGTAAAAACACAAAAAATTATACACTGGCAAAAAAAAAAAAAAAAAAAAAAAAAAAAAAAAACTTGTGGGACCCATGCTTAAAAATGTGGTATAGTACTACGCCAAAAAAAAAAATGTATTCAAATATCAATAAACTGTAATTAACACTACGCTAAGAACTGTTAAATTTTCATTACCCTTATCTAGTTTCCAGATCATCTCTACATACCCAAATTGCTCACAGGGGGCTGCCATTAAATTAGCACAACAGAGGGCTTGGGTTATTTCCTCTTTAAAAAACAAAAAAACAAAAAAAAAAAAAACAAAAAAAAAAAACTTGACCGGATCCCTTTGGGATGGGGCCAATAGTGCAGCAGCAGTTTAAAATATTTTTAAAAACCAAAAACATAATAAAAAATTGGGGCAATTAAAAAAGGCCACTAGCCTTATTTCTGGGTCACAGTTAACCCAGGTACAAGCTAAAATTGGTAAGTTACATGTTATCTCCACCCTTAGTTCTATGACCCAGAAGTTGCTGACAGAAATAGTATTAAATATCACTAAGGCTGGGAAGGCATTGCAGTGGGATCTAGCATGTTCAGGCTTGGCCCACTGCCCTTACAGACACATCAGGAGTACTATCTAATCTGTGGCCATAAAAACATACTTAAAAACTTTCTGGGTGGAAGTGCAAACGTTCTCAATGCTCCTTCCAAGCATATGGACCAGTTAGGGGGGTGTGGGCTCCCACATACCGAATCCCGCCAGGTCCATAAAAAGAATGCATGTAAAATTGGGTAATTCACCAAAACATCTAAAAAATTAAACTACCACCGATGCCCTGGTGGACTTGGCAACCGCACAGAAAAAACTAAGGCAGATGGTTCTCCAGAACCACTTGGCTCTAAATATCTTTCCCTCCAGCTTAATCACAAATTGCGCAACAGGCCTGACAATTTGGGTTTGTCAGGCCCGAAGGGGGGACTGTGAAAGTTACTAGTGACCCCCCTTATAAAGGCTGCTAGCTGTTGTCAACCAGTGGCCATTAGGGGGAAGCAAATACCTCACTACACAGTAGCCTGAACTTTTGAACTGTCTTCTCTCCTCTGCCTTGAGGCAGAGGGAACTAGTTCCAAGCTGGTTTTCACTGACCAGATAGCAGCAGCATGGGTCTGGCAACCACCAATCAAGTGTTATCACGGCAAGGGCCTTTGTCTGAGTGTGTATAAAGAATCTGTAAAATTTGTGTAAGACAGAGTCTTTGTACCAAGGTGCACAGCTCTCCTTTCTTCTGAAAAATAAAGCAACTCTTCCTTATCCCTGTCTGGCTGTTATTGGCTCTTAGCTAGGTGAACCCAATATTTTGGTGACAGTAGCACCTAAGGACCTCACACAGAGATCAGGGACCAATTGTACCAGGCGAAGTGCAAACAATTAATACAAAAACAAGTTCTTCCCCAGAGACCTCACAATTTAGAAAATATGCAAATGGAGCTATGAGAATAAATGATTTTTCAGTTTACTTGCTGAACCATAAAATAGAAAAAAAATACACACTTTTTTGGTCAAATAGAATTTTTGAGTTTTTTTTTACCTTATTTTAAAAATACAACTGAAGTAAAACAACAAGTCGTTTTTAACTGAAAAGTTAAACAACATTTTTGTTTTGAAAATGCTGAAATTAAATGTTTTGAGTATTTTGCCCCCCCCCCTTTTTTTAAACTGAAACAATTTGGGGAATTCAACATGAATTTACAAAATGTTTTGGTCAACCCGAATCTGCATTTTCAGGGGGAAAAAAAAGTTTTTTGGATTTTAAAAATTTCCCCCACCTCTCTATGTATGCAATACGTGGATAAACAGGTAAATGGGGGGACAAGGTAACAGCGGAGATGCATTTATCTGACAGAAATGCAGCATGGTCTAGTGGATAGGGCACTGGACTGTCAGTAAGGCTGTGTTCTGTTCCAGATTCAACCGCTTGATTGACTGTGTGGCCTCTTGGGCAACTCACTTTAACCTCTGTGTGCCTCTCTTTCTCCACTCTTTGCCTCTCTTTCGGTTTTGATTGTAATCTCTTCAGGATAGTGCCTAACACAGTGGACCCTGCTTCTCCTCTGCAGTATGAATAAAAAGTAGTAATCTTTGTAGGAGTCAGTCCTGTGAAATTGTAATTTATAGATGAAATTTGTGTATTCACTATCTGACTCCTTTGCAATGGAAGTACTTGTTATGAAAGGTAAAGTGTTCTTGAATTGGCCAGTGCTGTGACTATGGGAACACTTTCAAATGCTCACAAGGCTATTTCCATGGAACTTGGTCCTGCTAGTGAAGGCAGGGGGCTGGACTGAATGACCTTTCAAGGTCCCTTCCAGTTCTAAGAGATAGGATATCTCCATTAATTAATTAATTTATTTTTATTTATTTAAACACCTTGATGAAGTGTTAGTAAAAGGTTAGTGCCACACTGCAGGAAATGCATGCCAAAGTGTAGGTCATATTCTAGAGTGAAGGGCTTTATCTATCTACGGTATTCATATGGCTCCCATTACCGTAAATCAAAATGTTTCACTATAATATATTCATCCTCACAACAACCTGTGAGGTAAGGAAGTGCTATTATCCTTGCCACAATTACTGGGCCAACTGCCCCTCTTACTCTTCACGGTCTCTTCAAGTGCACCCTCACCCCGGTTTTGAGCCATCTCTCAGGGTCAAATCATACAATTCTTCCATTCTCAGACTGCATCTTGGGTTGTAGTCCCTAGGTATTAACTGTGATTACCTCAGCAGGCCTGACTTATGTTCCATACCTGAAGTCTGTTCACTCCAGGAGCAATGATGGTACTGTCCAGAACCAAACATCCTTCTTAAAACAAAGTATTATAGAACAAAAGCATTTCAGAGAAAAAAAGTCTTAAACAAATAATACAGACTATACACTTCTAGCTTACCAGGTGTCTATCCATCTTCTACTTGGAGATCCTATCTATCTATAGTACTTGCATGGTCCCCACTATTGTAGTATCTGAGCACTTCACAATCTTTTAATGTGTTTATATTCACCATGTGAGGTAGGAAAGTGCTATTATTCCCATTTTACAGATTGGGAGATGAGGCACAGAGATGCTAAGTAACTTGCCCAAGGTCACACAGAAAGTCTGTGGTGGGGAAGGGAATTAAACCATAGTCTCCCAAGTTCTAGGCTAGTGCCCTAATAAGCTAGACCTTTCTGGTAGGTGTAAACTTCCTATAGACATCCCCTCCTCCCCCCACAAAGTCCTCTAGGACAGCGTTTTTTTAAAGTTCAGGTCATGACCCAGTACTGGGTTGTGGCATGAAAGGCACTGGGTCACTCTGGTCAGCACTGCTGACCGGCACATTAAAAGTCCCATTGGTGGTGCTGCCCAGCTAAGGCAGGCTAGTGCCTACCTGCTCCAACACTGCACTGCGCCCCGGAAACAGCCAGCAGCAGGTCCGGCTTCTAATCAGGGGGTCCACAGGGCTCCGCACGCTGCCCCTGCCCCAAGCATCGGCCGGGGGGGGGAGGGGGGGCCGCGGGTGAGAGCCTCACGGAGCTGCTTGCGCACCTATGCCTAGGAGCCGGACCTGATCCTGGCTGCTTCAGGTGCAGCACGGGACGAGGTGCCAGGACAGGTGGGAAGCCTGCCTCTGCACTCTGGCTGCACCACTGATGGGGAGCCGCTGGAGGTAAGCCTGTGCCCCAACCCCACACTCCAATCCCCTGCCCCAGCCCTGAGCCCCCGCCTCAAACACAGGGCCCCACCCTGCACCCCAAACCCCTCATCCCTGGCCCCACCCCAAAGCCTGCACCCCCAGCCCAGATCCCTGACCCCCTACACACCCCAACCCTCTGCCCAAGCCCAAGCCCCCCCAAACCTGGAGCCCCTCCTGCACCCCAAAACCCTCATCCCTGGCCTCACCCCAGAGCCTTCACCCCCAGCCCAGAGCCCTGACCCCCTCCTCCAGCCCAACCCCCTGCCCTGAGCCCCCCCACACACCCTGAACCCGTCATTCCCGGCCCCACCCCACAGCCCTGACCCCCATACCCCAACCCTCAGCCTCTCTTATACCCCAAACCCCTCAGCCTCAGCTCTGTTGGGTCATGGGCATCAACAATTTTCTTCAAATGGATCCCCAGGGGAAAAAAAAAAAGTTTGAAAACCATTGCTCTAGGGTCTGCATGGCTTAATTTGTTCCCTTAATTCACAAACCATTGCCCCCTCCCCTGCTTCAGGGACTGATTCCTTTAAAAAGCTGATCAGTCTTTTTTTCCTCCTCCTTCTCAGAGAACAAGTTGCTTTTAACTGTTTAAAAACTGTGATCGATCAGTTTTTCCAATGCTGGGAATTAAAGTGTCACTTCAGGCTGAACCCTGGAAGTAGGCTTCCCCAAGTGTTTGGTGGGAGGTTGTCTAGCTAGAGCTATCGTGTTTCTTTCTTGCTTGTTTTTTAATCCCAATAGTTCTTTATTAAGCCAGATCAGTACATTCATACAGGAAAATCTAGCAAGCCAACATAAGTAACTTCACCTCACTGACCAGGTAACATACAGTGTTCATAAAGTTATTGCATATCAGTATTCGTAGACTGTTACATATCATCACACCCACCAGAATCCTCTTCTACAGATGGGAACAGAGGCACAGAGACCAAAGTGACTCACCCAAGGTCACACTGAAAGTGAGTGACAGAGCAGGGAACTGAACCTGAGTCCTACCGCATCTCAGGCTAGCGCTATAGCCACTGGACTTTCTTCCCCTTCCCCCCCATACTGTTAGTGGAGTTCAACAATTATTCTGAGACGCTTAATTTACTCTTTTTGTAGGCCATTTATAGAGATAATTTATCTTAGGGTAGGTCTACACTTACCCGTTAGTTTGGCGGCAAGCAAATCGAACTTCTGGGTTCGACTTATCGCCTCTTGTCTGGACGCGATAAGTCGAACCCGGAAGTGCTCGCCGTCGACTGCGGTACTCCAGCTCAGCGAGAGGAGTACGCGAAGTCGAAGGGGGAGCCTGCCTGCCGCGTCTGGACTTAGGTAAGTTCGACCTAAGGTACTTCGAACTTCAGCTACGTTATTCACGTAGCTGAAGTTGCGTACCTTAGTTCGAATTTGGGGGTTAGTGTAGACCTGCCCTTAGTGTTACATGTACATTATTTATAGTCATAACTTTGTTAGTGTTACAGGTACGTAACCAGTACTACAGTAGAATTTGGGGATTTTCCCCTCCTCTCTCAAAATTTAGCCTGATAGTTACCGCATACATGTGTATTTCTTGTCTCTCATTTTCCTTATCTACAGTTTGTTGGCTGACTTGTCCTGTGACTGTTGAGTGTCCTTTATCATCAGTAATTGTCCTCCACTTCATCTTTCAAAGAGAATTGTAAAACAAGGCCCTTTGGATACAGATCTGTTAGGAAATTCAAGGACTTGCCTTTATAAATATATAAATACTGAGTTAAAGGTTTCCTTGACAGCAGTAATTCCACTGGCAGTATTATTAAATATGCTTTCAGAGTAAACATCCATTGGCAGTCAGCACAAGTGCTGAACAACTAGTTTTGCTAAGCTTGCCACACAGGGAGTTTCATTTCTCTGTGAATTAAAAAGTCATCTTTATCACCTATAGATGTTTTATCTAAGACATAATTCTTCCAGTTTTGTGAAACATTGACTTTGTCATGACAGCATTTATATATTATAGTTGATAAAAGCCCCACACTATCCAGATACCCAGCCTTGTTTAAATTATGACAAAACCCTTTAAGTTGTTATTTCTGTTACTCTTGATGTTTTTTAAGACCCATGATCAGATCCAATAGTATAGGCTCCACGGGACGGAAGATAAAAATAAAATGTTATACGTAACGATTTTGTTTTTAACATAGCCCTTTTCCATCCTAGTAGTGAGGGTTTGAAAGCTCTTGAATCTTGAATTCAGTGATAACCACACTATTTATGGATTCTGGAGTTAGCAGAGGACTTCGTGTCTTAACCAATGTCAGGCTTCTTTATATTCCTCAAAGTTCTTTATGAGTTGTTCCAGCGAGATGGAAAAATACTGTTTTGTATGGGACATCTGTCCAGCCACGTCTTAGAATACTTCATAACACATGATGCAGAATAGTACTTTGCATTTACATAGTATCTTTCATTTGAGGATCTTAAAACACTTTATTATTATTTAGTAATGTGTTAAGCTTCAAAAACCCATTTGAAGCAGGTATTCATATACTCACTTTATATTTTGGCAAACTGAGGCACAGAAAGATTAAGTGAATTTCCAAAGATTACACACTAAGTTAGTAGCGGACTAGAATCTACGGACACTGGCTGCCAATCATGTGCCCTAATCACTACACAAGACTGAAGAGGCTACTGAAATGAGACAAATTGCCAAAGAATATACATATTTTGTTAAAGAGTTGACATCTCAGGAACTATTGTGTGGTAAACTTTGGCAACTGTTGACTTGTTGCAGGTAAACAATGTAGTAACAAATCAATACATGCAGTTAAAGAAACAGCTTTGTATTCTAATTGGTGGGCAGCATTTGAGAGCAGGTTACAGATTTTCTTTACAACTCATGGGGATAGCCTCAAGTATCTCTTTCTATAATGAGGTCGCACAGACATGATTTTATTTTATTTAAAAATATATTTGCATTTGTACTGAACAGACTCTCATTAATGAGGGAGGGGATCAGGTTACATTATTCACTTGTCAAGTACATGTTTTATTAACCACACAAGGGTAGAAAGGGTAGTCCCAATTAGTATGGCTGATTGATACGTATTCTAAGGTAATGTGCTTCTCCTGCCAAGAAATTCTTATGCCTATCAAAGAGGCCAACTTAAGATTTGAAAGACTGGAACGCATTTAGTCACAAGACTAAAACTAGTAATTTCACAGACATCTCCATGCAAGATTGAATTGGTACAGTTTAATATTTAACTCAAGTTCAGGTTTTCAAATCATGAGAGCTAGAGACTCACTTTTCTTTTTAAAATGAAAGCTGACATTCTGGAAAACATACAGACAACCTCAAAAAAATACCAAGCCACAACCTAGCCCAACTCAAATCCTGGCTGTTGCCAAATGCTGATGTTATAAATAATAAACATTATAAACACAGGAATACTGACTCTTACTAGCAAATATCTAAACAGTACCTATGGTAATATGCCAGTCAACAGATTCCAATGCAGCTTCTAAAGTATGCATTACTTTAATTTACTTTAATTATGTTTACTTTAATTTAGCATTCCACTTTTAGAATAGGTGTGAATTTCCAAACAACCCTAATTATTAGAATACTATAAATGGTAGCCAAATAATAAGGGCCACATTCTGCTGGTGTGTATCCTTACGTAGTCTTAGCGATGACAGTCAAACTATTGTTATAACTACTCATGCACATATTGCAGCATAGAAATAGATAAATAGTAGAAATAAATATATATATATATTTTTAATTAAAGGGTACCTTCAATTAGAGGGGAATAAAAATAAGTTTCCAGTGGCCCAAAATTCAAATATGCAACTAATGTTATGCGTCCACTAAAAAGCCAAAATTGTACAATCATATTTTTTATGAATAACTTCAAATTATTTAATTAGCTAAACTTATTTGAGATGTACAGAAGTTATAAAGGCAAAGAAATGTGCACACTTTTGGAATTATAAGGTGATTGGTTAACTCTGGCAATCCTGTTCAATTTTTTTTCCCCCCTTGATCTTTCATACAGTAATAGAGCAATATGAAGCTACTGAATACTAAAGTAGTACATTTCTACTTTCTATAACACAGGTATTCTTCAATTTAGAAATCAGAGAAAATGAATAAATAATTCTTCTGAAATGTGAGCTCTCCTTAAACTGCTGTATAAAACATGTATTGTGTTAGAAATACATTTGTTACTTACACAACACATCTGTATTAACAGATGACAACTGAGCTTATTTTAAGCTAACAGTCTCTAAATGACCTTACCAAAAAGAGTGTGTGCCTTTGAAATATATATATGAATACTTCAGTTAAAATGTGCTAGCGCTCCATTCATTACATATTGTTTTACACTCCAGCTAGAGAACTGTAGTAACCCTGTATTACTTCCTAATGAATAGAACTCTTTACAAGAAATATAACAGCAGTCCCAAAGAACATAAACTAAAAGGACCTTTCCCCCTCTTAGAATAACATACCCTTAAGCCAGGGCCTTTGTCAGGTAATTTAACACACTACATGTTGTATTAATATTTCCATAGAGTTCAAGGTTATTCTTCACATAACATCCTTTCTATTTGTCTAAATCACACACTCTCATAAGACATGGTAAAGTTGTACCAGTTATTGTTAAACAATTACTACTGAAACTGACAAAAAAAGTTGATTGCGGGTGGGCTTAATCCTGAAGTGGATCTTGTTAATGTGAATGAATTCTGATTCATGTTAATGCAAAGCAATTTTACACTATGGTAAATTAGTGTCAAAATAGAAAATAGAAAAGAAGCCACATTGTGCCTTAAATTAATCAAAACTATCTCGAAAGCTTCTTGATTTAAGATTTGAAATACAAATTGACAGAAATAAAAACACAGTATAAAACAAAGAATGAGCCTTCTGAGTATGTGGCAGGTAAGTGCTGATGCTGTATATTTTATAGGAAATTAAAGTCTGTAGATAAAAACTAAGAGTAACCTAAATATTTTATAAACTCTCTTGAGTAATGAAAAAGGAAAGATATATGTTTAGGTTTTTATGTTTTATGGAAGTGATTATATTTTCTGTAAACAGAAGCTGCAGTACTCTACAGTATCTAGAAGCTCTTTTCCATCAAGGGATCTAAGATATATTTCAATTTAACACAAGACAAGGATGTAAGGCAATTCAGAAAAGGTACAACTGGGTTAATTTACTGGATATTTGTGGGTTTATAATACTGAGAGATGGTTTGGACAGGTCCACATACAAACATGATGACTGATGTTTTGGATGACACCAGGGATTACAGGGGGGTAGCAGAGATGAAAACATGAGCTTCTAACATCTTAAGCTAAAGAGTCAAGATCTGTTGCTGGAAGTGGCAACAGACTCACATTCTCTGTGGATCAGATACAAAGGAGGACAGGTCTTGTACACTGACCAGTGGTTTATGTGAAAACTGGCATGCAGGAGGCTGGAGAGCTGAACGTCAATTGGGCATTTTAGTATCTGCAGTAGCTCATGCTGCAAAGGTACCCTTGATTTCCTCATCACTCCTAGGAACAACACTATGAAAAAGCAGTGCTTGTAGTATTCAGAAGCAATAGTCAGCTGATGCCATTTTCTAATGTCAATATATCTGTGTGATTGTGAGAGTAGCTTAAGGCTGACTCACCATTCTGTGCACTTGGCAAACATCCCCACATGGGCCAATTGAGTAGATAATTGTTTGTAAGAACTGGATGACTAACCAATTTACAAAGGTTTTCAACTCATCAGCTGAGGACAATTAAGAGAAAGAGAGGAAGAGGAAGGAGGAGAGAGGGGATGGTCAGAAGGAAGGGCCAGAGAAGCCCAGGGTCTCAGAGAGGTGAGATCTCTTCCTCCCCTCTCACCATGTGTTTTGGGAGAAGATAAAAGCTTTATGTTGTGCTATACAAGTCCCTGTCCCTCCACATTGCAAATAAAGCATGGTGTTGAACTTGCCACTGGGGGTTTGTGTGTGTGTGTGTGTGTGTGTGTGTGTGTGTGTGTGTGTGTGTGTGTGTGTGTGTGTGTGTGTGTGTGTGTGTGTGTGTGTGTGTGTGTGTGTGTGTGTGTGTGTGTGTGTGTGTGTGTGTGTGTGTGTGTGTGTGAGAGAGAGAGAATGAATGAACTGGTTTATACAGAAATCAAGGGCGAGGGAACCCTGCTTTGTGACAGTCTGCTACAATAATCATTTGTCTTGATTATTTTAGACATTTAGCTGAAGATTATTCAGCTTCTCTGCTGCCTTCTGCAGCAGATGTTTCGGTCATACCTGGAAGTAATACATCTGAGAGTATTGCCTTTACTTCTGTAAGCAGAGTCTGAATGAGCTCTCCCCTGATATCTAGTGATGAGCTGGGGAAGAGGACTTCAGGAGCTGACCTTGTTTGCATGGGCACACCCACTCTGCATAGGTAAACAGCATGATAGAGCTGCTTTGCCCAAATGATGACTTTTGTCTGGTGTCAGATTGCCAGTCACTTTGTTATTGAGTGCAAGGGTAATAAAGGGTGGTTATCCTTCTTGTGTGAATCAAGGGTAGCAGAACCGTGCTTAGCATGCCTGAAGAGATAAGGGAGGGTGGGGACAGGTGTTTGTACCTGGTGGTGTGGGCTCTGCTGAAGGGTCCTAGACTCCATCTGACCATTCCCCTCTCCACTGTGGAATGACAGAGCTGATTAAGACTCAATTGAGAGTCTCTTGTTGCAGATCAATAGAGCTGAAATCACTGAAAACCAGGTCTAAATATTAGACCGGCTAGGGCAGGGTCGCCCAGAGGATTCAGGGGGCCTGGAGCAAAGCAATTTCGGGGACCCCTTCCATAAAAAAAAGTTGCAATACTATAGTAACATGTATTTGGAAATGTAAAAAATAACTAGTGAAATACAATCAAAAATTAATTTTTAATAATTTGAAAATACACGAAATACATTATTTAAAAACATTAAATGCTTTAATGGCATGTATACATTTGCAATTACATAATGGGCTGTTGCTGGGTGATGGTTGGTGCCAATGGGCTGTCGCTGCCTGGGGGTGGCGCTGCTGTTGCCCAGGGCTGGGTGGGGAGCTGGGCTCTGGGTCGGGGGGTGCCCGGCTCAGAGGGGCTGGGCTCAGAGCTGGGGGTCAGGGCTGTGGGGGGATGGGGTCGGGGGGGGAGCCCAGCTCAGAGGGGCAGGGCTCGGAGCTGGGGGTCAGGGCTGTGGGGGGATGGGGTCGGGGGGGGAGCCCAGCTCAGAGGGGCAGGGCTTGGAGCTGGGGGTCAGGGCTGTGGGGGATGGGGTCGGGGGGCCCGGCTCAGAGGGGCAGGGCTCGGAACTGGGGGTCAGGGCGGTTGGGGTCGGGGGGGCCCGGCTCAGAGGGGCTGGGCTCGGAACTAGGGGTCAGGGCTGTGGGGGGATGGGGTCTGGGGGGGGGTGCCCTGCTCAGAGGGGCAGGGCTCAGAGCTGGGGGGCAGGGCTGTTGGGGTCGGGGGGGCGGCTCAGAGGGGCTGGGCTCGGAGCTAGGGGTCAGGAGGGTGTCCGGCTCTGAGGGGCTGGGCTCGGAGCTGGGGGTCAGGGCTGTGGGGGGAGGGGTCAAGGGGGTGTCTGGCTCAGAGGGGCTTACCATGCTGCTTACTCCCGCCTCCCCCCTCTCCCGGAGCCTCAGCGCACCGCGTCCAGGAGTGGCCCTGGACAGCGCTGCAGCAGCGTGGCTCCACAGGACCTGAGCTCCCGCTGCTCGGCCTGGAGCTCAGAGCCCCGTCCCCTTACCACGCGGCTCCGAGCAGGAGGAGCTCAGGCCACGCCGAAGCAGCGCTGTCCAGGGCTGCTCCTGAACATGGCGCGCTGAGGGATGGGGGAAGAGCCTCCGACATTCTCGTGGGCGCCCCTGCGGGCCCCGGGGCAAATTGCCCCACTTCCCCCCCCCCCTCTGGGCGGCACTGGGCTAGGGACAGTGTCTTTGATGAATAAGACTGCCCAGCCTGCACTAACAATGAGGCTCCCCCACTAACAGCTGAAATCACTGAAAGCTGTGTTAAGTGGTGGAACCTCAAGACATCACGAGCAGAGTACACTCCAGACTGTACACTCCAGACATTAGAGGCTGTATTTTCTCTGGGGTTCGAAAGTGTCTCTCTCAATATAAACAGCACACCAATAGCTTACACCACCAGCCCATGCCTTGTCTGCCATCTACAGAAATAGTTATAGGCAGAGCTTGTAGCACGAAAGCTTATGCTCCAATACATGCTTAAAGGTGCCACAGGACTCTCTGTTGCTTTTTACAGATCCAGACTAACACGGCTACCCCTCTGATACTTGACCTCTTCTTAAGTATGCCTGATCCTTCCCATTATAAGACTCTGTTTTCAGTGGCTTATAAATTGCAAACTTTAGCTCTTTGGGCTGAAATTTTCCATGTTGGATGCTTGCCTCAACCTGAACTTTTTTTGGGGGGGGGGGGGAAATCAGCAAAAATTATTCAGTGATTTCCAAGAACAAGATTAGAGAAAATATGTTGTTTTGCCCATGTTAAATAATTCTGTCAGCCATTATTTAAAAAAAACAAAAAACAACAACAAAAAACCCTCTAGTGCTTCCATGTTTTGGAGTGGGGTCTGCCTTTGGTGTCATGGATGTGCCTTTTGCCATCCATATGAAAACCCAATCAACTTAGACTAAGTTATGAGCCTTTAAAAATTGCAGTTTGCACATGCTCAGTAGAAACTTGCTAGGGATTCAGAGCTAAATTCCCTGAAGATCCCCGCTCCACTGTATGCTTCTGCCTGGGGATTCAAAAGATTGAGCAGGACTTTCCCTACAATTGAAGCTCTGGACTGTTGTGTTGTGATCATATCTGGGTCCAAGAACTGGAACATATATTAAGGAACCTGTCTGTCCTGTGCTCTCAATTAACCTCTGCTGGACACAAGCAGCACAGAGAAGGAAGCTACTCATTTAAATACAGAGGAGACAAGAGATGGGTATGGGGTGGGGGGGTACGGAGGAGTATTTTGGGACAAGGAGCCTATGGAATGTGAGGGAAGACTGGAACTGGATGGTGGTGGGTGGAGAGACAGAGAGGAAATCTAGAACTAGTAGATGGGATGGGGAGGAGACTGGGTCTGGGAATTGGGGGCAGAGACTGGGAGCCATGACTATGTATTATAATAGTCTTCAATTACAAGATTACATACTATTTTTCCACATGCACATGCATAAGGTGGGCAAATTAAGGTTGCACAAGCAACCTTAATTCTGGCATTTCCTAACATTTGAGTGCTTGACTTTGCAACCTTAATAACTTTCTTTTAACATGATGTGCACTATACAAATATATTTGTGGAGGACATTTTAATTGAGACCCATCTCTATTTAGTTCACAATTCATATTCAGGGACCTAGGTAGACATGGTCCCAAACTGTAATGCCTTTTCCAAGCCCTGCTCACCCTCTCCCCACTTTGAGAAAGTTTAGATCCAAATTTAAACGTCACAACTCAGGCCCATTTACTTCTAACTCAATTGAATGGAAAAAGAAATGCCTCCTGCCTCCTCCAAGCAAATCCTCATAGGAAAAACTGATTGAGCATGGTGCCGAATATGTATCATGTTAAAGAAGATTTTACACTGCATTTGCACTCTGCAGTCACACACACACACACACACACACACTATATGTAGCAGACTTCAAAGAAAGCAACACTGTGTGAAGGCTGTGTAAATGCTAAATGAGGAACTAAGTGCAAGTGAGTGATTTGATTCATTTCAGAACTTATAAATATGTTGTTGTGACACTGGGTGACCAGGTCATGTTAGAGTGTATTCAAGTCAATTCAGTTATGTACATTAAAGTAATGGTTAGATTACTCCTGAGGGAATTATATGCCAAAAATTTAAAAATTATACGCACAATATTTTAAAATTCTGCAAATTTATCAATAAATGTGGCTCCAGCATGGCAGTGGGAAGCACAGGCCACTGGCTGCATTGAGGTGGGAGATCACCTCCAGATTTTTAGGCAGCTCATTATCTGGAATCACACAGGATATCTGACACGTTTTAAAGAGCTACCTATAATATAGCATAGCAATATAGCAAGTAAATAACACAAATTGTGGTCCTCGTTTATTTTTGTATAAAGACTATTCTACCATCTCCTCAAAAACTGGCTTTCAAGTAATTACTGTGACAGCTACAAAATTAAATTATGGTACTGTAGGGCTTTTCTGCCTCAAAGGAAGTGTCATTTTCAGATTGTCTTCTCATGACCACTTACTGTATAAACAATTAAATCGGAATTCATGCATGGCATCAAAGAACCCACTGTCTTTGAAGAAAGAACACTAAAGCTAGTAAATAGTTTTAACAGCTCACTTATCCAACACTTTAATTTCAAAGTGCTATACACACGTTAGCTAATAAATGAGCACTGTATTTGTACAGAGTCTTTCAGACATTTTCCAGAACTAACTTAAAGAAAAACTCTATATTTGACCTTCAATTCCACAGGAAGCTAAAGAGTTCTCTATAGCAACTAGTGGGTAGATAGTAGAACAGATGTAAACAAGTTAGCAGCATCCCTCTTCCAGTGGCTGGGTTAATTTTGTGTGCATTCTGCATAAAGCCAATGATAAAACTTGAAGCAGTAACCTTTTGGTCCATAACCAGAAGGGGAGTCAAAAAGGAGTTTCCTTCTGACAAAGCCAGCAGAAGCTGTACTAAACCTGTCTTAGTTTGAAATCACTGTCTACATAGATCTTTCAGGAACTTCAAACAGGAGTTAGTTGTATCATCACGACAGATTGCTGTGTCTATCAGCTACTAACCAGAGAGTAGGACAGATTTAACAAGAGTCCCCAAGCACACTGTGTACATGCTCTGTATTTTATAACAGTCAATAAAGCAATGCAATCCTTGAGTTCTGAAGGCAGCAGCTCTACCAGGTGATCTAAGAGGGTGCCTTGTGCTGGCCAAATCAGCGAGGCAAGCCAGTCTTTGCATATCTTAGAATTTTGGAAATAATCACTCCAATTTTCCATTGCCTTGGCTTCCTTTGGTAAGTGAATGTAAAATGCTACACAATTCTGATGTGGTAAATATTTACACTTGTCTTAAATAACTACACAAAGTGCAAGGCAGTGGATAATCAGGATCAAAGTATATATCATCATAGAAAAATGCTAACCACATAATCAATAATACAGAATTTTCTCCTTTATTGCAAGAGTGTAAAGGCAAAGCAGATGTTTATGCCAATTCTGGAAATACCATTTATTAGTGTTTATGCTACATTATGATTGTAACAACTAACACTTAAATAGCAGTCTTAATCTATAAGAATCCCACAGCACTTAAGAAATTTAACATGATGACTTGCATACTATGGAGTATAATGACCACTCTGTAATATGCTCACTGACAGGAAGCCACTTCTGTGGTGAAATAGGACAACTGTTTAACACATTTTAGAAGCAGGAAAAAAACACTTTATCTAACTGAATCTACAGAGAAAATTCAAAGTGGCAGAAAGTAATTATCCAAACTGGAAATGCCTGGTCTAATTCCTCATTCTAAAATTGGATCTACAAATATAGGGAGGGGGAGATGTTTCTTTTTAACCTATATAGATGTTGTGCACTATTGGAGTAAGACCAAGATCACAGACTGTGACTGGGATAGGACGGGTAGCGGCTAACAGTGATATCAATTATTACTGACAGTTTGCTATAGGAACTCAAAGAAAACATACCAGAAAAAGCAAATGGCAATTCTCTATCAGTATATATGCACTTGAACATTTACTGGTCCACAGCAGCTCTTCTTTTCATTGCTGTCAGGCTGGAGATGAAGACTTATGGCCAAAGAAACCCCCAAATTCCTAAACAAAATGGATACAGCATTCAACTTTCCTGTCCACCACACCACAGTCTTCGATGGCAAATCAATCCAATGGTATTATTTAAAGGTTGTTTTAGTTAAGACTATGCATAATGGTCTACATGTGGTATTACACTGCTGACAGCATGGAGTCCCATATTTCAGTTACTTGTTTACATGGGATTATGCTATCCTATTTCTATCTAATAAAAATGGGGAAAGGCACAAAGTAACACAAAGTACAGCCAGTCCTAGCATTGCATTCAATAAATAAAATGCATAACCTACAAAGCAATGATAGAATCAAATATTCCACACATTGGAATGCTAGAGTTCAGAAATAAAACAATTAAGATTCTTGGTTCCTAATATTCCCTTCCTTTAACAGCTAAAACTCGTGTGGCCTGCTCACATACACACACACTCAGCTTACTTGCTTAGAGCAGCATTAAGTACAAGAGACAGTATATATTTTTTATGAGCTGGGTGAAACTTTGTCTTAACTCCTCATTCAAACTGACATGAGCCTACTCCTCTATGTAAGATAGGTGTAAGAGACAGTTAAGTGGTCATATCTAAAACAAAGCCTAAGGCTTTGTCTACAACTAGCACTTTTGTCAGCAAAACTGTTGTCGGTCAGGGGTGTGAAAAATACACCTCCCTGACAGACAAGTTTCACCGACAAAAGTGCCAGTGTGGACAGCGCTATGTCAGTGGGAGAGCGTCTCCCGCTGACATAATCACCATTGCTCATTGAGAGTTATTTAATTATGCCAGCGGGAGAACTCTCTCGCCGGCATAGGGTGGCTACATGGGAGACCTTACAGCGTCAGTAGTGTAGACATTGCCTAAGAGACCCTGTCCAGAAACTAGCACCATGTGGGCAGAGGGTTGAACTGGGTATTGTGCTCAGGTGTGTGTGGAAAGAGAACATGGAAATGGAGAACAGAGAGAGGCCAAAAACCCTGGACAAAGCTAGAGAAAGAGAACTTGTGTGTCCGGTGTTGGCTAAAAAGCGAAGACAATTATCCTTCTCTTGTTGGTGCCTCCTGCATTCGGAGAAGAAGGACATTGTACATTCCTCGTGAATAAACAAGGATAAAATTTGATAAATATATATCAAATATATATATACCAGACTCCATCAATTTCTATTTCCAATTGGAACATCCCTAGAGCCCCAATATTTGACTAGCTGCTCAGGAAACTATTTGATTCCTTTATAATGAAAAAGGCAGAGCCAGGCTATCATCCTAAATGAGAATTCTATGCTGAACTGGGTCCAACATCACTTCCTGTAAAATAGCGACATAACTAAGGACAACAAAAGCAGCATGAAAAAAAACTCTGTGTCAGTGTCTCAATCTCTTGGTCACTGAAACCATAAATAGGTTTCTTCCCCCCCCCCCATTAAACAAAAACATTATCAAAAAGTGATAAGGAGATCATCACATGGGGCCTTCCCTCTTACCTATGTGGAACAGTACACAATTGGGCCAGAATCGTCAATGGGGTTTAGTACCCACATTTGAGGCCAGATTTTCAAAAATGGTCAGTTTCCATTTAGGTACCATATAAGTGGTCAGACTTTCCAAAGAGTTCTCTGACCAACATGCTAATCTATTTTGAAGATCTGGTCCTAAGTGTCAAAATGAGAGCTGCTGTGGGGGGATGACGGGGGTGTCGAGCACTTTGGAAAATCTGTCCCAATAAGAATGTTAACTCTTAATGCGGCACTTCAACTTTTGAAATCCCAGGTTGCTTAATTTTGAGCCTCTAGTGTGTACTTGATTTACCTTTTTAGGAAAACTGGTCAGAAAGGAAGGGAAGGGGAGAAAAAAAAAAACTAACGCAGAAAAACCTTAGTGTAAATTTTTGTTTTCGCTGACATTTCATTTTCATCAAATTATTCCAACCAGCTCTAATTATTAGTTACAACAAACACACAAACAATAGAAAAGATAGCTTAGGAGGTTAATATGTTACCAGGCACGCTCATTGCCTAGGGCAATATGCCTGCCTTCCATTTTAAATTCTCTTTAGCAAAGAGAAGCATCATTTGCATTATATCATCATACTCAGCTACTGCTGGGCCTCAGGGGCTGACTGGATTGAGGGAACATATGCTTAAGATATACTTAGCACTGCAGCCTAGTAGCCAGGAGAAGTGCCAGTCCCATAACGTTGGTTTTGGCCTAGAGCAGAGAATGGAAGAATGCTCTCACTTTTTGCCATGTAGGCACCAGTTGCGCTCATCAAGCACAATAGCAATGGACCATCTGTCCCACAGAACTAGATGGTTTCTCAGCTGCTTCTCCATTGCTTTTTACAGCAGAGGGTTTTTTTTTTTTCTCTTCTGTTATAATAGAATTCATTACAAATGTGATTTTCTTCCCTTATTCATTGCACTCTCTCGCCTTCTCTGGAAGGAAAAGTTAGAAATTAATTTTACTGTTTGACAAACACACAGAACTGTTGC
The DNA here is from genome assembly GCF_028017835.1 of Emys orbicularis. NCBI lineage: Eukaryota > Metazoa > Chordata > Testudines > Emydidae > Emys > Emys orbicularis. The sequence continues at coordinate 99,301,561 of NC_088684.1, forward strand.
CGCCCCAGCCACTAAAGTAGAGGGAAAGAAAATGTGCTTTTATTTTTCTTCACTGGATACTTCACTGTCTTAATGTAGGAAAAATGTAGTTCATGATAGATGCTACCACCCAAGAGGCTTTGTATAATATGGGGAAAGCAATTAGTTACTGGTAAGCAAATCCTGCCAGTGCCAACTAGAAATAGCAAACACTGCACAACACTGCACACAGTTATTAAGGACACGCTATGCAGTACTGAACATTCATCCAAGGAACACACAACTTGCAACACAACAAAGCTCTCCTCCTCCTCCCTCCATCTTTCATATGCTCTTTCTAGTACACACACTTAAAACAGCTTTCAGTTTTCTGTCAAAATAAGCGTACTCTCTCCCTCCCTCAGCTCCTTCTACCTGCTACCTCCTGCGGGAGCCTTGCAGTATCCATTTGTTTCATCATTTTGCTAGATGTGAAAGAACAGATTTGATGTTGTAGGCAGGGCCGGCCCTAGACCAAATGGCACCCCAGCCGAGGAATATCTTTGGCACCTCCCCCCCCAATTTGTTAAATTTTTGAATACCTTATTTTTTATTGCATTTGTAGCCCATTTAATGACTTTGATGCACGATTTGCATTCTGGGATCTGTAAATCTGCAAGGCTGGCGACCCCCAAACCCAGCAACCCAGGCAGTCGCCTAGGTCGCCTGCCCCTAAATTCAGTCCTGGTGGTAGGGGGAGAAGGAGCCTTCACCTGTAAGTGACCTGTGAGTGAGTCTGCATGTGCTTGTGCCTTTGCTTGATCAAAAACGGGGAGACATTTTAGTGTGACAGATCTTTTGTGGATGGGAAGTAAAGGGCATGTGCGAGTTTATATTTGTGGAGGCAGGAGACCACGAGAGAGAAAATGAAGACAGGGAGAGTACAGAGACTGGGAATGGCGTACACAAGAGAGAGGGGAGAGAAACTGAAGATCCGGCGAATGAGAAAGTGGAGATAAAATAGGAAAAGAAGAGAAGAGAATAATTATACAATCAAGGAAAAATGATACTGAGGGGGTGTAACGAAGCGAGACTCACCGGTGCAGCGCCTCCTGCTGGTCATCCTGGGAATTAGCTCTCCAGCTCCAGAGCACCCTCTGCTGGCTGATGTCCCGCTTGCCTCAAGCCCCCATGTGCCTCCCGGACCCCGGTGCCCCTTCCCTTGGGGTTCTGCCCTCTGCAGTACTCCCGCAGTCTCTGGGTCTCCCCTACCAGGGGAACCCCCAACCCTCTATCCCCACCTTGTCTTAGTGGCTACTGCCAGTCATCATCTAGCCCCCGCTCCCTGGGGCAGTCTGCAGTCTGTAAACCACTCATCACTGGGAAGGGGGGTTTGGACCTGCTGCCTTTGCCTACTGTGTGGATGAAAACTGAAGTGTATGTTTGCAAGAACCCTTGCAAAGTGTAAAGGCTGAGTACCATAAAGGTCTAATTCCAATTTACTATTTTTGAATTTCAGGTTTTATATACATTTCAGATTAACAGGGTCTGGAAAACTGGGGTATACCCAGGAGTGGATTCACCCCAAAACATACCAACATACCTGTCTCCTCAGGAGCCCAGTCGGTTCTGTGCTCCTAACAATATGTTTTAACATAAGTGGTGTGGGGTGGCAGTGGAGCCCCGCATAAAATGTGGGGATGCTGCAGCACCCTCCGCACCCAGGGTCACCGACCGGGGGGGCGGCAAAAGGGGAAGCTGCCCTGGGGCCCGGTGAATTAAAAGGGCCCAAGGCTCCCGGCCACTGCTGCTACTGCAGCTAAATCGCCGTTGGAGCCCCAGCTGGTGCGGCCCGGGCAGTTCTGAAGGACTGGCTGGGGGAGGCTAGCCCCCTATCCCACCTTTCCACCTGAGGCCCTGCCCCTTCTGGGGGCCCAGAGCCAGCCACCCAACCTTGCCCAGGGGCCCAGCAATTCTGTCAGCAGCCCTTCCCCCACCCCAGTTCCCGTGCCTATGGTCCCGGTGGCCGTCCCGCGGCCAAGTCTGGACCCACGTCTGGCTTTCTTTTTCTTGGCTGGGTCCTGAGGGCAGGGCAGTGCAGAGTGGGGCGGGGGGAAGGGAACAAAAATGAAGCTGCACACAGGGCCCCACTAACTCTAAATCCGTCACTGGGTATACCTATAATAACTTAGGTCCTAATCTTGCAATCTGATCCACCCGCCTGGATCCCTGTAGATGTTATTTGGACTCTGCTCAGGCTTAGGGGGGGACCTCCTATGTGGATCAGATTGCAGGATCAAAGCCTAAATATCTTTTTTGACTACTCAATATTCATGTACTTTTAAGATTAATTGTAAGATATAAATTTACAATACAGTTATACTGCTACCTCATTTATTACTAAAGTGCCATTACGGGAAACGTTACCAAGAATCAGATTTGGGTCACTGCCAAAATATCTGTCGATACTCCATAATACAGCAATATTTTTTAATAAGTAGAGCTGGTGAAATATTTTGAAAGGAGTGTGCACAATTATTTATTTAAATTCTGAACAGCTGTTCAGTTCAATCATGTTCATATCCTTTATTTTTCAGTATGTGACCATGTGTGCAAATCAATTTTGGTTGCACAAATGTTTGGTGAGGGGATTGTTGTTTTGTACACAAATACTGGTCTGCATTTGACTGCGAGTGCATTTGCACTTGAATAACAGGGGCATTTGAGCACAAACAGTAATATTTACTGTTCATTATCCACTTAATTGTTTTTTCCATTTAAAAAGTTACAGTCATCCGATCAGAAGGCAAAAATAATACCAGGTAGGTTATCAATCATATGCCATCAATAATAAAAAGAACATGAGAAAAATCAAAGCAAACAGTTTACTGGGGCTGATTGCCATAAACTGAGAAATGGTTATCCAAACTATCCAGTGAATACTTAGTTACTGTGCTTTCAAAAATCAATGCACAAATGAGTCACATGCAGCAGAAAATGCTAAATTCATCTGCTAAGTTACTCACAGCAAATAGTTCAGTTAGCTATATTAATAAAGAATGACCAAACAAAAGTAGATAGCACACACACTGACCCAAACCTCAGCAAACCTTCGTGAGATTCTAAAAAGTTCAATTAATTTTCTCCTCGATTAATTTCTTGCCCTTTAGCTATTCCTAGTTCTAGTTAAGAGTGAAAATAGAAGTACTAGAATAACATGAGAAACTATTGTCATCCTATTTCTGACCTTACCAGAACTAGAAATAATGGAAATCTATGGGAGAGCCTGTTTTGGGGGAGGTTTCTAGCTGTCATTTAACAGACTAGAGAAGTTTAGCAAAGGAGACAAATTCTAGGGAAGTGTCTTCCATTTCTGGCGGATTTTTCCAATAGAGAAATGTTAACTGAAAATGGTAGAAGTACACTTCTCCAAAGAAAGCTGACTCTCCAACCTTCAGGGAGATTTATATTAGGAATGCTACAGACTATTAAATTCTATGGGCCAAATTTTATCCCTATTGTTATTCCATTTGAGTTAGACCAGAGGTTAATTTGCTCTAGCATCTGTATAACTAACAAAATTAATCCTTTAAACCTGATGTGTCAGTTTAGTGACAAGTTTATCTGCTGCACAATGGTTTGTTTAAATCAGGAATGATTGGTTACGTTTACTTGTATGTGCTTGTTTTCAGCAACAGACTCTTGACAGCTGAATTTTACTGCACAGGAATAGTCTACTTTTTGTTAATAATAGCAGGGACACTAACAACTAACTAACAACAAATTCACCCAGACATATCTGGACCACTCTATAGAGATTTCTACCTTTCCCACACAACAAAGAATACAAAAAGATCAGTAATTGGAAGTTACTCCAGAAAGTTTCTATCTCCTTTCTAGTAACACACAATATGGACAAGGTTTAGAGTGAAGGATGCTTAAAATTATGGTCAAAGATCAAAACAAAGGAGATTACCTGATCCAAGAAGAAACAGACTATAGATTCCAGCATGTCGTCTCTCTTCCTTGAGTCTAGCTGCTGAGGCCCATGGGCTGTCAACAGAACTGCTTTGACTTGCATGCTGTTTTGAAATGAGGCTATGAGTTGTTTCCCCACAATCTACCATATATTGTACCTCACTCGCAAATGTATATTCTACTCTACATTTTTAATAGTCTCTGTTTTCTCCATCACTGTAACTCTTATGATCAGTGAGTAAGAATGTCTAGAACCGTACAGATGTTCTTTATGTCATACAACAGATATAAAGAGCATGGATGCTCATCATGAGGGTTGTGATTAAAGCTGGTGAAGAAGCTTTGAACATTATTTTTTTTACTGGAAAGTACCAAAATCATTCATGAGAAAAGGTCAGTTTGGACAAATTTCTCATTAAAATTGGAAAATATGTTTCAAAATTGTGTGTCTTGTTTTGACATTTTTAAAATTAAAAATTCTGGGTTTTTTTGGTTCAGATTGATTTTTTTTTAAATTTAGCCTAAATATTTTAAATTACATACAATTAAAATGTAAATATTAAAATAAAGGTTTAAATAAATGTTTCAAAATTATTTAAAATGAAATTTCAGATTATTGGTTTGCATTTAAAAAAAAAAAAAAAAAAAAAAAAAAAAAAAAAAAGATTTGAGTTTTTAGCCCAATTCAGAACAGAAAACCCCAGATCCATTTGTGGCCCACCGTGCCCTTTGCAGGGTGCTGAATATGAGTGGGGCTGATTAGATCCTGCACTTAAAATCAGAAGTACCATGGATAAAGTTGCACTAGCTTCCTTAAATCTGTTTTTTTTTTTTAAATGTATGGACTACAATACAGTCTCCAATTGTATTAATGTCATAGGTATTTTTCTACAAAAGGCATAACAGTTTCAGAAACATCCAGAAATGCAAGCATAATGCACAAAATTTGCTGCAAGGCTTATGACACTAAAAGAGGAGACAATGCAGAGAAGAAACAAAAAAAAATGACGTGTCATGGGATGAGAGAGAGGCATAAAAAAGTAATGAAGGCGGAGGAGGAAAATTGAAGAGGATAAGTGACTTATATACTAAATATTGAGACCTTCCTGCATCATATATCTTCATCTATAACAGGACTTTACAGACACGGTGACAGAAGAGAGATTGAAATAGAGGCACTTTCTACTCCATGTCCGAAATATGAGGAACTATGAGAAAGATATTTCCTCAAATCATCAGGAATAAGACTTCTAATCCAGAAAGGATGAGGCAAAATGGTCTCTGACCACGGGAGAGAGGTTACTATGAAGTGCAACGTCATCTACTTCAAGATCAAGTATGGGCAGTAATGCCAAATGGACATGGAATAAAACACCAGTGGAAGCCCTGTCCTGGGTGGATCTTACCTACTGTTGACAGATATCTGAGGGAGCTTTCCCTGTTTTAAACTTTGGCAATACCTGCATAGCTTGTTTATTGTTATATCAATATATAGAGCCAGTTAATATTTTGTCATTTAAACAGTTTTTGAAAAATAGATTTCCATGAAAATGTTGATTTTTTTTCCAGCTTTCTGAGGATTTCTTTTTTTGAGTTTTCCACAGATTTTCCAGATATTTCTTCTTTCTCCCTTATCCCTCCCCATGATGGGATGTACAAACTCCACACTGAGCAACAAGGGGTTAAGGAATTACTCTGGGCCCAGCCAGCCCCACCACGCCTGTAGCAAATGCACCAACTGGACAAGGAGTTAAAAGACAAGAGAGTGACTCATTTGGTGGCAGATGAGGGAGGAGAGCAGACCCGCTACCAGCAGCTCCAGGGAGATTAGGGAAAAATTCTGCCTTCCCTCAGCTTAACAACTGCCCAAAGGCCCCTCTCTGAGGAGAGGTAAGGCCTGCTGCAGAGACTGCCTGAGAGGGAAGCATTCCTCCGTCCTGCGAACTCTGAATTTTATTGATCCCCTTTATTTTTGTTTGGACTACCCCAGCAGGGGAAAGCCTTGGACTGAACTGGCCCAGGAGGGTGGGCCATACCCCAGGAGGAGGCAGTTGCCCTCACACTGCCTTATCCCAGATGGCAATCTTGGGAGAATTGAAGGGAGGTGGTAGGAAGTGGCCCAGTGAGGACTGACTTAAGTATCCACAGCAGTCAGAGCACACACAGCCCTCAAAGGGCCCTGGGTCAGAGCCCAGTGGAGTGGGAGGGCCTGGGCTCCCCTACCAACAATCCCCCTGCATGTCACTGACCTAAGCCCTAGCCACTAGATGGTGTTCCCTTATCAACCAACCCTGAGCAAGGGCCATGACACTCACCCTTTTGGGGGAAGAGGAAAAAGGGACAGAAAAGTGAAAACCAACCCGCCGTATTTTTTCATTTTATTTTGGCCAAAAAAACAAAAAAACAAACAAACAAAAACCTGAAAAAAAACTTATGAAAATTTCCAAACAATTTTTTCTTAAAATTTTCCCCCAGAATACAGTTTACAATTTTTCATCCAGTCCTACCAGTAAATTTGTGTGAATTAAATATTTGTGTGGTTAATGTGACTGTCAATTACATTATGTGGTCCCATTTGGAAAGGTGGGCTCGTGACAGGCCAAAGCAAAAACATAGGCCTTTTCTATGTTGTTAATTCACCTGGACTCAAGCAATGAAGAGTTAGACACAAATGTAACTGTGCCAGTTTAACTCTTACAGGTAGACAAGTAAAACAGTGATCACATTGGTGGAGCTTACCTCAGTTTCAAGGAGGGGTAAGTTTAAGTTGTGCAAATCTCAACTTTCTTTGTGTTCATGGAGTGGGGGTGTTGCACCACGATAAGGTGGCTGGCGTCAGAGGAAATTCTTAATGTAGATAAGGCTCTATAATCCTTTGTTAGAGACTTGGAAATAGATATTATGAGTACTTGCTTTATAGGTTTGCTTTTTTTTTTTTTTTGACTCAATGTTTGCATGAACGTCTTAAAATTATAAACTTGATGAAAACAAAAGTTCCTGCCTCAGACTAATATCCTGAAATCCTGGGGAAGTCTCAGGAGAACTTTAAGGTTGTTTTATGATTATTTCAGGGGGGGGAAATCTGCTCTATCTTTATTGAGTTTTATGCTCCCTCTCCTTTCTTCGTCTGGTTAGAAGAAAATTAATTTTGAAAATAAAACTAAGTTGCTCCCAGAAGTCCCCCAAAATGTTTCCACTGTGCTTTATCCAAATTAAATCTGGTAATCTTGTCTGCTGTGGATATTTTTTTTTTTAGTGGTGTTTAAAGTTTAGTAGTGTCTGGAACAACGTAGTAATCGCTCTCAGTGCAAGAATTAGTTTTATGATAAGCATGGCAGGAATGTCTCCTACACTTCAAAGATGGGCGCTCTGGAGCGAAGACAAATTTCACACACAATTCAAGAATGGCAAAAATATTCCCTCTCCATCTCGGGGTGGGAGAGGGGGAGGGGAGAATATTTCATCAGACTAGCGACAATGAAGCCCAGCTCCCAAAAAGACAGTAGGAGTAAAGAAGGGAGAAGGAACAATGTATCAGCCCAGAAATACCAGAGCTGGATCACTTTGCTTACCTCTGAAACAGGCAGGAAATGTACCTGAGGGCAGGGGGGGAAAGGCTGGCTAGGAGGGAAAAAGACAACTGGCTCTTATGCTTCGTCCCCAAATTGAAAGCATTCCTAAGCTTTTGGGTGCTATTGTGATTTGCACCATAACTATGACAAATTTCATATATAACAAAACATAGGTAAAAATGATTTATTGGTGATTTCAGTTAAGAGGAAATTGTCACTTGATTTTTGGTAGAATTTATAATATGTGAACCAGTGTAACGTGCAAATGCATAAAAAAAGAGTACCATGTAATTTCATTACTGTAATTCTTATCCTTCCTAATTTCATCCCCTTCCTGCTGTTCAATACCCCCATGAATCATGTTAAGATTAATGGGTAAATTGTAAGAATTATTGGGCAAGGATAGTGGTTTTTGTAGTGTTCTGTGAAGTGGCTAGCACAACTTTTGGAGCTATAAGTGAAAGAAAAAATATTAAGCACACAGTTTTAAAAGAAACCTCTTTGAAGTGTTCATAATTCTTAGGGATGAGAGAAGATAGATAAAAGATGCAAAGCAACTCTTTTAGCTAAAACCAAATATTATGCAAAAATGAATAAAGCTAAGGAAAACCTTGACGTATTATCGGAGAAATAAAATCAACATATATGTGTACAGAGAGTAGCAGATAATAGATGATGTTTTAGTTCATTTGGAATAAGCATTCAGAAACTTGAATGCACTGGTTAGCCAATATTATAATACCTCTTTGGGCTATACTTTGGCTCCAAATTGTAGCCTGATTTAGGGTGTACTGATAATATTAATTTGGATAATATGGGAATTTAATTTATTAATTTAATTTTATCTTAATAATAATAATCAATATTAATTAGTATGGGTTTTAGACTTGCCAATCTGTTTGATCAGAAGATGAAAGTTCTTGTCCTGAATCAGGCTCCACAGAATTTATAAAGGACCCTCGGGGGTATGACAGGAAGCTCACACTGAGACAGATATAGTCTTAAAGACTTATTAAAATCAATAGTAGTAAGTAAATGGTAAAATAACCAGAGTTAAAAAGTTACAATTGCATTACTGCTATTCAAAGGATACATATGATAATATGGTATTATATGCAACAAAGCTTTGGTTAACATACTCACACCCTTCCTTAATAACCTGGTGGTAAGAGACACAGGAACAGCCTTGCGGTTCAGGTTTCTCAATTCTTGAGAGAGGGATGCAGTGCTTAGAAAATGCTAAGAACTATCAAAGCTGACTAGGGTTTACTTGACTATCTTAAACTTAAATCAAAACCTAATAAACTAAGAATAAAACTTAGGGAAACCAAGCTTAGCCCAATTCCTTTGAAACTTAAAGTTTAAGAAGAACAAGTATAGCCTACTAATAGTAGCAGTCATCGTAGATAGAATAGATAGAGTGGAGGAAGTAAGTGAGAATAGAGATGGAGTAAAGTGAGAACTGGAGATACTCTTTTGAGGTTACCTCTTTTCTAGGGCAAATGCCGGAAATCCTTCCTCTTATGCCCAAATTTAATTCCTCACCCACAGAAGTGTTAGGGTACACTTACCCCATAGGCTAATATGTATGATGACAGGTATGTACACATATCAGTCTCTTGTGGTGTACTTGTTAAGTCGGTGGGTACAACAATGAACCCCCCCCCCCATGCCATTCTCCATTGTCTATTGGTCTAGATAAAAGGTCATAGACATAGGCGTAGGTACTTATCTATTTAGGGAACAAGATATAGGTCAACTTTGCTTTCTGAGTAAAAGGTCTTAATATAGATAAGCTAACTTTGCCTTAGCTTAACATACAGGATATAGCCTGTAGGTCTCTTGCATTACAGCCAAACTTACTTTAATATAAATCTATAGACCTATTGCAATAAACCAAATACTTAAACTATAAGGAAATATATATATTTTTTCCTTATACTTTAAGTTTATTTGGTTTATTGCATATATATATATATACACACACACACACACACAAGCAGGTTAGTCCTGTAGGCTACAAAATATCATGACCAATGCTTCTGGTAGAATGAAATCTGTTAATATCAAACAGACATAAAAGATATATAATGGACTGGAAAATAGCAATCCCTTTAGTAATCATTAACAAAAGTATTTCATGTTCTGAAACATTAGAGGAATAGCTTTTCTCTCAGTACTTCCTGGATGTAACCAACAACTTCACACTTTGGAAAAGATAGGATTCAAATAGGGACCCAAATTTGACACTCTAGGCTTATTTCTAGTATGTCTGTTTCCATGTGGTGCACAAGCCCCTGCATACACATATACATTCACTTCTCAGCAGGAAAGGTTTAGTTCTGTTTTTTGGCACAGATTCAATCTGGTTTTTATTCCTTTCAAACCAATTTCTTCAGCCCTAGAATGTACTTAGATTGTAACCTGTTGGGGGCAGGGACCATCTTTTTTATTCTGTGTTTGAACAGCACTTAGCAGAATGAGGTTATGAGCCATCACTAAGGTTCCTAGGAAATTAATATTTTATATTTATATATAAATTACACTGGTCTACAATTTTTGAGAAGTCGTCTGCTTCAGAGATAAAATGTGCTATTTATTATGTATTTTGATGTGCTGAATTCAAATATGACAATTAAAACAACTGAATGGCTACTGTTTCTAAGATATTTAAGTTTTTTTTTACATTTTATGTCTATGTATATTGTGTAGATAGTAGAGTTTTAATCATAAATTGTAAACCTAGGTCTTTTCATGTGTTTATGGTTGCTTTACATGATAATATTTCACCTGTCCTGTTTATGTAACACTTTAAAAATCAGCAAAAGGGTTATATAAATAAAATTTATTATGAAACAAAAGGCAAAAAACTATTCTGTACATAGTTTAGTCCTATTCAGTGTCTACTCGGCACATCTTGGCTTGTCTCTTGTATTCATTAAATGGAGCATCTCCTGTCACTGTCCAGCAATAGTCTGCAAGCATTGATGGGCTCCATTTGCCCTGACAGCATTTCTCCATTGTTGCAATGTCCTGGTGAAATAGCTCGCCGTGCTCGTCGCTCACTGCTCCGCAGTTGGGTGGAAAAAAAATCTAGAGGAGAGTGCAAAAAATGTATCTTTAGTGATACATGTTGCAACCAAGGCTTTTGTATGCCTTGAGGAGGTTTTCCACCAACAACCTGTAGTTGTCTGCCTTGTTGTTTCCGAGAAAATTTATTGCCACTAACTGGAAGGCTTTCCATGCCGTCTTTTCCTTGCCACGCAGTGCATGGTCAAATGCATCATCTCGAAGAAGTTCACGAATCTGAGGACCAACAAAGACACCTTCCTTTATCTTAGCTTCACTTAACCTTGGAAATTTTCCACGGAGGTACTTGAAAGCTGCTTGTGTTTTGTCAATGGCCTTGACAAAGTTCTTCATCAGACCCAGCTTGATGTGTAAGGGTGGTAACAAAATCTTCCTTGATTCAACAAGTGGTGGATGCTGAACACTTTTCCTCCCAGGCTCCAATGACTGTTGGAGTGGCCAATCTTTCTGGATGTAGTGGGAATCTCTTGCACGACTATCCCATTCGCAGAGAAAACAGCAGTACTTTGTGTATCCAGTCTGCAGACCAAGCAAGAGAGCAACAACCTTCAAATCGCCACAAAGCTGCCACTGATGTTGGTCATAGTTTATGCACCTCAAAAGTTGTTTCATGTTGTCCTAGGTTTCCTTCATATGGACTGCATGACCAACTGGAATTGATGGCAAAACATTGCCATTATGCAGTAAAACAGCTTTAAGACTCGTCTTCGATGAATCAATGAACAGTCTCCACTCATCTGGATCGTGAACGATGTTGAGGGCTGCCATCACACCATCGATGTTGTTGCAGGCTACAAAATCACCTTCCATGAAGAAGAATGGGACAAGATCCTTTTGACGGTCACAGAACATGGAAACCCTAACATCACCTGCCAGGAGATTCCACTGCTGTAGTCTGGAGCCCAACAGCTCTGCCTTACTCTTGGGTAGTTCCAAATCCCTGACAAGGTCATTCAGTTCATCTTGTGTTATGAAGTGTGGTTCAGAGGAGGAGGATGATGGGAGAAAATGTGGGTCCTGTGGCATTGATGGTTCAGGACCAGAAGTTTCATCCTCTTCCTCGTCTGACTCAAGTGAGAATGATTCTGGTGCATCAGGAACCAGCAGTCCTTCTCCGTGGGGTACTGGGCATATAGCTGATGGAATGTTTGGATAATGCACAGTCCACTTTTTCTTCTTTGACACACCTTTCCCAACTGGAGGCACCATGCAGAAGTAACAATTGCTGGTATGATCTGTTGGCTCTTTCCAAATCATTGGCACTGCAAAAGGCATAGATTTCCTTTTCCTGTTCAACCACTGGCGAAGATTTGTTGCACAAGTGTTGCAGCATATGTGTGGGGCCCACCTCTTGTCCTGATCTCCAATTTTGCAGCCAAAAGAAAGGTTATAGGCTTTCTTAACCATAGTGGTTATACTGAGCTTTTGTGATGCAAAAGTCACTTCAACACAAACATAGCAGAAGTTATCTGCACTGTTCACACAAGTACGAGGCATCTCTGCTCACTTTGGCTAAACAGAAATGTGTCCCTTTGCAAAATCAAACACTGACAAATAAGAGAGCATGACACTGTCTGATTTCTAGAGCTGATATAGGGCAATTTGTTCAGCAGAGTGATGTAAGCTTCGTATGATTGCATCAACCATGACTTCTAGGAATAACATGATGCAATTCATATCATGTATGACGCAATACCAGCTTCAGATTGCATCATTCATTGTTTTGCCTAAAAAGCAAGTACTGTCCAAACCCAGTCATAGATTTATTCATAGATCCAATCAAAGATGTATTTTAGTCATTTCTGGTTTAAATTGAGATCCCTTCCCTTTATAACTCACTTATCCTCCGCCATTCCCAAGTCAAGGGTCGTATATACTGACCCAATAGCATATCTTGAAAACTAGAGCCAATCAACAATTTTAAGCATCATTTTCGTTCTCAGTGACCCAGAATTAGTAAAGTTTGACTACATTTATTTCAGAAGCATTTTGGCTGTAGAGCAGTGTTATGGAACAATGTGTATATATATGAGTGGGTGTATTATAATAGAATAATGTACAGTATCAGGAGATTGTATCGATAACCGGAGCTTACTCTGCCAATTTTGAAGGAGACAAATATCAGAGGGGATCCTTAAAATGACAGTAATAAGTTCAATTTTTAATTATCTCTGGCCTAAAATGCTAGAACAAAATGATCAGGGGTTTCTCATTCCTTTGTAAGCTATAAAGATCAGACCAGGCAATCCTTACTCTCAAAGTGGTCCTTACTCTCTCAGATCCTAAAGAACTGGCCCACAGTATATGTGAGAGTACTACTGCTGTGAGTCAATCTTTCTAGATCTGGCCCTAGGAATTATATCCTTTCATGGCTTATACTGATCAATTTGTACCTGTACTTGAGGTTTTAACTTTTGTGTTTAAAAAGAGTAATAGATGGTATCTCCACTAGAATATTTATAGCCTTGTTTAGCATGAGTCACTTATTGGCATGAAAACAACAGCTAAATTCCTTTGAATCCTTTAACTTATCACCTAAATACCTTAAACTGAAGAAATATGGTTTCCTGCAAATCTTCCTTTATTAAAATAACCTAAGATGTTTATAACCACCCTTATTTTTAATAGTTAACATTTTTGTGGTCACTGTGCATAATGCCTGCTGTAAAACTAATAATAGTTTTGCATACAGAACAGTATAATACAGTTTGGTTCTGCTAGCACAGACTGTTTTCCTGTCTATAATAATTTCAACATTTACAATTTTAATTGCATAGAAAAAACCCACAAAGAATGTCACATAATGCTTTCAAAGTATCAGTACTGCAGAATCTAGGATACAGCACGTATAATTGCTATCAGCTGTATAAAGTGTCAGTGACTTTTTAAAGAGTAAATAAACACTAATTTTAATGGGTAAGCACATCCTTCTAAGACAGAACTAGTTTTAAAAAAATAAACCGGGAAGAACAATGAAATAGAAGAATTGTAGATTGTCATTAGTTTCTAGAGGATCTAATTTATTAAATCGATAGTGACTACAGATGCCATGAAAGCGCTTTGATATATGGTCTCCCTGCATAAATTGTAAAGCAGTCCCTGCTAGCTATTGCAGAGGGTGGGACAGACACCAATATTTGAAAAGCTGGATGACGACATGCTTAAGAAACAACTATTTGTCATGATGAGGAATAGGAATCATAAAGGAAAAGAAGAGGTGCTCACCCTGAAAGAATATTGTAATAAACCAGTGGCATTCTAACTTTTCAGCCTGAAGACTGAACATAATATTTCAAAAAGATCAAGAGCCCACAGTCTAACTATTTCACTATTTCTCTAGCTCAGGAAAAGCCAGATGAGTTCCGATCCTAATCCCATAGGCCTGGTCTACACTAGGAGGTTATGTCGAATTTAGCAGCATTAAATCGAATTAACCCTGCACCTGTCCACACAACGAAGCTATGTAGTTCGACATAGAGGTCTCTTTAAATCGATTTCTGTACTCCTCCCAGACGAGGGGAGTAGCGCTAAATTCGACATGGCCATGTCGACTTAGGGTAGGTGTGGATGGTATTCGACACTAATAGCTCCGGGAGCTATCCCACAGTGCACCACTCTGTTGATGCTCTGGACAGCAGTCCGAGCTCGGATGCTCTGACCAGCCACACAGGAAAAGCCTCGGGAAAATTTGAATTCCTTTTCCTGTCTGGCCAGTTTGAATCTCATTTCCTGTTTGGACATCGTGGCGAGCTCAGCAGCACTGGCAACGATGCAGAGCTCTCCAGCAATGGTGACCATGCAATCGCAGAATAGAAAGAGGGCCCCAGCATGGACTGATCGGGAAGTCTTGGATCTGATCGCTGTGTGGGGCGATGAGTCAGTGCTTTCGGAGCTGCGATCGAAAAAACGGAATGCGAAGATCTACGAGAAGGTCTCCAATGCCATGACGGAGAGAGGATACAGCCGGGATGCAACGCAGTGCCGCGTGAAAAATCAAGGACCTGAGACAAGGCTACCAGAAGACCAAAGCGGCAAACCGACGCTCCAGATCCCAGCCCCAGACATGCCGTTTCTACGAGGCACAGCATTCCATTCTAGGTGAGGCCGCCACCACTACCCCGCCACTGACCGTGGACTCTGACGATGGGGTATTGTCAACGGCTACTTCCTCGGAGATGTTCGTAGACGGGGAAAATGAGGAAGGAGATGAGGAGGACGAGGCAGTCGACAGCGCATACAACGCTGATTTCCCCGACAGCCAGGATCTCTTCATCACCCTCACGGAGATCCCTTACCAACCCTCCCAAGGCGTTAACCCTGACCCTGAATCAGGGGAAGGATCAGTCGGTAAGTGTTTTAAACATGTAAACATTTATTTTGATCAGAACAGGAATGGAATATTAACAATGGGTTTTTCATGATTACTTTGCCCTAGGAGCTTTACTTTTTAGTCCTTGCCAGTGCAGCTACTGGAAAATTCTGTCAATATGTCCGGGGATAGAGCAGAAATCCTCCTGGGACATCTCCACGAAGCTCTCCTGGAGGTAATTTGAAAGCCTTTGCATTAGGTTCCTGGGGAGAGCGGCCTTATTGCGTCCTCCATGGCAGGAAACTTTTCCGCGCCAGGCTAGCAGCAAGTACTCTGGGATCAGTGCTTCGCACAACATGGCCATATACGGCCCTGGTTTTTGCTGGCATTCACGCAGCATGCGGTCTTTCTCTGTGTCTCAAATCCTCATCAGAGTGATATCACTCATGGTGACCTGCTTTAAATTAGGGGAATGTTAGTATTGGGACTGATTGCCTGTTCCTTTACATAACTGTAACCGGCGGTTTACAGCCACGCGGTGGAGGCGGGACAGGGGCAGCATACAGGGATCTTTCCTGGGGACGGCCACAAGGGGGGTGGGACAGGGGCAGAGTTCATGCTGGCCGGATTGCCGGCAGCAGGAACTGGCCAACGCTAGGGGCATTGCTTTGAACGTGAAAGGAGGGCACTGCTATAAATTAAGCTTTCAGCAGCCAAAAGTCTACGGCTTACCATGTCCGCCTGCTACCCAAATTCCGCTGTCCTGCCCCGCTTGTGTGATCTGTACTCCAAAACCCCAGGCACTGAATGGGAAGGCCGAAAATTCGACCTTGTCCTGAGTGCGCATGTGATAGGTGCTGTGCATGGTCTTGTTCACAGAGAAAGACTATGTTCATTGTTCACAAAAATGTATCTTTGTGAGGAATTCACTCCCTTTTTCCCATCCCACAGCTGCGAGTGTCTCCCGACCTACCCCGGCATCCCCCTCCCAGAGGCTGGCGCAGATTAGGCGCCGAAAGAGAAGGACATGGGACGAGATGTTCTCCGAACTTATGGGCTGCTCCCGAGCCGAGGCGGCACAGCAGACCCAGTGGAGGGAGAACATGTCGCAATACCAGTGATCACACAGCGAACAGGAGGACAGGTGGTGGCAGGAAGACCAGCAGGCGACTCAAATGCTGCTTGGACTAATGAGGGAGCAAACGGAAACGCTCCGGCGCCCTGTAGATGTTCTGCAGGACCGGAGGCAGGAGGACAGAGCCCCGCTACAATCTCTCTCTAACCGCCCTCCCTCGCCACAAAGTCCCATCCCCCCCTCACCCAAAGTCCCAAGAAGGAGGGGCGGCAGGGGCCGTGAAAACAGTCACTCCACCCCTGCAGACTGCTCAAGTACCAGACGGCTCTCATTCCCAAAGTTTTGATAAGTCCTTCCCTGCACTCCAAAAGCACCTCACCCAAGCCCCCGTCCCAGTGTCATCCCCTAACTGTGTAGTTGTTAATAAAAAAGACGTTTCTGTTAATTACTGTTTCCGTCAGGTTCTTTTAGAGGAGAGTGTGTTTGAAGGGGGGGGGGGGGGAAGGGGGTTGGTAATTGGAGAGGACAGTCACCTTTACCAGGGTACAGACACGGGGGCAGGTTCAGCAGCAGGTCACACACACATTGCAGTCACTAGGCACCCTGGTCAGTCTGGGAGGTGGTTTTCATGTTCTGGGGGGGGGGGGCTATGTGAGTTTGTGGCGGGGGAGGGCGCTTACAGATCTTATGCAGCGGTCCTTAGCCTGGATGACAGAGCCACGCAGCAGGGGATCTGTAACCTTCCTCCCCTGCCACAAAGTCCCATAGCCCCCACAAACAGAGTCCCGAAAAGGAGGGGTGGCAGGCTCCGTTGAAACAACCAGTCCACCACTGCGAACTGCTCTAGGAGCAGGAGCCTGTCATTCCTCGAGTTTAGAAGCGTCCTTTGCATAACTACACCCGCTCCCCACCACAGTCTGCGCCCCAGTTTCAACCCTTTACCATGAAACCCTTAATAAAGAAAACGGTGTTAATGAACAAAGTTCCATTTATTTTATTTTTAAAGGTGTGTTGGAAGGCGGGAAACGGGGTGAAGGGGGTATGTAACTGGAGAGGATAGTCAACATTAAGTGGGTAAAGAAACGGGGGCAGGTTCAGCTTCTCTTTAAACAAACTTAATAGTCACAGGTTACCCTGCTCATTGTGGAACCTAGCTTTCAAAGCCTACCGGATACACAGCACGTCCCGCTGGGCTCTTCTAATCGCCCGGCTGTCTGGCTGTGCGTAATCAGCAGCCAGGCGATGTGCCTCAACCTCCCACCCCGCCATAAACGTCTCCCCCTTGCTCTCACAGAGATTGTGGAGCACACAGCAAGCTGCAATAACAATGGGGATATTGGTTTCGCTGAGATCAGAGCGAGTCAGTAAGCTTCTCCATCTCCCCTTGAGACGTCCAAAAAGGCACTCCACCACCATCCTGCACTTGCTCCGCCGGTAGTTGAAGAGTTCTTTTTCACTGTCTAGGGCGCCTGTATAGGGCTTCACGAGCCAGGGCATTAGTGGGTAGGCTGGGTCCCCGAGGATCACTATAGGCATCTCCACATCCCCAACAGTTATTTTGTGGTCCGGGAAGTAAATACCTTCCTGCAGCCGTCTAAACAGACCAGAGTTCCTGAAAACACGAGCGTCATGAACCATCCGACGTTGATGTTGGTAAAACGTCCCCTATGGTCCACCAGTGCTTGCAGCACCATTGAAAAGTAGCCCTTTCTGTTAATGTACTGGCTGGCCTGGTGCTCCAGTCCCAGGATAGGGATGTGAGTTCCATCTATAGCCCCATCGCAGTTTGGGAATCCCATCGCGGCGAAGCCATCTATGATGACCTCCACGTTTCCAAGGGTCACTACCTTTGACAGCAGTAGCTCAATGATTGCGTTGGCTACTTGCATCACAGCAACCCCCACGGTAGATTTGCCCACACCAAAGTGGTTCACGACTGACCGGTAGCTGTCTGGCGTCGCAAGCTTCCAGAGGGCTATGGCCACTCGCTTCTGGACAGTCAGGGCTGCTCGCATCTGGGTGTCCTTGCACTTCAGGGCAGGGGACAGCAACTCACAAAGTTCAAGGAAAGTTCCCTTACGCATCCTAAAGTTTCGCAGCCACTATGATTCATCCCAGACCTGCAGCACTATGCGGTCCCACCAGTCCATGCTTGTTTCCCGGGCCCAGAATCGCCGTTCCACAGCATCAACATGACCCATTGCCACCATGATGTCCACGGCGCGGGGTCCCGTGCTTTGCGAGAGGTCTGTGCCACTCTCAGACTTAATGTCCTCACCGTGCTGCCGTAGCCTCCTCGCCCGATTTCTCGGCATCTGCCTCTGAAAAAGGTGGATGATAAGGTGCGAGGTGTTGACAACGGCCATAACTGCAGCGATGGTCGCAGCGGGCTCCATGCTCGCAGTGCTGTGGCGTCCGCGCTGTCACTCACCAGAAAAGTGCGCGAACTGATTGCCCGCCGGCGCTTTCAGGGAGGGAGGGCGGGAGTGATGGTTGAATGACGACGACAGTTACCCAAAACCACCCTCGACACATTTTTTTCCCCAGCAGGCATTGGGGGCTCGACCCAGAATTCCAATGGGCAGCGGGGACTGCGGGATAGCTGCCCACAGTGCACCTCTTCCAATGTCGATGCTTGCCCCCTTAGTGTGGACTCTCAAAGTCGAATTACTGTTCTTAGTGTGGATACACACGTTCGACTTTGTAATATCGGTTCCACTAATTCGATTTAAGTACAATTGAACTACTCTCGTAGTGTAGACATACCCATAGTCCTGCAGCAAAACAGGCAATGGAGCCTTAGAAGTACTCTCTTCCCTGATGCAGCAGGCAGTTGCATTAGGTAGAATAAACACTTCTTTTTTGTTGTTTTTGTTTTTTGTTATTAGGGGATACAAATGCTCTTGCTTCAGGGGATAAGTAACCTCTTCCTGGAAGGAAATTCCCCTATGGGTAAATTATTCCATAATTGTCCACTGCTAGGTTCTTGCATCTTCCTACAAAGCTTCTAGTATTGGCCGTAGTCAGAAACAGAATGATGGATCAGATGGGCCACAGGTCTGATTTGGTATGGCTGTTCCTAGGTTCTGATTTCTCCATATTTTTCAGATTCTTAACATATTAAAAGATCCACTGCAGCTTTTTTTTAGTAAGAATTTGCATCTCTCTCTCCCAACTACTCAATTCTATCCATAGACAGAGCAGCAAGAAGATAAAAGAAAGCAAATGTCCACACAAAGGCTTGCTTACAGCAGGGCTATCACCCGAAGTCCTCAAAATATTGTTTCTATAAAGCGAATTTGTATAAAAGACCTATCTAGTCTTTTTCACCAATATCATTACTATTTCCAAAGCATTTGACTTCTATTATGTAAATTGAATGCAGATAATTATAATATACAATGCCAGATTACAACAGCCACATTGCCTTCTATTATGTTGAAATGCAATGCGTTTTGCAATATTGTCCGTTGCCCCAAGACACACGCCAACCATTTGCAATCGTCAGGGAAAGACCACAGCTTTATTAAGGACAAAGTTTAGTGAAACCATATAATTTACATATCACACTAATTGTCATTACATGGCAATCAAAATCTCTTTGCAGGTCTTTGCTCAATGCTTCCACAATTAAAAAAGCTGGTTAATCGCATCATTCCCCTACTGGTCCTAATCACACTGTAGTATGCAAGTTACCTTAACTGTACTATGAGGCTAAGGAGAACATGCAGGGTGGTGAAGGTACACCACAACCAGTAAACTGCCATACCTGCCCCAGATTGAATGGCACTGGTCTCTCTCATGGATCATCAACATTTACAGAGGCAAAGTAAGAAAAATGCTGCTTCATAGCTTATTGGAGGATTTGATTTAAGGATATTTACTTTGTATATGTTGATGTGATGTTGACAATTTGTGTTTTAATGGTTATAAAGCTTTGACATTTTGAATCTCAGCATTTAATTAGTGTCTAAACATTGTCTGACCCCCATATTGTCTGACCCACCCATAGCTTCCCACAACTGTGAAAAATTAAATCAATAAAAAGAATTTATAAAGCTTAAAACCCATAATTCTGCACAACTGTTAAAATTTAACTAGATAATTAAAATGCTTAATGTCATTATTAGCCATAAAAATTATAAAAAAAATAAAAATCAAAGTTCTACCAAGACTGTGTATGTGTAATCCAGTACAAACACATGGAGACTAGAGCACGCAGTGTGGTCGTCCTTCCGACACTCCACACCCCTTGAAAATTCCTGATTTACACAGGCTGTTTTACTGTATCTTAGACTGCCCTTGTATATTAGTACACATGATCCTTGCTACAGGCTGCAATTCTCATCCCATAACCATATCAGAACTATGAAAGAATCCATATGCCCCAACTTTATATTTCTGCCTCCAGACTACTTCAAATAGGCATATTACTTTAGACCTACCCTGAGATCAGATGGCAGGATTTGCCCTTTGAAGAAGAAGTTATCAGGAAGCATAACTTTAAAGCAGACTGAGATGGCAGGATTTGTGAGCTATCAGATTAACCATGTGTTCTTCTCTTTTCTTAATTCCTCATTCTGAGGATTCCTGCCGGAAATTCCATTAATTCGTCCTGGTTCCCAGTTCCAAAATCTTTCAGACCCAGATTATTTCTCGCCTTTATTACTGCAGCCAATATCTATATCGAGCCAGATAATCACTTGACTCCCTTCAATCTGTCCAAAATGCTGCCACCTTACCCATACAGCCAGTCCATGGAGAGCAGGAAAAGTCTCCTTTGTAGTTTCAGCCAAGCCAGTCTGCTTGAGGTTCCACTTGCAGAGTTTTTGTACATTAGAAAAAAAAAGAAATATCCAGCGACACTGTACAAGGGTTTGCCGGGGCTCGACCCTCTCCGGGCGGCGGGGAGCCACACCAGCTCACTACACCACTGGGGCTGGGGTACTTCGTCCGGCCGCAGGATCTCCCTCAGCAGCCCTTGTGGTCCTGGAAGACACAGGAAGCCCGACCCTGGCGGCGGGCTGGGCACCAATGTTATGTCAGGGTTCAAGCCCTCAGTCAGGCTGAGCAACACACAGAAATATTTAGCCCAGGCCCTAGGTCAGGGCGGGGCAACAAACAAGAGGTCCCAGCCTCTTCAGGGCAGGGAGAGGGGGAGTCTGCCACCCAAGGGTTGGGTGGCAGGGGGGACGCAGGCCCTCCCACTCCACTGCGTCCCAGCCCGGGGCCTAGGCAGCGGCAGATACCCGCTGCTGTCAGTGAGGATCCTGGCGGCATCATACCAACATAGGCTCTGGCAGTGGTGCAGCCAGACTGGGGCCGGCTGCCCCGGGCCACTTCCACACTCCCCCTCGGGGCCTACCTGGGGGCTGGTGTCGGCCTCTGGGAGATCCTGGACCATGGGTTCGTCAGGCCAGGGATCGTTCGGCAAGTCCGGCAGCTCCTCCGGATAGTGGGCGCAGGTCAGGTCCGGCGGCTCCTCTGGATAGCGGGCGCAGGGCAGGCCCGGCGGCTCCTGGCGGCCGCCCCGGGCCGCGGAGGTTTCCCAGCCCCGAGCTAGCCTGGAGATGTCTGGTCTCTCCGGCGGCTGGGGCCTGACTGAGCTCTGAGGGTGAGCCTTTGTACTTCCGGGTCGCCGCCTGACCCCCTGAGGGGTAGGCTCAGAGCTCCCTAGCTCCGCCCACTCCGGCCTCCGGATGGGCTCTTCCCCCTCCGGGGTGGTGGGGAGCCACACCAGCTCACTACACACCCCCCCCTCAAGTCTGGCTCCCGTTCTTTGGGGCCAGACCCTTCCATCTCCCCTAGGCGGGACAGGAAGTCTGCGTTTGCATGTTCCTTACCAGCCCTATGCTGGATGGTGAAAGCGTAGGGTTGCAAGGCCAGATACCACCGCAGTAATCGGTTGTTGTTATTTTTCATTCTCATCAACCATTGGAGGGGGGCATGGTCCATGACTAGAGTGAACGGCGCCCCAAGGAGGTAGTATCGTAGGGCGTCACAGGCCCATTTTATGGCGAGTGCCTCTTTCTCGACCATGGCGTAGTTCTTTTCACGGGGGAACAATTTTTGGCTCAGGTATAGAACCAGGTGGTCTTCTCCATCAATTTCTTGGGATAGGACGGCCCCCAGCCCTACCTCTGAGGCATCCGTCTGCAGGATGAACCCCCGGTGGAAGTCTGGGCTGTATAGGACCGGCTCCTGGCAAAGACACGTCTGGAGTGTCCGGAAGGCGTTTTCACAGTCGGGGACCACCGCACCTGCCGGGGGCTGTCCTTCGTCAACAGTCTGGTTAAGGGAGCTGCGATGGATGCAAACTGGGGGATGAACCGCCGATAGTATCCGACGAGTCCCAGGAACTGTCGGACTTGGCGTTTTGGGGGGGGGGGCGGGCAGGCTGTCAGGGCTTGTACTTTCCCGATGAGGGGCTTCACTCGTCCTCCCCCTATAGTGTACCCCAGGTATGTGGTCTCCTGCCATCCGATACGGCACTTCTTTGGGTTGGCTGTCAGTCCCGCCTGTCGCAGGGACCTTAGGACCACCGCTACCTGTTCCAAGTGTTCTTCCCAGTGGCGGCTATAGATCACGACATCATCCAGATAAGCTGCCGCATAGTCTCGATGGGGCTGTAGCAGGCGGTCCATCAGTCGCTGGAACGTCGCCGGGGCCCCATGGAGGCCAAACGGCATCCGGGTGAACTGGTAAAGTCCCGTAGGAGTGGCGAACGCTATCTTTTCCTTAGAAGGGTCATCGAGTGGGATTTGCCAGTACCCCTTACTGAGGTCGAGCGTGGTGATAAACTGGGCCTCCCCAGGCGGCCCAGCAACTCGTCCACACGGAGCATCGGGTAGGCGTCGAACCGTGATATGGCATTCACCCGTCGGAAGTCTATACAAAAGCATCGGGAGCCATCGGGCTTGGGTACTAAGACCACCGGGCTACGCCACTCACTCTGCGATGGCTCGATGACCCCCAAGGCCAGCATGGCCTAGACTTCTTCCTCCACCTCCTGGCGCATCCGGTACGGCATTGGCCTGGTTATTTCTCGGATTACCTTCCCTGGCTCGGTCTGGACAGAGTGATAGACCAGGGTCGTGTACCCGGGTAGGGCTGTGAAGGTTCCCTGGAAAGCCTGCAGGAGACATTTAGCCTGCTTGCGCTGCTCCTCCGTGAGAGCGTCCCCAAGCAGGGGAGCAGCGGGGTCCTCGGTCCGATGTGAGTGGGGGCCGAACTCAGGCTCCGGCGGGTAGGGGTTAATCAGCAAGCCCTCCCGCTCCCGCCACGGTTTCAACAGATTCACATGGTATCGCTGAATCTCCTTGCGCCGGTTGGGCTGGTGGATCTCGTAGGTGACGGGGCCCAACCTTTCGAGCTACCTCGTAGAGTCCCTGCCAGCGGGCCAGTAGCTTCGACTCACTCGAGGGCAGGAGGAGCAGGACCCGATCCCCGGGTTCAAAGTCACATACCTGTGCCTCCCAGTTATAAGTCTGTTCCTGCCTGTCCTGTGCGGCCTTTAAGTTTTCACGAGCCAGGGCCCCAGCTTGAGCAAAGTACTCCTGCAACTGGAGGACATACTTCAGGAGGCTCTGGGTGGGAGAGGGGGATTGCTCCCAGGTTTCCCGCATTAAGTCCAACAGGCCCCGTGGGCGGCGTCCATACAACAGTTCAAACGGGGAGAACTTGGTTGAGGACTGGGGTACCTCGCGGACGGCTAACAGCAGGGGAGGGAGCAACTGGTCCCACCGGCATAGCTCCTGTGGGGGGAACTTCCGCAGCATCTCCTTGAGGGTCTGGTTGAATCGTTCCACCAGCCCGTCCGTCTGCGGGTGGTAGACGGAGGTCCGTAACTGTTTGACCCCCAGAAGCTTGCAGACCTGCTGTAACAGTCGGGAGGTGAAATTGGTACCTTGATCTGTTAGAATTTCTCGGGGCAGGCCCACCCGAGCGAAGACCTTCACCAGTTCCCCGGCAATGGTCCGGGCGGTGGTGCTCCGCAACGGAATGGCCTCTGGGAAACGGGTGGCGTAGTCCACGATAACCAAGACATGCTGGAACCCTGCAGCACTTTTTGGGAGGGGGCCCACCAGGTCCATGGCCACTCGTTCAAATGGGGTCTCTATTATAGGCATGGGAACAAGGGGTGCCCAGGGTACTCGTTGCGGAGCAGGTAACTGGCACTCCGGACAGGAGCTACAATAGCTCCTCACCTCCTCGTGAACACCGGGCCAGAAGAACCGCATTAAAATCCGGGCGAGGGTCTTCTCCTGGCCCAGATGCCCAGCAGCCGGGATGTCATGCGCCAGCTTCATCACGGCACGCCGGTGGCACCACAGTACCATCAGCTGTGTTTGGGGCTCCTTCGTGCGGGAGTCACGGTCGATCCGGTACAGACGGTCCCGGCGTAGTTTGAAGTGGGGCCACTGTGTTGCGCGTTGGGGGGTCAATGACGGTCCCATCGACTGCCGCTAGCTGTTCATAGGCCCCCCTAAGGGTAGGGTCAGCTCTCTGATCATGGCAGAAATCGGTATGGAGGAGAGGCTTGACCACTGTCCCCGTCAGGGGATTGCCGGCTTCTCCGGTTCCTGCTTTGGGTTCTGGGGTCCCGTGCTCCTCTTCCATTAGGGCCTCCTGGGACTCTCCTTCCAAGGCCGGGGCCGACCGGAGGATCTCCTCAAACGCGGTCCAGTCCCGCCCCAGGATCACCGGGTATGCAAGTCGAGGGGCTAAGCCAACAATGATTTGTCGGGTCACGCCAGCCACTGTTAACCGGACCCAGGCACTAGGGTAAGGCCGGACATCCCCATGGACGCATTGCAGGTGAATTGTTCCCAAGCAGGGGTCCGCCTGAGGTCCCAAAGCCTGGTGAACCAGTATCTGGCCACAGCCGGAGTCGATCAAGGACTCGGTGGGGTGGCCTCCGACAACTACCGGGACCGTGATTTTGGGAGCCTGTGGCAGCCGGGCCCTGGTGTCCCCGGCACAGACCCAACCGAAGCTGCAGTCCATTTCCGTGCAGTCCCGCTGCAAGTGTCCCAACTTCCCACAATGGAAGCAGGGCCCGAGTTCAGGGAGACCGCCGCGGGAGGGGGCTCCCCTCGGACTCCTAGAGGGACTCCAGGGAACCCTCACGACACTCGGCACGGGGTTGAACGGTCCAGGCCGAGGGGGAGGTTCCGGGCGTCTGAGCCGAGGTCCCGGGTGGGCCTCTTGCCCGAAGCCAAGGTTCCGCGGTCCGGTTGGGGTATCCCCTTTCTTTTCAGTGTTCGGGCGTTCCGGCCCGGGGTTTTGGGCTCGGAGGGTGGGTCCCAGTAGCGATTCGGCCACGAGGAAGTCTTCCATCAGCGTGACGGCCGCTGTTAATGTTGCCGGCCGGTGGCGGAGCACCCAGGCCCGCCCTCGCGTTGGGAGGATGTGCACAAACTGCTCGAGGATGACTTGTTCCGTCACCTCCTCCGCCGTCCTAGTTTCTGGCTGTAGCCACCGCCTACAAGCCTCCTTCAGGGCTTGGGCCACCAGCCTGGGTCTGGTGCCCGTGGGGTACGTCTGGCTTCGGAACCGCTGCCGAAAAGTCTCGGGGTTGACGTCTAAGACGTCCAAGATTGTGGCCTTCACCCGGCTGTAATCCCTTGCCTCTTCCGTAGCCAGCCCCCTGTATGCCGTCTGGGCAGCCCTGTTAGGTAGGGGGCCAGAAGGGTGACCCATTGGTCCTGGGGCCACCCCATGACCAGCGCCACCCGTTCGAAGGTTACTAAGAATGCCTCGGGGTCATCGTCGGGACCCATCTTGGTGAGTCGCACTGGGACGGCAGTGCGGGGCGACCCAGCCCCGCCCCCTGGCTGCGGGTCTACGGGGTGGGGCAGCGCTGTCACGAGCTGCTGCATCTGGTCTCCAAGCTGCTGCTGCTGGAGTTGAGTGGTATGCTGCTGTTGCTGCTTCTGGAGTTGGGCAGCGGCCTGTTGTTGGATTTGGGCATCTGCCTGCTGCTGCTGCTGCTGTACGTGGGTGGCCTGCTGTCGCTCTTAACTCTCAGCCAACAGCTTAAACAGTCGCTACATCTCCATGGTTCTCTTGGGGGAGTCTCTCCCCCTCAGGCCCTTCTCACAGGGCCAAGGGATCGCTCCCCACTTCTGGTACCACGTGTACAAGGGTTTGCCGGGGCTCGACCCTCTCCGGGCAGCGGGGAGCCACACCAGCTCACTACACCACTGGGGCTGGGGTACTTCGTCCGGCCGCAGGGTCTCCCTCAGCAGCCCTTGTGGTTCTGGAAGACACAGGAAGCCCAACCCTGGCGGCAGGCTGGGCACCAATGTTATGTCAGGGCTCAAGCCCTCAGTCGGGCTGAGCAACACACAGGAATATTTAGCCCAGGCCCTAGGTCAGGGCGGGGCAACAAACAAGAGGTCCCAGCCTCTTCAGGGCAGGGAGAGGGGGAGTCTGCCACCCAAGGGTTGGGTGGCAGGGGGGACGCAGGCCCTCCCACTCCACTGCGTCCCAGCCCGGGGCCTAGGCAGCGGCAGATACCCGCTGCTGTCAGTGAGGATCCTGGCGGCATCATACCGACATAGGCTCTGGCAGTGCTGCAGCCAGACTGGGGCCGGCTGCCCCGGGCCACTTCCACACTCCCCCTCGGGGCCTACCTGGGGGCTGGTGTCGGCCTCTGGGAGATCCTGGACCATGGATTCGTCAGGCCAGGGATCGTTCGGCAAGTCCGGCAGCTCCTCCGGATAGCAGGCGCAGGGCAGGCCCGGCGGCTCCTCCGGATAGCGGGCGCAGGGCAGGCCCGGCAGCTCCTGGTGGCCGCCCCGGGCTGCGGAGGTTTCCCAGCCCCGAGCTAGGCTGGAGATGTCTGGTCTCTCCGGCAGCTGGGGCCTGACTGAGCTCTGAAGGCAAGCCTTTGTACTTCCGGGTCGCCGCCTGACCCCCTGAGGGGCGGGCTCTGAGCTCCCTAGCTCCGCCCACTCCGGATGGGCTCTTCCCCCTCCGGGGCGGCGGGGAGCCACACCAGCTCACTACAGACACTTTCTACACACGGATGAATCTGCTTCATGAAGTACTATTAGCAAAAATGCTTGCTCTTAGAATATCCAGTAATGGTACATGTGGCACACTTCGAAGATCCCCTTATCACAGGTTCTGTTCATTCTATCAGTGGAATATTTCACTATTCTAAATGAAGGAGAATGCACACTTAGACAACTCCCAGAGAATGGTGTCATTTTAATCATTTCTGCTGGTTCAAGCCAACTTTTGGATACTTCAAAATCAAGTATGGAAGTTTATAAATTCAAAAATTAAATGAAAGCAGCAAACAAGCAACAAGGAAGATGTGCCTTATCAGAGCACTCTTGAAATAGCTAATTGTCCTTAGTTAAAGCTAAGCATTTTGACTCCTCTTGATAGAAAGTGGCTGGCTTTCTCAGTCTTTCACACAAAACAAAAACAACCTTGCATTCATCTGCAGACCAAAGCAGTTTGGATATGTTTGGTTATGCACCTCAACTCTGAGATGTTTATCTGACAACCTGGATGTTAGTTCATTCATCTCTAGTTTAAAATTAGAGATGAGCCCATGTTGCAAAGTTTGGGGCCCTGATGTGAATTTTGAACTACCTTAAACTTGGGACTGGTGACTCCTCACATATGTCCCAGAATTTAGCTCAGAGCTATGGGATCCCTGGGGTAGTGTGGACTAAACTCCGGTGCAGACTAGAGCACACAGTGTAGAGAAGCCCTGAGTAACTGCAGTAAAATATTTCTTTTGAAAATCTACAATACTACAGGCCAGATATGCAAAAGAGCCAACAAAAAGACTTAGGAGCACAAATCTAATTGTCAGTAGGCCATGAGCTCCTAAGTCACTTGGGTATTTAAAGAAAAACAACCCATCCTATATTACTTTGGTGAATCTCATTCCTCTCCACATATTAGAAAACTGGAGAGTGGTGTGGCTTTTTTGTTTGCTTTTTATTTGTTTTGTTTTTAAGGGTTTATTTATTTCAGTGGCTTTTAATCTTGTCTTGTGCTTCTGTCTATGGATATGTTTATTCCAATAAAGCAATTTAGCTCTGCTTTCCATGGGTATTATATTTTATTTGATTCTCAACTATGGACCCTGTAAAAAGCCTAAAATATAAACGGTAGATAAAAACAAATATAAAGGCAAGAAATGTATGAAAACGAAAAACAAATTATATGAGCTGCTTCCTTTGTAAAATAATGCTCTCCTGAAGGCAACATTCCCTTCCTCTTATCTTGTATCCTGTCCTTCCTTCCTCCTCATTCACCCATCAGGGTCTATTATTATCTGTTGCTATCTAACCTAGATTGTAAGCTCCTTAGGGCAAGGACCTTGTCTTCTTACATGGCTGTAATGAGCCATGCACACCTCTAGCAGTAAATAAACAACAAGGTCTGCAGACTCAATTTAGCATCCACACCAATTTGCAGTGAAGGTTTACCATGTTTTTAAAGTGTGTAGTTCATTTCTGCCTCTTAATGGCTGATGCTGGACGAGATCAAATATAAATCCCTATTTCTCACTCTTCTGATGGAACAAACTTGCTCATTACAGTTCCTGCTGACAGTGACCTTAGGCCAGTTGAGTCAAACCCAACTCTTGGCGGTTAGCTTTTTCTTGCACTCAGATTCACTGCACTGATTTCTTTAGATAACCATCTTATTTCTTTATAGTCATCTGTTACTAACATGGTTTTAGCTCTGAATAACCAGAAGTTCTGCTTCCAGCGATGTCTGAAGGTCCATAAAGCAGCAAGAAAGCATTTCTCAGAATGAGAAAATAAAACCCGGCTGCTTAAGTCACTGTTTCCTGAACACATCATTCTCTTATTGAGAGTGAAAAGCAACTCTCCTATTCTCTTACACAATATTTCACTTTTTAAGTGGCAAGTTTCCCAAATTACTGGAACATCTTGATGTTCAACATAAGTTAAATAACTTGATAACAAGAAACTGCATTATCCTATTTACTGTACTGGGAAAAAATACCTATTATATAAGTGGCATTTCAGTTGTTTCTATCTGTGTGTTCTCTCACCAGTTCCCCAAACACTGAATTTCAAGCATGTAGAGCTACCATGGTATCTTTAAGGAAAATAAATGAATACCATAATTTCTCACTAGAATACACTGGACCTTGTGACATTTGGGTGTGGGACAGGTGGAAGGGGAGGCAAAAATGAACAGAAAAAAAATCTTCATATTCTGGCTAAAATTGACTGTGTCATAGTTGGAGTGAATTTGATGTGGTAGCGCTTTCAAAATTCTTATAAAGAAGATGCAGTGTCTCAAGTGTCACTATGATGCATGTACACTGCTTTAGCCTACAAGGTCTAGCCTTGCATCTCTTATTGCTGTAGTCCAAAAATAAAGGAGATGGGGGACGGGGGGGAAGAAGACAATGAAAATTTCTACTCAAGTCTGCTGATAGTTTGTGTATACTGGGCCAAATACTGCCGTTCTTAGGCAATGCTCACAATGAAGACAATGCAAGATTTGATTCATTAATGATAACACAAGCGCACCTATTACTCCTATCCAAACTCTGAATAAAAAGGCTGTGCACAAGGGATCTAAAAGGACTTGGAGGACCTGGGAAGAATCCACCCCGTCATGCCCAGTGTTGTTGTTGTGGAACTGCTACTTCTACACTCAGAGGCTTGCTGTGTGAAAGGGGTCATCAATACAAAAGTTTGAGAACCACTGTCCTGTACATTATGTACATCAGGTACAGGGCTAAGGGGAGTGTTAGGTCACTGCACTAAGTCCCCTCCACTAGAGCCGGATTTACACCTTATACGCCCCAGGGCACAGCATCTTCAGCGAATAGTTGAACTTCATGTTTTCCATAAAAAAAAAAAAGAAATGAAAAGAAATATAAACAATAATTTAAATACAGTAGAACCTCAAAGATATGAACATCAGAGTTACGGACTTACTGGTCCACCAGACACCACGTGGAACAGAACCAGAGGCCTTAATGCACCTTTGGGGTCCTCACTCAGGCAGCAGTGCAGACCAACAAACAAAGAAACACACACAAACAAAAATACTGTACTGCCTCGGGGCTTTAACAAATGGGGGTTGGGGTTGGGAATGCAGTCGCAGGGTGGGGGTGTGGGGTCAGGGTTCCGGGCTTCTGATCTTTGGGAGAACTGGGGCTCATGGCTTTAGACGGGGGTGGGGGGAGCACGGGGGCTGGGGGCTTCAGCTCAGTTCCTGCCTTCAGCCCTGTGGGGGTGCCGGGACTCAGGGCTTTAGCTACGAGTGGAGCGCAGGTTTCAGCACCCCCACCACTGAAGCAGGGAATGGAGCTGTGGGGAGCCCCAAGCCCTGAAGCCAGTTTCAGAGCTGTGGGGCTGACGTCCCAAGCCCCAGTATTCCCCGCACGGCTGAAGCCCTGACCCCAGAGCTCCCCCAGGTCTGAGCCCTGGTGTTCCTGTGGGGCAGAAGCCCTGAGCCCCCCACCCAGTGCTCTGGTGCCCCAATAGTCAGAAGCCTCCCCACCCAAAGCCACGACCTCCCCCCGCACCCTGCGGCTGTAGCCCCAACCCCCTACGTGGCTGAAGTCCATAACCTCTTGTTCAGAGTTACGGACCGTTTCAGAGTTACTGACAACCTCAATTCCCGAGGTGTCTAACGCTGAGGTTCTACTGTATTAACTTTTTAACTTTTAATCCACTTTTAACTTGTAGGTGCCCCTAGAATGTGGATGCCCCTAGGCATGTGCCTATGTGCCTAATTAGAAATCTGGCCCTGCCCTCCACACAATACTGAACACAGCACTAATACCCCAAAGGTGCATTAAGGCCTCTGTGCACTGGAACAGCAGCATCATGCTATGCTAGGGCCTTTGTGGCATTGTGCTGGGGTAGAGCCTTCATGTTCTATGTAGTTCCTTGTCTCAGGTCAGCTGACATTGCAATTTCCAAAACTGTCTTCATACTACAACATGGAGTTATTCTTTTTGATATCTCAGGTTAGTGAGTTGTCAATATTTAAGAAATATCATAAAGAGTCATAACAAATTATCAGATAATAGTCTAAGCCAGTGGTTCCCAAACGTTAACTTGTGAACCCCTTTCACTAAAATGTCAAGTCTCACGAACCCCCTCCTAAAAATGAATATTTCCAGGGATTTTCTCCTTTACCTGAGTATAAAATAAAAAAGCAGTCATCTTGGAAATATAACATTTGTTTTCATGACATGCTTATTACACTATTATTAATTATTATTTATCATTACAGTATTATTATGAAAACAGCAACACTCTTCCAAGATCTCACTTTTGTAGCTTGTATCAATTTGAATAAGCCTGTTATAAGACAAGGCTCCTATGTTTTAATCAAGGAGTATGAGCTATGAAACAGCATGAAGGTATTTAAGAAGCCAACTCAAATTGTTCCTCCTACACAAGCATTCAGGGCTTGAACAGTCCAGGCAAACAACGTACATTACAACAAAGCTTAAACTTGTTCTTCATAATAATTTTAAAAACAATACTAGCGGCCTATTTAATTTTAAAAACAGCAAAAAATATTCACCTCCCTTTCCATTTCTTATAAGGAGTCTTGAAGTTTAAATCTCCTCAGTGTGATAGATATGATTGCTTTGATCTGCTTAGCTCTTGGAAGTCCAGGGGCTCCGGGCTGCTGGCCCTGTGCTGCCCAGGGTCCCTAGGGACAGCTCTGTCCGCCACTAGGGCATTTTTCCCCCCTGAGAACCCCCTGTAACATTTCGCGAACACCAGTTTGGGAACCACTGGTCTAAGCAGACACTATAAACAGATATTTTTGTTGCCGTATGAACTTTGGAAGAACAAGACTATAGCAAAAGCTTATATTATGGAATTAGTAAATGAAGGGGGGGAAAAATCCATGAATATGGTATACATAATGGTAGGTTTTAATGAATCCTCTAGTATCTGTCATCCCTGTAGCATGGGATACCAGGATTCTGTTCTAAATCCACAAGTCTCCTGAGGCTAAGAGCACTCAATAACTTACAATGCTTCTGCAATTTATTATTTTGGAACCTATTCCATGAAATGACAAGATTAAATGATTCAGTCAATGTTGCAGAGTTAGCTTTTGTCATGAATGCATTTGATGATATAAAAACACTCAATGACCTATTTATCATATTGCTTACCACTTGATACATGGCAGCTGTTATCACCAACCCTCTTTTCCCTTTGCTTTAAGAGCATTAATTAATGCACGACTCTGATGCATTAACAGCAATAAATGCACATAAGTTAGCAGACATATTTAGAAAGTGGCCAGGCATGCATTTACTAATGACATTATATTGTGTTTCTCTATCAGTATGTGAGGACGTTTAGAGATATAGGAATTGCCATATTGGAACAGATGAATGGTCTATCTAGTCCTGTATCCTGTTTCTGATAGCAGCCAATGCCAGATGCTCAAGGGAAAGGTGTAATATATCTCACAGTGCTGTTACTATGTTGGCTCTGTACTGAGACTTGTGCTATTCAACATCTTCATAGATGATCTGGAAAAGGGCATGAACAGTGAGGTGGGAAAGTTTGCAGACAATACAAAATTACTCAGGATAGTTCAGTCCAAAACTGACTGTGAAGAGTTACAAAGGGATCTCACAAAACTGGGTGACTGGATGACAAAATGGTAGATGGAATTCAATGTTGATACGTGCAAAATAATGCACATTGAAGAAAAAAAAATCCCAGATGTATATTTAAAATGGTGGGGTCTAAATTTGCTTTTAATATTGAAGAAAGATCTTGGAATTATCATGGATAGTTCTCTGTAAATATCTACTAAATGTTCAGCAGCAGTCAAAAAAACCAAAACAAAACAAACAAAAGCCCTATCAATATTAGGAACGATTAGGAAAAGAATAGATAATAAAACAAAGGATTGTCATTCTATATAAATATCTGCTATGACCACCCCTTTCTGGTCACCCCATCTTAGGAAAGATATTTAGAATTGGAAAAGGTGCAGAAAAGGACAAGAATATGATTAGAGGGATGAAACGTCTCCCATACAAGGAGAGATTAAAAAGACTGGGACTGTTCCATTTAGAAAAGAGACAAGTGGGAATATGACAGAGGCATATAAAATCATGACTGGTGCGGAGAAAGCGAATAAGGAAGGGTTATTTACCCCTTCACATAACACAAGAACTAGGGGTCACCTGATGAAATTAGTAGGCAGTGGGTTTAAAAACAAAAGGAAGTACTTCTTTACACAACATGCAGTCAACCTGTAGAACTTGTTGCCAGGAGACGTCGTAAAAGCCAAAAAGTTTAACAGGGTTCAAAAAAGAATTAAGTTCACAGAGGATGACTGCACCACATCAGTAAGCGAGCTATGTGGTGTCGTTGTCTGGCTTGCCGGGAAAAGGGGTATAGTGTTTTATGAGCGGTAGGTTAGGAAAAGGCTTGGAAACTGCTGGAAAAGGGGACTGGGTCAGTGTCACGATGTTGACTCATCCCCAGGGACCGGAAGGGCTGTGGAGTTGATAAGGGGCAAGTCCAGTGGGAGAAGCCCCTTGTCCCCAGACCAGACAGAGCAACACCCCATCTCCCTCTCCTTGGAGGTGGCAACATACTAGCTTCGCTCAGGACCTGCTGTTAGCATCATGATAGTCACTCCTTTCTAGGGGAGCTAGGAAGGAATTCCCCCCCCTCACCACCAGATTGGCCTAGATGGAGTGTTTTTTTTGTTTTTTTTGGGGGGGGGGAGGGGTTGCCTCCCCACCGTGGATGCAGGGGAAGGATTTGTCACTTGTCCTTCTTTTGGAATAGTCAAAGAATAGGTCCATCGATGGCTATTAGCCATGCTCTAGGTGTCCCTAAACCAGCAACTGTCAGATACAACTGGCACTGACCACCATCAGAGACAGGATTCTGGACTAGATGGACCATTGGTCTGACCCAGTAGGGCCACTCTTATGTTCTTACCTGTCAGGAATGGTCTAGGTATACTTGGTCATGCCTCAGCGCAGTGGGGTGAATTGGAGATTCCAGCCCTTCATTTTATGATTCTATAATTAAAATGAACTGGCTTTATCCTGAGATTAGTTACTCATATATGTATAGATTCTCCTATCTGGACTACCTTCTGTGAGACTCCATGCAGGAGTAAATCCACAAATGCATTTAACTATTTGCAGATTCAAGCCCTTAAAGGCTCACTCCATTTCAGTCACTGTCTTCTATAGAAAGATATTTAATATTTTATGCTTAACTTTATGACACTTATACAGATTAAATCTCCCAGTCTACACGGGACTCATAATTAAGAACTCATGCCACAGTTTGTTTGTATTTTAAAGTAAAACACACACAAGGAAAAAAAATGATTTAAAGTTTAAGAGGCATTTTAAGAGAACCAGTCTGTCTTCACATTAAAAAAAATAAGAAAAACCTAATAATTTATGGTTTCAGAGTAGCAGCCGTGTTAGTCTGTATCCTCAAAAATAACAGGAGTACTTGTGGCCAATTAAGTAAGAGAGGAGAAAGGGAAAAAAAAAAAAAAAAAAAAACTTTTGAAGTGATAATCAAGATAGCCCAGTACAGACAGTTTGATAAGAAGCAAGTGTGAGAATACTTACAAGGGGAGATAGATTCAATGTTTGTAATGGCTCAGCCATTCCCAATCCCTATTTAGCCCTGAGTTGATTGTGTCTAGTTTGCATATCAATTCCAGCTCAGCAGTCTCTCGTTGGAGTCTGTTTGCCCTTGAGGAATTCCACCATGATTTCAATAATTTCCATCCCACCATCAACCTCAGCCTAGATCAATCCACACAAGCGGTCCATTTCCTGGACACTACTGTGCTAATAAGCGATGGTCACATAAATACCACCCTGTACCGGAAACCTACTGACCGCTACACTTACCTACATGCCTCCAGCTTCCATCCAGGACACACCACACGATCCATTGTCTACAGCCAAGCTCTAAGATATAACCGCATTTGCTCCAATCCCTCAGATAGAGACAAGCACCTACAAGATCTCTATCAAGCATTCTTAAAACTACAATACCCACCTGCTGAAGTGAAAAAACAGATTGACAGAGCCAGACGAGTACCCAGAAGTCACCTCCTACAAGACAGGGCCAACAAAGAAAATAACAGAACACCACTAGCTGTCACCTTCAGCCCCCAACTAAAACCTCTCCAGCGCATCATCAGAGATCTACAACCTATCCTGAAAGATGATCCTTTACTCTCACAGATCTTGGGAGACAGACCTGTCCTCGCTTACAGACAACCCCCCAACCTAAAGCAAATACTCACCAGCAACCACACATCACTGAACAAAAACACTGACCCAGGAACCTGTCCTTGTAACAAAGCCCGATGCCAACTCTGTCCACATATCTATTCAAGTGACACCATCATAGGGCCTAATCACATCAGCTATACCATCAGGGGCTCGTTCACCTGCACATCTACCAATGTGATATATGCCATCATGTGCCAGCAATGCCCCTCTGCCATGTACATTGGCCAAACCGGACAGTCTCTACGCAAAAGAATTAATGGACACAAATCTGACATCAGGAACCATAATACTCAAAAACCAGTGGGAGAACACTTTAACCTGTCTGGCCATTCTTTGACAGACCTGCGGGTGGCTATCTTAAAACAGAAAAACTTCAAAAACAAACTCCAACGAGAGACTGCTGAGCTGGAATTGATATGCAAACTAGACACAATCAACTCAGGGCTAAATAGGGATTGGGAATGGCTGAGCCATTACAAACATTGAATCTATCTCCCCTTGTAAGTATTCTCACACTTGCTTCTTATCAAACTGTCTGTACTGGGCTATCTTGATTATCACTTCAAAAGTTTTTTTTTTTTTTTTTTTCCCTTTCTCCTCTCTTACTTAATTGGCCTCTCAGACTTGGTAAGACAACTCCCACCTGTTCATGCTCTCTGTATGTGTGTATATATATCTCCTCAATATATGTTTCACTCTATATGCATCCGAAGAAGTGGGTTGTAGCCCACGAAAGCTTATGCTCTAATAAATTTGTTAGTCTCTAAGGTGCCACAAGTACTCCTGTTATTCTAATAATTTATGCTAGCTGATGATCGGCCCCACTTCATTATAACTGGATATACAAAAATATTTTATTGTTTATAAAATATTGAATACAGAATTGCCACTTCTGTTTTTATAAAATACTTGAAATGTAGAGAGACTTGATAAAATGGAATTTTCATCTCTAAAAAGGTCAAGCCTTAAGCATAGAGCTGTCTGCCATTTACCCTAGACACAGGTGAATAAAAAAAAAAAAAAAATTTAACGTCGGCTATGTTTAATTACTATCTGATAACGTGTTGCCAATATTTTAAACATGGGAATCTCCAGTAAACCTTTAGCTTGGGATAAACTGCATGTACCAGGGCTATTTGTGCTTGCAGAAGATATGGAGCTGGAGGTGATGGAAGAGAGATGAGGTCTAGGAGATTTGGGTAAATCTAATTTGTTTTTCTCCCCCCTTTTTGCCCATTTTAAACAAAAATGTTCTCCATAACTATATAACAAGGCAGGAAGCAAACTTATGTTTGCTAGAAACATTTATATTTTATTCCTTAAATATACTACAAAAATAACAGGAGTACTTGTGGCACCTTAGAGACTAACAAATTTATTAGAGCATAAGCTTTCGTGGGCTACAACCCACTTCTTCGGATGCATAAATATACTAGTTATATTCTGATTGCAAAATACATCGTACAGCTTGGAAGGGGAATGATGAGCTGGGATAAACACCTGGGTCCCAAATCCTGCAAACATTTAAGCAGAATAATGGATAACTTTACTCATGTGAGTAGTTGCATTGATATCACTAGGACTACTCATGTGAGTAAAGTTACACAGGTGCTTAAGTGTTTGGGTTCCTTGTAAGGCTCATAAGCAATTATCCTCTCCTCTTTCCCCCCCCCCCAAATATTTTGGTGCAACATGTTCCATTTGGAAGTCAAGAAAGCGACTTAGGCCTGGTCTACACTAACCCCCAAATTCTAACTAAGGTACGCAACTTCAGCTACGTGAATAACGTAGCTGAAGTCGACATACCTTAGTTCGAACTTACCGCGGTTCAGACGCGGTCCACACGCGGCAGGCAGGCTCCCCGTCGACTCCGCGGTACTCCTCTCGCCGAGCTGGAGTACCGCTGTCGACGGCGAGCGCTTCCGGGATCAATTTAGCGCGTCCAGACCAGACGCGATAAATCGAACACGGAAGTTCGATTGCCAGCTGTCGAACTACCGCGGTAGTGTAGACCTGGCCTTATAAAAAAACACTTATGCCGAAGAATCTCCTACATGAACATTTTAGCAGGATCCAGGGAGTGGTGAACTTGATCAGAAGCAGTGAAATCATCCCCTCAGGAGGTTGGCACATTAACAAGAGCATCCTCTGAATGCTGGTATTTCAGTATAAAACATTTCAAGCAATGAACAAACCAAACAAAACAAGCTTTCAGTTAATATATAGTTGCCCAATGTCTACAGTACTCTGAATACCGTCATAAAGCAGCTAAGGTCTGACCCAAACAACCCCAATCTTTGGGAAAACTCGAATCCAGACCATTTAGCTAGAGTCAGTTTAATATGAATTTATTGTTAAGAAGCCCATCACCAGCTGCAGAGGCTAAATTTTCCACTATTCCTTAAATTATGTTATAGAAATTCAGAAAGCCGTGTAAGAAAATCCAACAAGCACCCACCTTCCCACACAAATGGAAAAGAAAGAAGAAAGGTGAAGGATGCATGAATAATTAAAAACAAAACATTTGTAGGGTGAGCAGTTATGTTATTTTGTATAAAGTACAAGTTTCCTATCATACTAAATTTATTTTTAAAAACAACATTTATAAATCAATGGCAGCAAATAATCACATTATTTCTTAAATACGTATGGTGATTATTTCTGCTTCCCCCATTTAAAAAAAAAAAAAAAAATGAGAACTGGTCCATCACATTAATTTATTGTTTTCTAGATTCCCTTAAAAATAAGAAATCAATAACATGATACATTAAAAAGTCAAACTATGCAACCAGCTAGATAAAGCACTGCCCTTCTTCCACTGAGTATTTTAGATATGGCCTATAAAATGGATCGTAAAAGTTTTGGTGTATTATTTACATGGAGACAGCTTTCTTTTCTTTCATACACTGGAAATTGAGTGCACTGGGACACAAGGAGGCATAGAAGAGTAAAAGGGAAGCACTAAGAGGTATTGAGCAAACTTATTGATTAACAGACTTGAAAAACTTTCCCATGGAACCAATGCAGTGGCTTATCCCCCCAGTGATTGCTTTGGTGTCCTGACACTTAGCACGGTGACCTGAAGTTCCAGTCTAAGTATCGTCAATCACGTTTAGAGCTGTGTATCAAAAGAAGTTACTGATGTTCAAAGTTTCTGATCTTGATTTTTTCCATCCTATATTATATTTGTGTGCACCTCTCCTTCTGTGTGTCTACCTCATGGCAAATATGTTTGTAAATGTTTCCTGCCATCTTGAGATAATTTTCAGGAAACTGAGGTAATCTGCATTGTGATAGTTTTTTTACCTCCAGGTTGGGAAGGCTCTTGGAGATCTGCCTGTGTCAAAATGTATACACATAAAATTGTTTTATTTAACAGAAAAAGGGAATATCAACAATTGAAAAATTAATCTCCTTTTCATAGGTTTACAAATTAGCTTTAAACAGTCATTCCCAACAGCTTCACTAAACATGGGGAAACTAACGTATTCTTGCCAAAAAAAAAATGTTTTACTGAATATTTAATGTTTGTTGGTTTATTTTATTTGTCTGCTCTTTAAACAGAGACTAATGAGACTATAAATTGGATGCTGAAGTTGAATAACTAACTAGAGAACAATTCAAAAGGTGAAGACAGAATGGAACTATTGCCCAAGTAAGGAGTGGAGGATTAAGTCATGCTTAATATAAAAGTATACTGAATCAATATTAGAGAAGAACTAGAAAATCAGCATAAGGTATATTTAATCAGGTATTTAATGCAAACTTTGGACCTGATCCTTCAAACAGATCAACATGTGTTGGCCCTTACTTCAATACAAGGTCTGGGTCCGTACAGGAGTAAGGACTTGTCTACGCATGGAGTTATTCTGGAATAAGAGTATCTTGTTCATGTTTAGATTTCACTTTAAAAATTATTATTCTTTAAATCTATACCCTACCTCAATCTGAATTAACCTTTTCAAGTAGATTAGTCCTTAGAATTTTGTCGTCTTATCTTCTAGCACTGCAAAAGCAAATACCAAGAAATGAGGCAGAGGTATTGGGGAGTGGCTAGAAATACTGGGGCTATTTGAACTCTATTGCTAAAGACATTGTGTGACTAGAAGTTCAGCAGCCAAGAAACTGCATACTAAGGCAGTAAAACTGAAACACTGTATGGGTTGTGTTAATTGGAGCATTTTATTCAAAGACTATCAAATCTTGGTGGAATCCTAAGCTTTGAGAATGTAGGTAAAACTTGTCCACTGAGAAAATTTTGGTTTTTAAATAAACTGTTCTCTAGTCTCAGGAATCTGAAGAGTGCTAGATATTTCTATTGTGTCTTTAAAACTTAGTATGAGGATGCCAATGATTGATCACTGTGGCAATAAGTGCTGTTTATCCCAAGTACTGCCAAGAAATTAAACCTGGTGATATCTGCAATGAAAAACAAAAACAATTTGTAAAATAAATAGAACTCAGAGCATTGATTTTTCCCCTTCCCACCCCTTTTTCCACTTGGCTACATGTGTAGGCTGCTAATTAGTGCATCTCATTAATGGGAGATTTCAGACTAGCAATCAGTAAATGTTTCCACATTGAAAAGAAACAGAGGGAACAGCAACAGTGAAAAATTGCCGTTCTTTCAGGGAGAGGCTCATCAAAACGTGTGGCTGAAGAGTCTAAAGTTCTAGTCATCAGTAGAGAAGAGGGAAACACTTTCAAGACTGAATCAATATGCATCTATCAAACTGTGGGAAAAGAATAGGCACAAGGTCCAGAAAGAGGAAAGCCTCCTTTAAAATACTGCAGAATCGGCGGCTAGCAGGGCCGTGACAAAAAGGATGCTCAGCCTGCAGTGGTTATTCTGCCGACTGTATGTCTATTCAGTTGCTCAGGTGGCATTTGAATTGAAAACCCAGGAGCTCCTCAGTAATGAATTGTCCTGCCACAAAGAACACAAACAAACACTTCTCCCTTGCTAAGGGACTGTTTAGAGAATCAAGTGTCAGGGGGTAACCGTGTTAGTCTGTATCCACAAAAACAACAAGGAGTCCGGTGGCACCTTCAAGACTAACAGATTTATTTGAGCATAAGCTTTTGTGGGTAAAAAACCCACTTCTTTAGATACTCCTTGTTGTTTAGAGAAGATTTAGGCTATGACAACAACTGTGGGGCAACCTGAAATCTGGCAGCTATTTCATTGCCTCTTGTATACCGGTGTGGTATATTGAAAGTTATGAACCAGAACAGGAGCAGTTAAGTAGGAGTATCCCCATGTTGTTCTCACACTCCAAACAAAACAAAGTGGATGGAAAAAATATGAATGAGAATAAACAAGAAAATATGACTCTTTTTCCCTTACCTATCGATAAGAACCTATATATACACACACACCTTTTCTGTGTGTGAGTATTTTTGTTCAACAAAAATCTCAGGAATTAAAAAAAAAAAAAAAAAAGAAGAAGAAGAAGAAACAACAATGGAAAAACACCACTAAAATAACTGATCATTAAAACCAGCAAAATCAATACAAGGATGGAACTGTTAAAAAAAAAAAATCTTATGAATTAGTCATTTGTATTTCAAATACAAAACTATTGTGTTTATCTTTTAATTGGTAGCATTTTTTTTCCCCTCCTT
Organism: Emys orbicularis; assembly: GCF_028017835.1. Classification (NCBI taxonomy): domain Eukaryota; kingdom Metazoa; phylum Chordata; order Testudines; family Emydidae; genus Emys; species Emys orbicularis. The sequence continues at coordinate 99,342,468 of NC_088684.1, forward strand.
GAAAATTATTTTTCTAACTCTTTAAGCACTGGTCTACATTACATGACTACTAATCCAGGGAAACAAAACAAAACCAAAATTTAAAACAAAACCAAAAACAAACAAACAACATTAAGGGCAACTGTCTCCTCTCAGTTACTACTGGGAGTTCCAGGCATGTAGAGGTTGCAGAGTATCAAAGCTGAGATCCACTGTTTATATCTAAGAAGAGAATTTTGCCCTAAGGATATACCAAACGTAAAACTCTCTCCAGTGAGGGTGAGAAGGAACAGCAGTTAGTGTGATTCTGAAAGGGGAAGAAACACAGGTTAGAGTGAAAACAAGTAGATGCTCTGGAAAAGCTGTCACATAGCCCTGGTCTACACTACGAGTTTAGGTCGAATTTAGCAGCATTAGATCGATTTAATCCTGCACTTGTCCACACAACAGACATTTTTGTCGACTTAAAGGGCTCTTAAAATTGATTTCTGTACTCCTCACCGATGAGGGGATTAGCACTGGAATCGACCCTGCTGGGTCGAATTTGGGGTAGTTTGGATGCAATTCGATGGTATTGGCCTCCTGGAGCTATCCCAGAGTGCTCCATTGTGACCGCTCTGGACAGCACTCTCAACTCAGATGCACTGGCCAAGTAGACAGGAAAAGCCCCGCGAACTTTTGAATGAGCTCCAGCATGGACCAATTGGGAGGTTCTGCATCTGATCGCTGTATGGGGATTCGAATCCGTGCTATCCGAACTCTGTTCCAAAAGACGAAATACCAGAATATTTGAAAAAAAATCTCCAAGGGCATGAAGGACAGAGGTTATAACAGGGACCCGCAGCAGTGTTGTGTGAAACTTAAGGAGCTCAGGCAAGCCTACCAAAGAACCAGAGAGGCAAACGGCCTCTCTGGGTCATAGCCCGAGACATGCCACTTCTCTGATGAGCTGCATGCCATTCTAGGGGGTGCCCCTACAACTACCCCACCCCTGTGCTTCCCTCCTCCCCCATCCCTCCCAGGCTACCTTGGCAGTTATCCCCCCATTTGTGTGACGAAATTAATAAAGAATGCATGAATTTGAAACAACAATGACTTTATTGCCTCTGCAAGCAGAGATCAAAGGGGGGAGGGGAGGGCAGTTGGCTTACAGGGAAGTAGAGTGAACCAAGGGGGCGGGTTTTCATCAAGGAGAAACAAACAGAACTTTCACACCGTAGCCTGGCCCGTCATGAAACTGGTTTTCAAAGCTTCTCTGATGCACAGCGTGCCCTGCTGTGCTCTTCTAACCGCCCTGGTGTCTGGCTGCGCGTAATCAGTGGCCAGGCGATTTGCCTCAACCTCCCACCCTGCCATAAATGTCTCCCCCTTACTCTCACAGATATTGTGAAGAACACAGCAAGCAGTAATAACAATGGGAATATTGGTTTCGCTGAGGTCTAACCAAGTCAGAAAACTGCACTGTGAGCTTTTAAATGTCCAAAGGCACATTCTACCACCATTATGCACTTGCTCAGCCTATAGTTGAACTGCTCCTTACTACTATCCAGGCTTCATGAGCCATGGGAGCAAGGAGTAGGTGCGACCTGCGGTGCTGCTGACTGGGATAGCAGCCTGAGGCAGAAGCCTCCAGCTGGCATGATATTCCAGACAGGACTGAATCTCCATTAGACGAAAAAACTTAAAGAAGAGAATGACCTGGAGTCATTCCCATTTTTGTCCAGGTGCCACCGACCGACTTCACCGAGGCCGGCCAGGAGCACCCATGGGACGACGACGACGGTTAGCAGCCGTATTGCACTGTCTGCCGTCTGGAAGGCAAGGCAAGGAGATGCTGCTGTGTAGCACTGCAGTACCGCTTCTGCCAGCAGCACCCAGGAGACATACGGTGACAGTGAGCTGAGTGGGCTCCATGCTTGCCGTGGTATGTCGTCTGCATGGGTAACCCAGGAAGAAAGGCGAGAAACGATTTTTTGCCGTTGCTTTCACGGAAGGAGGGGGGCCTGATGACATGTACCCAGAACCACCCGTAACAATGTTTTTGCCCCATCAGGCATTGGGAGCTCAACCGAGAATTCCAATGGGCAGCGGAGACTGTGGGAACTGTGGGATAGCTACCACAGTGCAACGCTCTGAAAGTCAATGCTAGCCTCGGTACTGCGGATGCACACCGCCGACTTAATGCGCTTAGTGGGGACACACACAATCGATTGTATCAAATCGATTTCTAAAAAATGGACTTCTGTTAAATTGACCTAATTTCATAGTGTAGACATACCCATAGTTGATTACTTTTCACTTTTAGGTTTTGTGGTTTTTTAACTGTTCATTATAACTTCGCGTCTGATTACTTAGCACTTTTCATCCTCACAGCTCTCGATCAATCCTTACAATACTTGATTGAAATAGGTATTATTACCATTTTACAGATGAGTAAATTGGGGAAAAGGTATATGACTTGCTCTGTTCCACAGAAGAAACCAACATCATATGTGTCTCTGGATCAGACCTATACTCAGTTCACTAGATCACACTTCTCTTTCATTGTCATTGCACCACAGAAGGATCAGACTCTCAGTCTCAGTTCCCCCGTGTGGAGTAATTTCTGGAAGCCAAGTGGTACTACCTGGCTTATTCCCAGCTTTCTCTCTCTTCCCAGCTCTCACTGTTTTTTCTGTAATGGCATGGACTACTGGACCTGTTTCACTCAGTTGGCAGCCGGGGGTGTGTGGGTGGGGTGTCAAAAAGGGCAACGACATTAAAGTACTGACACGGCAGCACTTTAAGCAGGGTCTTTTGCTGTGGTGGCACTTTAACGTCACTGCCCCTTTTGCGACCCCCATTGGTGGCCCTGCCTTGGGGTGCCGCCTTACTTTCAATCCTGCTGTAAGAAAGTGTGAAGGAAACCAATTAAGTTTAAGGGGTTTATCTTAAACCATCTCACATATCACTTCTGAGTGTGCCCTCTTCTCTGCATTTTTAATCCCAGCTCACATAAATTTGAGACATCTGGTACCCTCATGTCCTGAGGAACATGAAATCTTCTGAGTAGCATGCACCCATGAACACAGATTTTTGGGGGTGTGAATTAGGCATAGAACTTGTTCCCTGACTCATCTATAAAAAAAAAAATCATGAAAGATGAGTGACTGATCATATAAACGGTCACCAAAAAAAGCTATTAGTTTGTTAGGGGTAGGCTGGAGGTTGCAGTGTTTCCATAGCCTCACTCTTGATGCCAGGTCCCCTTTGTTGCATTCCCACATTTCCCCCCCCCCCCCACACACACACACAACCTCTTTCCTATTATCCTACTACTAACTTGAAATAATGAAGTTAGATAATGAACTAATAGGAGGACAGTCCTGGGAACGGGCTGACAAGAGGTACTCTGATGGAAAGAGTCTTTGAACTCCATAACGAATGAGAGCATGATACCTATCATGCATCATAGACAGTCGTCAGACTTAGGAAGCAAATATAAAAAGTCAACCCCTATATCCATTCCAAAACATTGTATTAATTACAAATTTACTGGGGATAAAAGCCTGAGTGAGGAAATTTTATCAAATATCCCTGATGATGTGTAAACACGGAGTGAAAAATGTATTGCTGTTTTCCATAACAAAGACTAGCTGTACCCTGTCCTATCTTTCAGTAATTTACAAATATCACTATCACAAATTCATAAATCAGCAGGATTACCCATGTGAGTAAATGCTTCCCAATAGGAGTAAGAGCTCCACAGTTTGGCTCAAAGTTTAAACAGCAGGCTACTAGAAAAAAATACCAACAAAAGCTACAATGCCTTGAATTAGGATGGTATGAATTTCAAATTAGATATGTTTAAAATGATGTTAGCTGTAATGCTTCCATGAAAATTACAAATAAGAAAACACATATGAATACATTGAAAAAGCATATGACTGAAATCAGTTTTATGCACCGGTTTCAGTTGGGGCTTTGTGTCTGTCACGGAGTTTGCGGAAGTCACTGATTCCATGACTTTCCGTGACTTCTGCAGTGGCCAGCATGGCTGACCCCAGGGCCTCCCAAGCAGCTGGCTCCAGGGCCAGCCACACCAGCCACTGCTCCTGGCATAAGATCTTGCATCATCTTAGTTTCAGGATTATTTCATAATAAAGAGAAGTGTGACAGATTTTATGTTTTTGTATAGAAGAAAAATATAACTGAATGGTACAATAAATGATGAGATGGAAACAGTTATACAGAGATGTGTTTCAGAACTAATAGAACCTCTTCAAATCAGAATTATGAGTTCAGGGAAATAGATTTCATTTTACAGAAGTAGTAAAGCAAAACCAAAAATGTAAATAAGGCTGCAGAAGTTAGGCATAGCATTGCAGTATGTTACATGAGGAATATGAAGGTGCAATCTGTGCAGCTGGTATGAAGGAGCTGATCAAAGAACCAGCAAAGGATTTAGAAAACTATTGTGTGGATTTATATTCCCTACAGTCTTATACAACTTTTCTTCAAACATATGCTTTAGCGCTGAACATCTAACAGCCATCAAAAGCAGGATGCACATATTGCATGAAAGGGAAAATTTAAAAAAAACCAAACGTTCAATGGCCATTACTGATTCTTTATAAAGATGCATATCTTGATGATGGGTTTGTGAGTCCTCCCACCCCCAAGACAATTGTACATATGTAAGGGAATTAAACAGCATAATGGAAGTTAGAATGTCGGCATGCAAAACCTTAAATGAACCTGGCCAAAAACTCTAGTGCATCTGATTGTTTTGGTTTTGTTTTGTTTTGTTTTGTTTTTAATTGGGAAGATGTGTTGCGTGTCTATTAACATGAAACCTGGAAGAACAGAAAAGCCAGCCAAAAATTACAGCATATGTGGGTCTTTCTAAGAAGCTATACTGGCCAAAAGCTAAGTAGGCAGCCAGTTAGTGTGCCGTTGCTAAGTGGCTATCTGAGTTGCACTGGGATCATTTGTGATCGCTCACCTACAGCCAAAACCATTCCTCACTACTTGTACAATTTTTCCCAATGTGGTTCTCCTAAAAAAGGATGCCTATTCCTGTTAAGTCTTTGGGCATCTTTGGGTCTCAGATGAAAACAAATACTTTGCTAGAGCAGACATGGCACCTCCACTGAAGCAGCACAAAGGATATTGGTTCATATTTGTGAACTAAACAGAGTCCAGAGCATTCAAATGAATGGAAATATTTCCTGTTCTGTAAGGGTTTCTATTACACACAACAGAATAGGTGAATTGTTGAGTTAAGAGACTTTATCAGGTTATGTAAGAAAATTTGACAGCAGAAATTTGATGGAGACATCCCCCTCTCTCCACCTCCGTGTAGTTCATAACTGAGCTCAGAAGGGGTTCCCTGCAATGGAGGGGGCAGAAATTGGGATGGGGCCAGATGATACACTGCTTCATGGATCCTCTAGTCACTCCCTCCAACTTCTCAGCTTGAGCACCAGTCTATGTCCTTAGGGCCAACCCTGATCTTTCATAACTGCAGTAGACTGGGTAAAAACCTGTTTAGCAAATCCCTCCAGAACACCTAGCCTAGGGTATATATTAACTAGCACTGCCAGGTTTCACTATAATTATAAAATGTGTATTTTAAAAACAAAAATATAGTAACATGATGAAAGTTACATACTTGGGTGGGGTTCTTTTGGCCTGTTATACAATGGGTCAGATGAGATACGATCATAATGGTCCCTTGTGTCCTTAAAATCTGTGAAAAGTCATTATAAAAATACCCTTCAATGCATGAAAATTTGTTACTAGCAATTATTTTAAACATATATATACACACACTATAAGTTACTTATAAATAAAATGGATGATTTGTGAAAGGTTATTATTTTAAAGTGTAATTGACGTCAGATTTACTAATGAAAAGAATACTAATAATTTCCTTTTTTCATAGTAGTATGAATCCAAGTTATGTTTTCACATGCCCCTCTTCAAACCTTGTTACATTAAAAAACTTCTTTAATAACTGAAAACCACATGAACAAATTTTTCTGAATCTTTATAAAAGATGACTCCACATACAGAATGGAAGCAAGCATGGGCAGTGGGTGAAGCTTCCTTTGGGGACGCTAGCTCCCCAGCCCGCCTCTTCTGCCCGTGGCCCTGCCCACCCCTCCACCCCTGCTCTTCCCCAGGCCTTGTCCCCCCGCTCTGCCCAGGCACCGCCCGCTCCCATTTGGCTCACTCACCATGCGTCTCCCTCCTCTTTTCCTTCCCCATCCCTTCTGGCAAGGGAGGAGTAGAGAGGACAATGAACGGGAGAGGGGGAGGCAAGGAGGAAGCAGGGCCGGCGCAACCCATTAGGGCGTTACAATTTGGGGGGCGGCAACCGCGGCGGTATTTCGGCGGCGGGACCTTCCGCCGCCTCTGTGGGGGGTGACATTTTGGGGCGGGACCTTCCGCCGCCTAGGGCGGCAGAAAAGCTGGCAGCGCTCGTGAGAGGAATCCCACACAAGGAGCGGGGGGGGGGGGCGGGGGGGAAGAAACAAGCAGGCTACACCGCCTAGTGGAGACACACTTTATGCTGACAGAAGGAATTTTTCTGTCAACATAACACCACCTCCCTGAATGACATTAGCTATGCTGATAGAGGTACTCCTATGTTGGCATAGCTGCATCCACACAGTTTGTTCATTTTTGCCAGCATATATACATTGGGTAGGGTGTTTATTTTTAAAATCACCCCTGAGTGACACAGCTATGCCAGTAAATCTTTATAGTGCAGACCTGGCCAAAGAAATGAGGTTGAGGATGTGATACTTATCCCACTTGGTGGGAGAAGAGAAGAAAAAACTGCCCTAAACACCAACAGGGATGACAGTTGGGGAGGGAACTGGAGGGTCTTGATTCCAAGCATAGAAGAAGAAGAAGATCTTGCATATTAGCACAGGAAAACCCTAGGGCTTGAATGACAGGGGAAAATGAAGACTCAAAAAAGAAGAAGGGAGCGGGGGGGGGGGGGGGGGGAAGACAGGAAAAAAGTGATGTTAGGTTGTTGACTTATTAAAACTGGCTGTGCACACTAATTTTTTTTATTTGAAAATGATGACTCCAACTACATTAATAGATGTTACAAGCTATGCAGTTAATTAAACAATTAAACTAAGAAGTCAATTAACTGCAGGGCCATGTGACTGTGAGCCATAGTAATTAAGGTTTGTTTTCAAGCCCATTTTTAATACGATATTAAAAATATAAAGATTTGGAGTTGCAAGGTACACACTAGGGAGATATTAAACTAATACAGTAGATGAGCAAATTATTTCTTTGATACCATCTCTTCCTGTGATTCAATAACATTTTCCCTTTGAGACAAGCTAAGAGTGAATTTAAACCATAGGAGGGAATTGAGGGCAGTAAACAGAGAAGAGGACACATTGACAAGAAAACAAAAACCATCTGAAGCCAAGAAACTTTAACAAAGATATTAATGCACCACTCTCTGATCCTTACTGTGAAATTAATGGATCACATTTTACGTGAAGTAATGCAGTAAAACTGATTAATGGGGACATTGGCATTTAAGGAAGTTACCTGTCACTCTGTTGGTAAAAAATATTATCAAGTCTACAAGGAAATGATAAAACTCAGTAGATATTTACTTATGAAAAGAGCACAACACAGAAACTGTGAAACATCCATAGAAGAAAGATGGAGTTCAGTTCCACAAGTTTTACATCTGGGCAGAGTTTGTTTCTTTGCCTCTGTTGCTGGAGTGAATGCTATGTCCCGACACAAGAGGCTTGCTCCTGCAGACAATCCACTGAAGTCAACACAGGCTCTATTGTGCTCTGCACCCGCATGGTGGAACTACATAATCCCTACTTGTAGCTCTAGACAATATTGGGCTTCAGGCAGACAATGCCTCTCAATGCTGCCAGGGAGGGCAATGACTGTGCCCCACTTAATTAGCAATCATGGATTCCAAGGCCAGAAGGGACCATTGTGAATATCTAGTCTCATCTCTTGCATAGCACAGGGCATAGAACTTCCCCAAAATAATAGCTAGAGGATATTTTTAGGGGAAAAAAACCCAAGCTTGATTTAAAAATTGCCAGTGATAGAGAATCTACCACCACCCTTGGTAAATTTTTCCAGTGGTTCATTAACCTCACTGTTAAAACTTTATGCTGTCTTTCCAGTCTGAAATTTGTTTAGCTTCAACTCCAAAGAAGATGTATACTGCCCTATAGCTAGCTAGCTCGCTCCTCTCAGAAAGTGATCAGAAAGTGATACATGACCATGGGCATTGGTGTTGGTGCCAGTAGCAGTACAGTCCTTGTACTCAGGAGTAGAACTGGTTGAAAATGTTCTGATGGCACACTTTTCCATTGGAAAATGCCATTTCATCAAAATTGAAAACACCCAAAACCTGAAAATTTTGAACTGAAAACCAAAAATGTAGATGTGAAAATGCTGCCATGGTAGCTCATGGGAGTTGTAGTTTGATTACTTCATGCCCCCATTCTCCTCTATGGACTAGATTCCCCTACTGGACTAGAAGACTTTCAGGCTGCACTCTGACAGTTTAGCCAGAGAAGACACTGTAGTGCATCTTGGGACATATTGACTGGCCAGGGAACTCAGCCCATAGAGAATAGGAGCCTACGCTACAACTCCCAGGAGACAGCATGGTGTCATTTCCAATCAACATTTTTGGTTTGGCCTTTTTTTTTTTTTTTTTGCCTAAAAGTCAAAACTTAATGTGAAAATTTTAACAAAAATACATTTTTCTTCATTTTCATCTAAATTTGCTTTGGGGGAAAAAAGGTGATCAGCTGTACTTTTAATCCCCTCTATTGAGGAAAATGCTGAATGGAATTAGTTATAGAATCACAAAAAACAAACAACAAAAACACCATCCCTGCCTATTTGATCTCAAATAAATCAGAGGCTCACTGGCTAACTCAACAGAGCTGCAGATCATGTGCAAGAAATCTCCACCAAGAAATGTAGTAGGGCTGTTTGTAAATCTGTAGTATGATCACCTTTTACTCACCGGACCAGATCTTCAGCTTGTATAAGTCAGTAGATCTATGCTGATTTACACCTGCTGAAGATTTGGTCCTCAAAGTCTTAAAATCCAATAAGTGGAAGGAAAATGATACCACAGAGAACTGGGCGGAAACAGGTGATATATGTTCTCCCTCTTATTTTTAGATGAATGGGGATAAATGAGGCAGTGCAAATGAAATGAATGGTTGATTAATTTGTAAAATGTGTAATAGTTACTGAAATTTACAAATTATAAATGTTGACTGTTTACATTTTGAGGCATTTTTTCCCTAGAATAATAATTTATTTTATCCCAATTTTCTTTTATTCCAACAAGTAAAACCCTGAAATTCAGCCTTCTGAATTGAAGAAAAATCAAAAATGGAGAAGTTTAGACTTACAGTTATGTTTGATCAATGTTGAAAGGAAACAGAAATGCTAACTCTCCAAAAATATACCTGGGACAAATGTGGGGATGCTAATGGTAAAAGCTGATCTGTATTCAACAATTTGGTTTACATGTTGAGCTTCTGGGATGGTGTGTTGGAATGTCAGAGTGGAGAAGGTAGCTTCAACATACTCCCTCACAGGTATGTACAGTCACACCACCAGTGATTGCAAGCCATTAGGGCTGGACAAGACTACCATCCCAATGAGGCAACTTTCATAGGACATTCTTCTCAATGATCTGGCTGGCCAAATGGGGAGGGGGGAGGAGAGCAGTTTGAAGATGAAGAAAGATTTCAAACTTTGGCCCTATAGCAAAGAACAATATTGTAATTGGTCCCAAACACACAGAGAAGATTTGGGCTTTCAGAAAAAGCCAGCTTTCCAGAAAAAACGGGAAACTGACTGTTGGAGGTATTATCTAGGAGACAGACAGAGACCATGCAGTGTTCCAAGAGCACCTTGGCTTCCTTAGTTGGGTCTTTTCTGTTCTTGTAACGCAAGAGAAAAGCTCGTCTAACTTTGCTTCCAGTGAAGTGTAAAATTAGATGAGACTAAATATGCATATCAGATGTTTTAAAATCTCTTTTCACTAATGCTTTGTTCCATAAATAAAAATACTTTGTTGGTCACTGTCTCACTAGTCATAGGTTCCCAAAGGAAAGAAACACATGTGCCTAAAATGCATTTGGACTTGGAGGGTAATAAGCAGTTGGTATATATGATGTAGCCTGACCCAAGTCCTTGTCTAAGAGTGGAAGAATCTTGATATTCCATTCCAAACTAGGTAAGAACAAGAGGCCCAAGTTCTGAGGTGGGTGTTATCAGAGAGCAGAAAACGGACAGAGGTTTAGCTAACCCTGTAGCCATGATAAAAACTAACATTTTGATTCAGACCTGACTAAAGAGTGCTCCTCTGGTCTCCCAAAGCAGGGTCTAAGACTATGAAAATGGACAATTGGAAATCTGAAACCCATTTCCATTCTTATTTTAAAAATTAAGGAAGGGGAGACATTATATCTATGTGTTGAAATAAGCCTAGTAGTCTAATGGGAAGATTTTTGAGGCATGAAGTTCAGAGTTATCACTATATTTCTTTTGGTTTTAAAGGGGATGATGATATTCTAGCTATGAGCCTAGTTTATCCCACACCAGACACCAGAATCAGCAGCCAAGATCACAGGTGGAGCACTGTAAAGAAAAGCACTGAAGATGTAGATTCTATTGCCTGAACTCCTTTTCGTGATTGAAATACAAGAGATGATGTAGAATGGCTGTTATCCCACTCCTTCTGCCATTGAACTCACACTTGACTTGAAGGGGATGAGCACTAGGCCTTATGAACATATAATGTGGGAAACTCTCACTAAATTCAGGTATATACACCTCTGGATCTGCCTTTGAACCCGAGAAAGCAGTGAAGCTGCCAGTAGTGACAATGGGCACTGGAGCCTTATTTTGGCTCTGGATCTGGGTGTTTACAAGAATAAAGGGCAAGTTCTTCCCTTGGGAATAAAACCAGACTGAGAAGAAGCAACTCATTTGTCACATCAGACATCCCAGGAGCTTAAAATGACAGTGGACAAATGATGACAAATTGAAGGACTGATAGCAACGTTTTAGTTATTGCTTGCTATCTGGAATTGGTATTACACACTGCTGGCAGTATAGGGCACTAATATTTCTCATATTTCTTCTCTTGTGCCTATAAATAACCTCTACCACAGATACATGATTCGTTGGCCACTAAATCAAAGTGGTGTATCAACGAATACAACATAGACCAAAAGAACAGCCAGTGTTGATATTGCAGAACTGGGGAGGAGCACAGGGAAGAAAGAATGGGGGAAAATCACAGTACAACGGTGACAGATAATTCAGTGACAAAAAACTAGAGGGGAAGGAGCCTTGCAATACATATGACTGTTTTAAGTGGAGGAAAAAGGACTGGTTTTTTTCATTTCCTTTTCCTTCCTTTGCAAATTAAAGCGACATAACCTGCCTTAGAAACCACTAATATTAACCAACCTAGCCAAGGTAATAATCAACACAGCTACTCATAGCATTTTGGATTTCCTTAATGGTACAACCGAAAAACATGCTCTAACTCATGCACACACTACCACCGCTAGTTAAATTGGTTAAACTGAAAACGCTGCCAAATTCTGGCCATGCCAAAGAAGTGTAAATAAACCTAAATTCTGGCAACAATATCATGGACTCTTAATTGTTCTTCACTTGATTAATGTTGTAAAAATAAACAAATAAATTTGTTGACGTAATCACATCAATTTAATTTTATTAAATTAGAGATCGTCAGCACAAGATTTTCTTCAGGGATTTGATCAACTGCTCTGAAAACACCATAGTAAAATATATGGAAAATTGACAAAGTACAAATTCAAATAAGGATGAAGCAGTAAACAGGTACATAGGAAACTGTGATTGTGTTTAAGGGATTATACAAAGATCAAGAATACTGCTGAAAAAAATGGAGAGCAACCTAGTTAAGTTTCCCTTTAAAAGCAGTAAAAGGGTGAAAGAGGATAATTTTTCTACATACAATCTTTAACTCCTAGTAAAAAGATACCTAAAATATCAGAGATGCAGAACTTGACCTGACAGAAGTATGACCTACATGGTGCCTGGCACAGCGTGTGGAGTAGTTCATGACCGTGAGTGCCACCCTTAGGGCAACAGGCGGTTAGAAAGCAGGACACCCCACCCCACCCTTGTTGTTTGTTCTATAATTAGATTTCACCAACCCAGTAACAAATGTGAACTCCTCAGGCACAATAACAGTCTTACCATGGAGTCACAGACAGTCCCCATGGGCATTCCAATCTATCTTGCCACACAGGCAAGCTGGATTTAGGGCAGGTCTACACTAGAAGCATTACATCTGGTGAAGACTCTCTATGCCCACAGGAGAGCGCTCTCCTGACAGCATAATTACTCCACCTCCACAAGAGGTGGAAGCTATATTGGCGGGAGAGTGTCTTCCGCCAACATCGCGCTGGTGTGGACAGCTCTTAGGTCGCTGTAAGTTGCGTCACTTAGGGGGATGTCTTTTTCACACCTCTGAGTGATGTAAGTTAGATCAACGTAAGCAGTAGTGTAGGCCTGTGTTTAGTGATAGTTGGTTGCTATACACCTAAGATCACAAATGATTCAGGTTGCTTCCAATCCCAAGAGACCAGTCACTTATCTGAGGTACAATTTGACCTGGGGTATCACACTAAAGACAATGCTTGAAGCCAATCCTATGGTAAACTACACTAAGGACTCATTAATTAGGAAAAGGAAATGAGAGAATTAAAGCAGTGAAACATATTATATCTATACATATACACATAAACACACACAAAACAGTTACAGTCTATGGTTTTAAAAGTTGACAGAGTTCTAGTAATCTGTCAGCACTGTATGTCTTTTAGGGCTAACCCATGTTGGCCCTGGGAATCTCTGTTTCTGTTTCCTACATCCAGCCCTGTGACAGTCTAAACATCAAAATAGAGAGAAAATTTTCTTGTGTCCCTGTTCTTCCAGCGTTCAAGCTGATGGGACTGGCTTTCTTGCATGTAGCACCTTCATGGGTATGAGAGCGCCATTAACCAAGTGTTTGCATCATGATGTTCCACAATGGTCCATTTAGTTCTGATCGTCATCCTTGATGAGTGGTGGATCAATCCTCCTAACTGGGTTCACAGGGTCGGAGCAAGCATATTTACAGTTATAAGGCAAAATTTACATATCCTCTTGTGGCACTAAACACATTCTTGTAAGTCTTGAACAACACTAACATACACATGAGCTGGTCTGGTTTCCAGCTATAAATCTGTCAGTGCTCAGCTGACACCTACAACCTTGGCAAGAGTTGGCACCTGGTCTGTCAGCATCACAGTGCCCTTCAGAGTTTGCTACACTGAACCAAACAATGGGTTTATTTATCCGTGGTTAGTTAGATACTGAATTAATAAAGACAGACTTTGGTTCACACCTGTTCTTTTACAAAATAAATTATTAATCCCTTCATGGTAATCAGTGACTGCAGAAGACAAATGCCAGATTTCAGTTTCTTTTTAATTTAGACAAGACGACATGATTGCTGTCCATTTCCTACTGATGACACACTGACAAACAGTGACTTAAGTAGCAGAAACTTCTGTGGCCTAATATTGATTTCAGTTGTGCAGGCCCTAGCCTGGGGTTCAGTCCTCAACAACAACTAAGTTGCCTCTCTGTATATGCAGCCATGGTTCATTAAGTTACATGCATTAGGTGGAATTATGAGGTCAAACAATTACTGTCTTTAAGAATCCAAGTTTTATATTTGCCTGGAAATGCCCTATTGCTATTTCAGTGGATACAATTCAAATTTATAATAAGAACAGTCAATCCAGCACATTTACTAAAATAATCCATCAATCACAACAGAGGATACACCAATTTTCAAAATCCTTCATTATCTCCTCAATGAAATGTTGCACCCTACACATGATGATTCAACATCAGATTATTTAAAATATCCACTACTTCAAACCTGATTGAACTTTAAACCTTCCACACAAAGACAGAAGTTTGTTCTGATGACAGTCTATAATAGCAGAAGAATGGAAAAAAGAAAAAAAGAAAAAAAAACACAAACATAATTTGGGATATATTATTACAAAAAAAGCTTCAGGGCATGGAGGCATGTGAGAGGAAGGAAAAAAACTTTTTTCCCCTTCCTCTCAAACCTGTGCTTACATGTTTTCAAGACTGATGTGGTTCAATACTTAAAAATATAGTAAAGACCCCTCTTGCTCACCTCTGGAATTGAGAAGTCCTCATTCACTGTTGGACAAATGCATTATTTGATACCACTGAAGCAGCAAATGAGACCATTTTATAATTCTACAAAGAGACAGGCATAGGAGTCGAAAGAAATATATAACATAGACCCGATCATAAAATACCAGAAGGCTAGTCAGCCTTCCTTTATATTCTGTGTATGAAAGCTTTTTCAAAATTCTCTAACTTACAGTTCATTGTTGACAGTTTATTCTAGTCATTAATATATAAAAATTCATAAGTGTGTATCCTACAATGCTCTAGTGTATATATGTGAAGATAATTTTGAGGATGAAATAGGGAGAAAAAGAAGGCTCAGATGCCATGGAAACTAAGCCTGTGAAAGAGAAACTATCAAAGAGAGGCAATTTCTTGTGTATGATAGCTCATGAATTCAGCTGGATGACCTGCTTCCAGAATTTTGTCAATATTTGGGCCCTTTTTCTCTGTGCAGATTATCTATAAATAGACTTTCAGGGTTTACTAATCTGATTGTTACACAAAATTATTCAAGGAATAATTGAAAAATATATATTTCACCCTATAATTTTTCCCTACCAGCTATTAGTTAGAGTGTGATTGGTCACCTAAGTTAGAATAATAGAATATCAGGGTTGGAAGGGACCTCAGGAGGTCATCTAGTCCAACCCCCTGGTCAAAGTAGGACCAATCCCCAACTAAATCATCCCAGTCAGGGCTTTGTCAAGCCTGATCTTAAAAACCTCTACGGAAGGAGATTCCACCACCTCTCTAGGCAACCCATTCCAGTGCTTCACCACCCTCCTAGTGAAAAAGTTTTTCCTAATATCCAACCTAAACTTTCCCCACTGCAACTTGAGACCTTTACTCTAGATCCATCCTCTTTGGAACCCCCTTTCAGGTAGTTGAAAGCAGCTATCAAATCCCCCCTCATTCTTCTCTTCTGCAGACTAAACAATCCCAGTTCCCTCAGCCTCTCCTCATAAGTCATGTGTTCCAGCCCCCTAATCATTTTTGTTGCCCTCCGCTGGACTCTTTCCAATTTTTCCACATCCTTCTTGTAGTGTGGGGCCCAAAACTGGACACAGTACTCCAGATGAGGCCTCACCAATGTTGAGTAGAGGGGAATGATCACGTCCCTTGATCTGCTGGCAATGCCCCAAAATGTCATTAGCCTTCTTGGCAATAAGGGCACACTGTTGACTCATATCCAGCTTCTCGTCCACTGTAACCCCTAGGTCCTTTTCTGCAGAACTGCTGCCTAGCCATTCAGTCCCTAGTCTGTAGCAGTGCATGGGATTCTTCCTTCCTAAGTGCAGGACTCTGCACTTGTCCTTTTTGAACCTCAGCAGGTTTCTTTTGGCCCAATCCTCTAATTTGTCTAGGTCCCGCTGTATCCTATCCCTACCCTCCAGCGTATCTACCACTCCTCCCAGTTTAGTGTCATCTGCAAACTTGCTGAGAGTGCAGTCCCCGCCATCCTCCAATTCATTAATGAAGATATTGAACAAAACCAGCCCCAGGACCGACCCTTGGGGCATTCTGCTTGATACCGGCTGCCAACTAGACATGGAACCATTGGTCACTACCTGTTGAGCCCGATGATCTAGCCAGCTTTCTAACCACTTTATAGTCCATTCATCCAGCCCATACTACTTTAACTTACTGGCAAGAATACTGTGGGAGACCGTATCAAAAGCTTTGCTAAAGTTAAGGAATAACACATCCACTGCTTTCCCCTCATCCACAGAGCCAGTTATCTCCTCATAGTTCCATGATGTTGTTTCTGCTTTCTGAACAGATTACTTCTAATGCATAAAGAGCTTTCAAGATGAGCCCTTCCCCATGCACACATACACAGTACAAATATTCATGCTAGATATTACATGTTTGCACTGGTATGTGCATACACATGCTGTTCAAGTTCACAGAAATAGCTGGGACACCTTCTTGTGCGGTCATGATTGATCACAAAAAGCAAACAAGGGACTGCAAATGCCTTAGCTAATTTGCAGCTTTTATTTGAATGGATGTTCTTGAATATGCTTTTACAGTATTAACCAGTTCTACTCATGAGTAATCTAGGCATAGGACCATAAGTTCTGTAAACCAAGACATGAATCCTATGCACACACATCCTGTTACAAAGTAAATTAGAAAGCAAAATAAGATTTTGGTTGAAGATTGCCTCTCACCACCTGCAATGCAATCAAATGGAACAATTTCTCTATCCGAGGTACTTCTATGGCTCCCATCACCACAGTATTTGACAGGTTTCAGAGTAGCAGCCGTGTTAGTCTGTATCCGCAAAAAGAACAGGAGTACTTGTGGCACCTTAGAGACTAACAAATTTATTTGAGCATAAGCTTTCGTGGGCTACAGCCCACTTCTTCGGATGCATATAATGGAACATATATTGAGGAGATATATATACACATACAGAGAGCATGAAAAGTTGGGAGTTGTCTTACCAACTCTGAGAGGCCAATTAAGTAATAGAAAAAACTTTTGAAGTGATAATCAAGATAGCCCAGTACAGACAGTTTGATAAGAAGTGTGAGAATACTTACATGGGGAGATCGATTCAATGTTTGTAATGGCTCAGCCATTCCCAGTCTCTATTCAAGCCTAAGTTGATTGTATCTAGTTTGCATATCAATTCCAGCTCAGCAGTCTCTCGTTGGAGTCTGTTTTTGAAGTTTTTCTGTTGCAAAATTGCCACCCTCAGGTCTGTTATTAAGTGACCAGACAGGTTCAAGTGTTCTCCTACTAGTTTTTGAATGTTATGATTCCTGATGTCAGATGTGTGTCCATTTATTCTTTTGTGTAGAGACTGTCCGTTTGGCCAATGTACAATGTAAGACAATGATGGCATATATCACATTGGTAGATGTGCAGGTGAACAAACCCCTGATGTCATGGCTGATGTGGTTAGGTCCTAGGATACTGTCGCTAGAGTAGATATGGGGACGGAGTAGGCAATGGGCTTTGTTACAGGGATTGGTTCCTGGGTTAGTGTTTCTGTGGTGTGGTGGGTAGTTGCTGGTGAGTATTTGCTTCAGGTTGAGGGGGAGGGGGGCTGTCTGTAAGCAAGGACTGGCCTGTATCTCCCTTCTCTTCATGGGCTAGTATATTTATGCCTGTATCTGTAATTTTCACTCCATGCATCTGAAGAAGTGGGGGGTTTTATCCAGGAAAGCTTATGCTCAAATAAATCTGTTAGACTTTAAGGTGCCACCAAACATCCAATCTATCCTCTGAATAAAAGGGAGAAGAATACAGTCCCTGGCGATAGTGAAAATTAAATATTTCCTTAGAGCTCTTTAAATTAGGATAAAAAAATCAGAGAACTTGGTGAGCAGAAAAGAAGACCTGCAGGTGGAAGATTATTAAAATACATTTGCTCCAAACAAGTCTCTCTTCAGTAAGAGCAGTTTCAAGTGAAAATCTCGGCTAGATCAATATAGCACAGCTTATAATGACACAGTGTTTTTTCTTTTTCCATACCACTAATATCAGTAATAGCAGTCATTAAAGTCAGCATCTGAAATTCAGAACCCTGAAATTAGTTGTACTATCCCAGCCCTATTAATTTGTTTCCAGCAATTCTGGGAGATATGGAAAATTCCTCGCTTGCAGACAAATTGGGAATATAAAGAAATATGAACTGTCAGAAAAGACAGCTTGCTCAGGATCTGCAATCTGCAGGAGTTATTATGTTGTGATTTTTAAATAACAGTCCATCCAGGACAGACTTACAAACCTCGTATATTTAAAATGGCAGCAAGTCATTCTATTTATCTTTCTATGTTCTGGCTTCTGTGTCTACCTTTTAACCATGTTGTACTGTGAATGTACACACTTTTTTATTCTATGGGCCAGATCCTCAGATATGTAAATTGCCATATGCTGATTTTTCACTATCTGAGAATCTGGACTCTTTAATTTTAAGAAATTATATAATGGTTTGAAAAGTAGCAATTCTTACCTAAGAAAGTTAACATTTCCAAGGTGAGTTACTCTTGGGATGATAAAAAATGAGAAGTCCTTGTGGCACCTTAGAGACTAACACATTTATTTGGGCATAAACTTTTGTGGGCTAGAACCCACTTCATCAGATGCATGTAGTGAAAAATACAGGAGCAGGTATAAATACATGAAAGGATGAGGGTGCAAACCTGAAGCAAATACTCATGCAACACAACAAAAACACTAACCCAGGAACCAAACACTGCAACAAACCCAGGTGCCAACTCTGTCTGCATATTTATTTAAGGGACACCATCATAGGACCTAACCACATCAGCCACACCATCAGGGGTTCGTTCACCTGCACATCTACCAATGTGATATATGCCATCATTGTCTTACATTGGCCAAACCGGACAGTCTCTACGCAAGAGAATAAATGGACACAAATCTGACATCAGGAATCATAACATTCAAAAACCAGTAGGAGAACACTTGAACCTGTCTGGTCACTCAATAACAGACCTGAGGGTGGCAATTTTGCAACAGAAAAGCTTCAAAAACAGACTCCAACGAGAAACTGCTGAGCTGGAATTGATATGCAAACTAGATACAATCAATTTAGGCTTGAATAGAGACTGGGAATGGCTGAGCCATTACAAACATTGACTCGATCTCCCCATGTAGGTATTCTCCCACTTCTTATCTTGATTATCACTTCAAAAGCTTTTTCTCTTACTTAATTGGCCTCTCAGCGTTGGTAAGACAACTCCCACCTTTTCATGCTCTCTGTATGTGTGTGTATATATATATATATATATATATTCCATTCTATGCATCCGAAGAAGTGGGCTGTAGCCCACGAAAGTTTATGCTCAAATAAATGTGTTAGTCTCTATGGTGCCACGAGTACTCCTTTTCTTTTCACAGTATGTGAGTGTCTCAATCTTTAGTGTTTATCCTCATACAACCCCTGCAAGGTAGGGTGCTATTATCCCCCTTTTACAGATGGGAAAGTGAGGCATAGAGAGAATGACTTGCCCAAGGTCAGACAGGAAACCTGGGGCAGGACAAAGAATTGAACCCAGTCTCCAGAGTCACAACCTAGTACCCTAATCTTTCCTCTGTGTTAGAGAGCCTATTTGATTGCACAAAGTACCCTTTGGTCATACTGATAAGGCTGAACATTATCCAAATGGTTGAAAACCTTAAAAGGCCAGATACTACCCATTTATCTACCTCAAGGGTGGGCAGTGGAAGGGAGGCCAGACTTCTTATTCCATTTGCATTGTTGTGTATGACTGCAGAAACTGCTTCCTCCTATTGTCCCCTGCAATGCCAGACACTCCAAATGGGTGGGGAGGAAGCAAGGCCAGAACACATAATCAGAGGTCATGATAGTGAAGTGTGCTGCATCCCCTGAAGTGGAGTAGCACTGCATGCCCCTGATCCCCTCAGGCCAATACACTCAGGGCACAATTGAGTCCCAGATAACTTACAGTAGGAGTATGATACGTACTTGGGGCCTGATTTTCAGAAATACTATTAAGACTCCAGCAACTCCAACCGAAGTCAATGGGAGCTGTGGGAATTTTCCAGTTCTGAAAGTCAGGCCCTTGGTATATTAAAAATTAGGCTCTATAGCTGCTACCGCACGCCAGATCCAGCAGTCTATATGGGGAAGAGGATGAGGCCATGAAAAAGTTACAATTAAGACTGATATGCCATTGCTTCTACACCCAGCTCAGTACCCTTAGTCACTCCTTCCATGTCAGATGCTATGATTGGTACTCACTACTCAGACATTTAAAAACGATTTTTGGTAATACATTATATAGCATCAACTTTCCCTTTCACGCTCTCATTTCCGTAGGAACAGTATTGCAAATGAGAACATAACTGATTCCAATTCTGATTCCAGATTTCAAGCAGAGGGGACACATGGGGCAGATTGCTTTTGAACATTTATTTACATGGGATGTAGTGAAAAGGTTTAAGTTTAAACACACACAGTTTCTGTCAAGACACATACATTGGTATGTGACAGCAATGATAGTTGCTGGAAGAGTTATGCTATTTGTGTAATCAAGGTCACCAACCCCAGGAAGATATTGCCTTTTAGAGACTTCAGTAGAATCCAATCACTGTTATTGTAAAAATGTAGACAAGTTGACAGATAGAGGACTGCAGGGCTGTTTGCATTCCATGTCACACCAGTGGCCACTACTACCAAGTTTAACTAGGGTGCTATAGCCTAGCACAGTAGTTTGCTCTGATTAACTGTCATAAACAAGGGAAAGACTTACTAGTCTCTTTTATATACTCCACAGTGTTTAAGTGACAGGAGGAAAAAACATTTTAAAAAATAAATTGTTGTAGGATTAGATAGCACAATGCACTATTTCAATAAGCAGTGCTTCCTCCCTGTACTGGGAATCTAAGGACACATAATATCTTAACATTTTACATGGAAAAAGATAAATCAATTTAAAAATGCAGCTCCATTGAAAGTAGCTTGTTTTTTGTTAATCCTATTTCACAGAATGAGTCTTTATTCTTTGGCTTTACTGGAAAGAAAAATGTTCAGACATATTATATGCTGTACTATTAGCTCCACTGTGTACTGAGATTACTGAAAATAGCATCTTATACTGAGGGACAGAGTTAAGCAGCTCACTTGTCTGAATGATGTATTTTCTTCTTATTTGCTGCTGGGCATAGCTGTAAGGTGGATAAAAGATCTTTATTTGGACACAGAGTACAACTATGCCCGCAGTTAAGATGCTTTCCTATTTGTGTAATTTCATTGTTCCTGAAGGTATACAGTACTTCCTCCTGGTTCTTCCAGCTAATAGGTCATAAATTATGATCCTCCATTTGAGACATCACAACCATTCTTGCATGTATCTTTAAACATGAAATGGTTTTAGACAAGAACAGATACGGAAGAACACACGGTGATATCTGAAATAACAGCAGAGACTGATCTGACAGGAGATAATCTTACAGAGATGTGCAGTAGCACAAATGAAACAGCTGTTTCAGACATTTATTCATTTTAATGTGGTATTTATCTAAATGCCTTACATAACATGACTCGTTGTATTCTGATAAAATATTAGCTACAATACTTTGTGGAGGATTGTAATATCACTTCCTGTATTATAATTACTGTATATGATTAAAAGATTAATAGCTCTAGAACAAATAGTATTAAAGTGCTATGATAAGTAATAAATTAACCTTCAAGGGACCCTGAGAGGTAACATTTTTTTTTTTTAGGGTCACAAAGTGTGTGATTGGCAGAGTTGGGATTAGAAATCAGGAGTTCCTAGCTTCTTATCCTGTGCTCAATCCTCAAGGATTATTATTGACTAATAGTTGGATATATATTTGCAATTTAACAGGCTCTTCTGCAAGAATTATCTTAAATCATAGTGAGAGCAAAAAACATATATGGTTAAAAATGATAGACTAGATCAGCTGCATTAGCTCAGTTTCAGCCTTTGGTTAAAATTACATGCATTGTCAGCATTTGCTGGGGGATGGACTTGATGATGAACTGTGCCTTTTTTGTCCTGTGGCCCATATATAATACTTCAGAAAGGCAACCTTCAACATGACATACCTAGCCAATGAGGGGGGGAAATTCCTTCCTCACAAGTGATCAGTGTACGCCATGAAGCCAATATTTGATTAATTAGAAATATTCTGAATAGTAACTTTACATTTTCAAAAGAGACTAAGACCCATTTTCACAAATGATGTAGGTACTTATGAGCCTTTGAAAGTTAGGGTCCCAAATCACTTTTGAAAATGAGATTGAGGTGCTTTTGAAAATTTCATTCTGTATTAACATCACTGTACACTACTACTATATTGCATCTTTAATGTCAGTGGACTACAAGGCACTTTACAAAATAGTGTGTGCATGCAAGATAAGTACTGTAAGACTGCTTAAGGACAAGAAATGGTTAGGATTTCTATGTTATCCAAAAATACACTAATATTATTACTTCCTACACTAATGATAACTGTAAATATTTCACTAGGAGTACAGGTGATAAGTTCTGTCTGTTATCTGAAGCCAAGACTTTCCTGCCAGTAATATTTTTATTTTCCCCATTTGGTGTGAATGGGTTGCATAATAACTTCCTCATCTTCAGCGAGGAAGACTTATCCAGTAACATATTCTATCCGATAGCAAGTGCTAGGATGTAGAAGAGGCAAGACATGAAATACATTTGCTTCAATACACCAGCAGATATGGATGGCACAAATCTAAGTTTCACGTAAGTTCTATGGCACTGTATTCTGTTCCTTTGTGAAATGTAGGTCCTACTGAAAATAAGAGGACATAAAGTAATCACCATACGACTATACAGGTGAAACTTGATGATAGGATACTGGCAGGAATTACTGAATGTGAGGTTCTCAAATAACTAGTTCCAGAGGTTAAAGTAAGCCGGTGTGCTGTACCGGGGCGGATCGGCTTCCCCTGGTGGCAATTTAAAGGGCCTGGGGCCCCAAGCCGCAGCTGGAGCCCCAAGCCCTTTAAACTGCTGCCAGAGCCCTGCTACCGGAGCCCTGGGGAAGCGGCAGCGGGGCTCGGGCAGCGATTTAAAGGGCCCGGGGCTCCAGCTGCAGCTACCGCTCTGGGCCCTTTAAATCGTCCCCGGAGGCCTGGGGGTAGAGGCGGCGGGGCTCCGGCGGCTCCGGGGTAGCTGCTCCCGAGCCCCGCCATCATGCTACAGGAAAAATATTTTAGCAATGTTTAGCATTCCTAAAAAATTGTTAAAAATCCTGCCACAGCTACCACCCCAGGCCCTTTAAATTGCCACCAGAGCCCTGCTGCCGGAGCCCTGGGGAAGCGGTGGTGGGGCTCAGACGGCGATTTAAAGGGTCCGGGGCTCCAGCCACAGCTACCGCCCCGGACCTTAAAATAGCCACCAGAGCCCTGCCACCACCTCCCCAGGGCTCTGGCAGTAGGGCTCCGGGGATGATTTAAATGGTCCAGGGCTCCGGTAGTCACTGCCCTGGGCCCCTTAAATCATCCCTGGAGCCTGCCGGAGCCCAGGGGTAGCGGCGGAGGGGCTCCTGCAGCTATTTAAAGGGCCCGGGGCATGGCTGCTGCTACTGCCCCAGGCCCTTTAACTTTCCGCTGGAGCTCTGCCGCCGCTACCCCTGGGCTCTGGCAACAGGGCTCCGGGGACGATTTAAAGGGCCCGGGGCAGTAGCGGCAGCTGGAGCCCTGGGCCCTTTAAATCACCGCCCGAGCCCCGGGCTAACGCTGCTACCCCGGGGCTCCGGCAGCACGGCTCGGGTGACAATTTAAAGGGCCCGGGGCTCCTGGCTGCAGCTACTGCAGTGGTGCCCCGGGCTCTTTAAAGCTCTGCCAGAGCCTGGGTCCCTGGGGTAGCAGCAGCAGCCGGGAGTCCGTTCCGATGGTGATTTAAAGTGCCCGGGGCTCCGCTGCGGTAGCCGCCTCTGCAGCTGGTAGCTCCGGGGGTGATTTAAAGGGCCCGGAGCTCCCAGCTGCTGCTGCCACAGCCCCAGCCCTGGGCCCTTTAAATCCTGATTTAAAGTGCCTGGGGATTTAAAGGCTCCGCCTCTTCCGGTTGAGGCCCTGCCCCCTCCTAAGGACTCCAGAGTACTGGTAAGTCCTTTAAGTTACTTTCATCCCTGACTAGTTCTGGTGCGATGCAAACACGGGACCAAATTTTCAGCTTATCACATCGCAGATGCATTTATGAAGACAAGTGCAAAACATGTAGTTGTACTGGCAAATAAAGTAGCTCCATATAAAAATGATAACTTCCACACATAATTACATGATTTGTCTATGGAGATATATGTTTATACACACACACACACACACACACACACACCAGTATTGCTAGCCACAAGTATTCAGAAAGCATGCATCAGTAGGGTTACCATACGTCCGGATTTTCCCGGACACGTCCGGCTTTTTGGTCCTCAAATCCCCGTCCGGGAGGAAATTCCAAAAAGCCGGACATGTCTGGGAAAATAGGGAGGGGTCGTGGGGCTTGGGGCCGGGCTGGAGCCGCTGGGGCCGGAGCCGGAGCCGCCGGCCGGCGCCGCTCGGCCAGGGCCAGGGCTGGAGCCGGAGCCACTCGACCGGAACTGGGGCCCGAGCCGAGCCAGGCCGGAGCCGCTGGGACCGGGGCTGGGGGTGCTCGGCCGCTGGCCGGCACTGCTCAGCCGGGGCCGGGGCACTCGGCTGGAACTGGGGCTGGCGTCCCAGGGCCCGAGCCGAGCCGGAGACGCTGGGGCCAGAGCCTCTTGGCCGGGACCAGCCGCCGGAGGGAGCCACTCGGCCGGGGGGGCCAGACTGGGCCGCAACCCCCCACCGCCCCAGCCCCAGCCCCAGCCCCAGCCTACCTGCTGCCTGCCTGTTTCAGGCTTCCCGCGAACATTTGATTCGCGAGAAGCAAGGGAGGGGGGAGGAGCAGGGGGGGCGGAGCATTCAGGGGAGGGGGCAGAGTTGGGGCGGGGCCGGGGCGGGGAAGGGGCCCCGTCGAGTGTCCTCTTTTTGGACTATTAAAATATGGTAACCCTATGCATCAGCCCTCCAAAGACTACGAGATTGGCTTAAAATCATAATATTAAAAATTCATGATTCTATTTTTTATCTTCTTGTTTTGGAGTCTAAGTTTCATGATTTCAAGCTTTTCTCCACAGAAGGCCAGTAATTTCATTTAAAAAAAAAAAATCCCTAAAACAGATTCTCACATAATCCCATGACCCAAGAACCAGCACTTTACATAAAAACACCAAATACTGTAAGACTCATGATAAAATTATGAGTTGGCAACAGTGAAACTTTAGGAAGACACTTGGGTAAGAAGTATAAACAAGTAACGGGGGGGGCGGGGAAAGGGAGAGGAATGAGTGGTTTGCTGACATTCAACTAAACTTTAATCTTTTCTTCCCCTCACCCCAAAGAGATAATTGCTACTTACAGGAGCTCAGTGTCATGACCCCATCTTGCCACCCACCTCAAAAAAAGAAATACTACACAATACAGCACACCATGACACCTAGTCTGTCAAGGAGTGAATCTTTGGGCTTCCTAAAGTGCATTGCATCATTAAAAATAAATCAAAGTCTGTAAGAGTTGACATATCGTGGATGTTTTCCTCACCCCACCTCCTTAAATTTGGCACCTTTTCAGAGTGAAACCACCATTCATTTCATGTGTAAACCTGTCAGACTCTTTCCCTCTACTTAATGCTATGGGACTCAAGATTCTAAACTTGGGGCATTTAAAAGCTACAGAGACTGGGCAACTAACTGTATACAGCACTTCCTTTAAATTACAGGTAAAGGTATAAAAAATGAAGTAAAACAACTAGAATGTTGTAATTAAACACACACACACACACACACACACTCAAAAGCCTGGAAATTCAAAGTTAAAGTTACATTTTAAAAAGATTGTAGTGGTACAAGCATCTAAAAGGAAATTAACAGTTAAGGTTTCAAACACAAGCCTAAATTTGCCCTATATAGACACACAACACATTGTTCACTTTTCTTCTTGGAGGTGCAGTACATAATATGGCCTCTGGTTTCTATTCCCACGTCTGCCTGAGGAGACCTTTTGCAAATGTTTAGTTTGTAAAATGGAGAGGGCTAATACTTGCCTGCCTACTAAGGCCACCCCTGCATTACAGTATTCGTGTCCGTAAGACTTTTGGAAGAAAGCTTAGGCAAAAAGGTGGGTTTCACATTCATCTCAGATTCTGGTGAAACTAGATAGTTTATCTGAAAAGGAGTTCAATAATCTTAGTACAACTTCTGTATCTCACAGTCACAAATCTCCCTTTGTTGTTCCAGTGTAGTGAAGCCATTATGGGATATCATTCACAGGAAGGGGAGAGTGGAAATGCTGTAAAAAACAAAATTAGAGATATGTGCTCAATTGTCAATGGAGAGTCAATATAGAGTGTGGTGAATTGGGGTGATGTGTTCCTGTGGGTCATTGGGGCTGAGCAGACAGCCTGCAGTATTCTGAGATTGCTTCAACAATTCCTTCCTAGAGAACTGCAGTATTCAAGTCTAGATATTACTAATGAGTGGATTGTTGTGCCCTGCCCAGATCAGAATTTTGAAAGGATCAGGTGCCATCATTTGGACAGCTGCAGTTTGAATGTATTAAAGGAAATAAACCTGTCGGGAAGGGAATGGACTAGATGATGAAATAGATTTATACATGATTACTGTCTTATTTCTAAGTTTATGATAACGTTGCTTTATTTCTTATGACCTCCAACACAGCTTTTGATAGTTGGAAGAGTTAATCTTGAGGGACTCCATGCCATATAGACAGTATAATGACAACTCACAGTAGTAGAGCACGAAACAAACAATGTGAACAGAGAGAGCAGGTGTCTAGCTCTGTGAAAAGAAAGACACAGCTGTTTTCTTCCTTTGACATCTAGTAGATATAACAGCACTACCCAGCTATGCCAAAGATTGAGAGTATAGGGCTTGAATAGCGTATACACATCTACTATTGCAGCTCCAACCCTATCTAGAAATGGCACAGAATAGAGACAGTTAAGATACTGATTTGTAGTAATTATTGAGCTGAAAGTTTGCTTTACAGCAACATAGTAGAATGAACACCAAAGAATATGCAACTCCTTAAGACTAAGGGTTGTCACTGTGCTACTTACCTATAGCTCCTAGTAATGTCAGTGGCAATAATTACGACTAGAACGCTTTTCATTATGTTATCTTAAAAGCCCAGGCTCCTAACAATTAAGTTCAAAGTAGATCTCCAGTATCTCTTAGTAGCGTAAAACCAGTATCAAATAGTTCTACAGTTTTGATTCTATCCAGTAGAAGACAATGGAAAACACACATATTAAACAGCTTATTAAAATATTCTGTTTCCCCAAATCTATCATGGGAGATTTCCTCTCAGGGTTTGACTGGACTAGGTGCAATCAGGTGTACTCCAAGTCTGTGAATGAATGACAGAGTGTGTTGAAGGACCAATATGGTATAGTGACAGTATCAAACACTTAATATATCAATCTTATAATTATTATTTAATCACAGCTCCTCTAAAGACATTAAATCTGTGTCACAGTGTTTAAAAGTTCAGAGTATGGATTCAATTTTATTAACTAAAGAGATTAAAGTAAAAAAAATTATGGGGGAAAATATTGGCGATTACTGATTATATTAAGTCTGGAATATTATGTATTAAATCATCAATACATTTAACAACATATGAATTTAATACAAATCAAGTGGCAATCTTATCCAGTCCTATTTTGAGAAGAATTTTGCTGTATTATGTATGGTTTTGGTATTGTGTCATTTTAACAAAAAAGACCTTCCCATTTAATCTTCTATGACCATAAGTATAATGGTCCAATTAAAATTAATGCCAAAGTTAATCTACATAAGTTATTACTTCTATATTAATTTGATCCAATAGCAATTCCATTTCATTATTAGGCACACCTACCTTTCATTAAAAAAAAAATAAATAAATAAAATAAAAAAAATAAAAAAAAAATCAAGTATCAACCCCAAATTCACATTATATTAGAGCAGCTTGAATCATTTAATGAAATATTTCACACAGCCACCCTTAGCTTCATTTAAAAAAAAAAAATCTTTATGTTTAAAATGTTCTATTTAAGTCAGTTGATGATTCAACTCAATATAGTTAAGTTTTCTGAGAGATGTTTGACTTGGTACCACACAACATTTTGATCAAAATATTAGAATAATATAAAAATAATATGGCACACATTAAATGGATTAAAAAAACTGGCTAACTGATAGGTCTCAAAATGTAATTGGAAATGGGAATTGTTTATCAACAGGGTGTGTTTCCCGTGGGACCCTGCAAGGACTGGTTGCTGGCCCCACATCATTTAACATTTTTATCAGTGACTTGGATGAAAACACAAACTAGTCACTGATAAAGTTGGTAGGTGTTACAAAAATTGGGGTAGTAGTAAACAAAGAGGATAGTTCACTGATTCATAGCAATCTGGATTTATTGATAAACTTGGTAAACAATATGCATTTTAATATGGCTAAATATAAATGTACATAAATGCATAAACAGCGGAATCTCAAGTATTTTACCTTTGTATTTGGCATTGGTGTGACTGCTGCTGGAATACTGTATCAAATTCTGGTGCCCACAATTCAAGAAGGATGTTGATAAATTGGAGAGGGTTCAGAGAAGAGCCATGTGAATGATTAAGGGATTAGATAACATGCCTTATGGTGATAGACTCAGGAGCTCAATCTATTTAGCTTACCAAAGAGAAGATTAAGGGATGATTTGATTGCAGTCGATAAGTATCTACATGGGGAGAAATATTTAAAAATGTGCTCTTCAATCTAACAGAGAAAGGTATAACATGATTCAATTGCTGGAAGCTGAAGCAAGACAAATTCAGACTGGAAATTTTTGACAGGGATGATAATTAACCATTGGAACAATTTACCAAGGATCATGGTGGATTGTCTATCACTTAAAATTTTTAAATCAAGATTGGATGTTTTTCTAAAAGCTCTGCTCTAGGAATTTTTTCGGGGGGGAAGTTCTATGGCCTGTGTTACACAGGACGACAGAGCAGATGATCACAATGGTCTCTTCTGGCCCTGTAATCTATGAATACCTGCAACTTCTTTCAGTTCTTCTTTACAAAACCTAAAGCAGTTAATTCATAAAAACAAGATGAATTATTCAGTGTGTATTGAAGATCTTGGTATTAGGGTTAAGTAGCATGATGTAAGTACTTCATTAATAGTAGAGTGACTAAATCTGAAGACATTCAGACTTCCTTACAGTGAGGTGTATATTTTACATGGAAGACTGGCTTATCTTCCAGCCAAGAGAATACAACGGTCTGATTACTTATCAATGGCATTGATAGACTGTTTAGAAATCTACAACCCAACCTTGGTTACTGTTCATGATTGCACCTACAGAGGCAGATTCTCCTCTGTGCTAAACAGAATTCTGACAGAGAAAGGAGAGTGGAGTATGAGGTAGTAGGCTTCAGTTCCCTGATTCTCAGGGACAGCCCTAGAGCTACTTAACAGCTACTGACATGCAATTCTAAGATTTGCCACTGGTGCATGGTCATTTGATAGACCCTATGCCAGTGTATGATAGGCAGAGCTGTCCCTTGGGCAGGGTGAAGGGCTTTGGGGGGCCCCGCGGGCTGGTGCAGTTGGTCGGCACAGTCAGTCCCAGAAGACACGGGGCGGGAACTAGGGGTGTGGGGGGTGCTGCTGCCCCACATGCCCAGGGTCCTGGCTGCCACCCCACGTGCCCAGGGCTCTGCCCAGCTGCCAATGCAGAGTAGGGGCCCCCCAAGCCAGTGAGGGGCTGATTTGTCCTGGGCCTCGTGCCCCCCTAGGGATGGCACTGATGACAGGCCTAGCATAGGGTTACTCTGCCATACCCACTTCCTGCCCCTGGCACTACCCACCCCATATTAAGATGGCAGATATTTACACCAGTAGGGTGCTTCCCTATGACAGGGGAATTCTCTGCCTGTTTCTGACCCTTTGCACCACTTGAGTGGTGCAAAGGACCTAGACCTGAGTACAGAATCCAACCCATCAGCTAAAGAAAGAAATTATACATTGTTCAGTTCATGGTGACATTCTAATAACAGCTATAATGCTACAGACTTCTACTACTAGAAGTAGAGACGGTGCTTGAAGGGTGTACTGAAAATATATGAATTGGCTGGGTACAGCAAAATTTCACCCCAAAGGAGCATTATTTCTAAGAGGTTTAGGTTACTGGAGCATGTATACTTCCACAAGCAGAACTACAATTTTAGAGAGATGGGAAACCCAGAAGAACTGAATAGCCAAGGACAAAATATGTACAGTCACGGTCATATTAAATTTTCTAAATCATGATTAGCCTCTCCAATGCTAAACCATGAAAGCAATGAAATTTTGAAAACTGGCACCTACAAAAACAAAATTTCTGTTCAACAGTTAACTTTCCAGTGGCCCTGACTCAATCGCTCCACAGCAATTTAAGGATTAATAAATTTATTTTAAAGTTCACCCTTGAATTTCAGATGTTGAGATTAAAAAGTAAATCATAAATATTCCATGCAAGTATTGTTCTATGGTACCCATCTTGAAGCAGAGTATTTTCTCTTCAGAGGATTAAACATTTATGGACATTACTTTCTGTCAAGTTCAACTCAGGGGATTTTCACCAAGCAAACTTTTAATATTGTGCTTGCCAGAATGCATCAGACTGCGCAAAAGGTAATCTTAAAACCACAAGGAACATTTAATATTACAGCTAAGACCGTGGCATTTACATTTTCACTTTTGCTTACTTTTAGCTTTTCCAGTGTTACAATGGGAAAACTAAACGCAGACAACACAAATATGCTTGCATAAAAACAGTGAAATGCCACAGGCCTGATAATTAAGGGATCTCACAGGTTGACTGACAATACCGCCAAAGCTGGTTTTCCTCATATATCATCTGACAGCTCATGAAAAAAAAAAAAAGTGAGAAATCTTCCTATAAAAGATGTTTTCCTCCTGATAGTTATCCACTTTGTATACAAAGGCCTATCCTCTAAAATTATTTTCTCAGGACAGGATTTGAAGTCTTTGGTCACCAGCTAAATCCTAGGCTCTGATGAGAACATCTAAAAAGAGAGGCTAGGTTTCCTTTATGGAAACAGCAGATCAAGGGAGGTTCACAGCATGACTGCCATGCAGGAGGGAGAAGAATCAGCATTCACATGCATTTAGCCCAGGGTGGAAGAGGCCAATCAAGCTAGATACCCTCACCAGCC
Organism: Emys orbicularis; assembly: GCF_028017835.1. Classification (NCBI taxonomy): domain Eukaryota; kingdom Metazoa; phylum Chordata; order Testudines; family Emydidae; genus Emys; species Emys orbicularis. The sequence goes on from NC_088684.1 coordinate 99,373,553, forward strand.
CTCAAATGCCTCCAAAAAGAGACCAGCAGTTGTGGGCAGGGCAATGGGAGAAGGAAAACAGGATAGGAAACCGTGACACACAAATAATATAGTGAGAACCAGTAACCTCCTACTCCCACCTTCCCCATTCGATCTGTCTGGTACAAGACAGTGAATGAAAAAGGGGACAAACAATGCCTCCAAAAACATTGGGGAAGGGGAGGTGAAGGCAAATTTTGCTGCTCACTTTGAGGATGAACCATTTTTCTCCTCTTACTCAGAAGGAAGAGGACCCAACATGAACCTGTATCTGTCCAGCTTCTTTCTTATTCCATCCTGGGTCCTAAGGTGGGACTTAAACTTTGGGCTGGAATAAGTTGGGTGTGAAAAAGTCAGTTGGATTTTCAGGTGCTCAGAATCTTTGAAAAATTAGGCACCTAAATAGAAATGAGCTAACATGAGGCATTCATTTTTTTTTTATTTTTATTTTTTTAAATTTGGCCAGTGACTACAGCACAGTCAGTAGCTATGCTACTTTGATCATATTGTTCTGCTAATGTGCCTCAGTCCTGATTTGGAGGGACTGCTTTTCAGGGTGAGAAAAGAACGTGATCCTCTGCCCAACCTTCCAATAGCAATTAAAAGCCAATTGTGAGGATCTGGACTGACATCCATAAAGGGTCATTCTCTGTGGGATACAGAACAGCTATGAGAGGCTAGAGATCTCATGCTAGAGATGCTGCGAAATGCTAACAGCCTTGAAAAAAAATGTGAATTTAATCTAAAGGGTCAGGTCATTTGAGGAAAATTCCCATCCCCCTTCTTCAGATGTATAGGGGACCCTCTGGCAGTAGAGCCACTGTGGTTCTGCTGCTCAAGGGCAAGAGAGGGCAGGATCTCAGGAGGTAGAGAAGGGAGTAGGACCCCAGTGCACTCCATGAGTTTAACTCCATGGAGATTCACTGCACAGACTGCCAATGGCAGGGGATAAAGAAGTGGTTTGACTTCAAAATAGCTTTTTAAATGAGTAGCTCTTAATAGTTAACTTGTAGAGAGTCCTGAAAATCCTTGGATCAGTCCTGAATAGCATGACCATTATGACTATCAAATGCTATACAAGTGATATCGATATCTTCAAAGCAATGTATAAAGTAACTAATTTATCGTTTCAACACCACTGGAACTAGGTGAGTATTACTCTTTCTGTAAAATTGGGGAAGTAAGGACCTGACTGAGGCCTTGAGTTGATAGAAAAGCTAGGATTAGTATTTGAGAAGCTCAGTTCCTAGTCCTTTTACTTACTTCTCTAGTCTGGGCTGCCCCTCTTACTGATCAGTGAACCACAACAAAATGAGGTTCAGTTCAGATAAGCACCTGAAAGTGGTCTTGTAGTTCATCCAAGATATCAGAACATTGTGAGGCCCCTGCTCTTGAAAACTTGTCTCTGTCCCTATTTCTTTTCCTTTCCAATACAGATACTTGTCACATTACTTCTATAGCAGCACATCTTCAGTGTCCGAGTCTAATCACACTGCCCACTGAAGATTGTAGGAGGCCTTGGGCCCTTCTCAACCAACCAGAAGAAATCTGTGATTACTAGACTATGACACCTAGCATTTTTTAAGAGAAGGATTATATGATCCAGTTGAGTTTGTGCTAAGCCCAGCACTTCCACTTTTACTTGTAATACACTTGATTGCACAGTGAAATATGGTTTATATCAAATTCCCTTTCACATGAATTAAATTTCAGCTGAACACTGTTTCTCTCATAATGAAAGTCTCAGTTGCTATAAGCAACTATGTTATATCCAGTAAAAAATGACTAGGAAAACAATCCTTGATTGGATAGTCAGAACAGGGCATGGGGTTTTAAAAGAAGAAATACATACAGACCCAGATGTGGACAAGAGTAAAGTGGTGTTCAGTGAAAGGTGCTAATGGCTACCATAAAGGGGTCAGTGATGTAGAACCATTCAGTATGACATTGTCCATAGAAAGGGTTGTCGACGCCATGCAGTAAAACCTCCCTTGGAGAGTTAAGGGCATTGTGTTGGTTAAAAACAGTCTGCTGGGCTTGACTGTTGGATCTTTCTGAGCATCCTTGTGTTGCACAGCTGCCCAAAAGCAGCCGGTTAATGACCTGAACCCCTTTTCCAAACCATGCAGTTTGAGGGACTTGGACTAAGTGCAGGGGCAAAGGGAGAGAAAGGGGCACAGAGTGCATTAAAGTAGGTGGATCTGTTCGAATTTCATGAGTGCCCTGGACAGACAGAGGCCCAAAGTAGCTGTTTCCTGGGACCGGGCAACAGTGTCCAGCCTAAGGAATCTGTTAACAAGGGAGTTGTCCATGTGCAGTTTGTTACCACCTGTGCTCAGGAAAATAGGAAATGTGTTCATGTTGTAAATAAACAAATTACAGTAAGAGAATATCTGCCTTTCCATCAATGGATTTCTGCTCCAAACAAGAAACCGACTGACAGGATCGCAAAATCAGCTATCACTTTCCACAAGGACATCAGCGGAAGTACTGTTAACTAGTAGGAGCCTAGCTATGATAATTATTATCCACAGCCAGATTTACACACACATTTCCTCAAACAATTAGAATGAATAGCATGGCTTATTCTGAGTAGCACCAACCATCTGTACTGTCCTCATTGTGTGACTATAGTGCTGTTCCTTCCTTTTCCCCCAAATTATTCATTCCTGCACAGAGATCAGATTTCAGCCCCATAGATCCAATCCTGATCTCAGATAACTAAAATATCCTATTAAAACCCTGTGCAGTACGTGCATATATAGTAGCTAGTTTTATGAGACAAACAGTAATACACTCAATTCCTACATCTATATACTCAGAATTCTTTTCTGAGTCTGTTTATTACTATTATATTTATTATTAAAGATTTAGCCTCTGAAAAGCTAAACACTGAATTACATTAGATAATTTTCACTGTTTGCAATAAATTGTTGGGAGCCTTTGCTTGTTCTTTATAAATTCCCTCAAATTATCCCATTCCATAAAATGAGACTTATAATGACTCAACTTTAGTAGATTTTAAATTAATACATAAGTAGCTAGTTATATTATAAAACATTCCTTCTACAATATAAATATGTTAGCATTCCTTGTACAGTTGTTAATCTAATTCAGACACACAAACTATTATTCCACATTAGAATTTCACTCAAATTGTGCTGCAGGAGTTGTTTATCCTTTGTTATTATTTGAATTACCATAGTTCCTACAAGTCCTAGTCATGGAGGAGGAAACCACTGTGCTGTACAAACGTAGAACAAAAAAGACGATCCTTACCCAAAGAGTTCACAATCTAATAAAATACAAGAGACAATAAATGGAGACAAGCAGACAGACAGCAGGGGAACACAAGGAAAGAAGAAGACAGTATTGGTCAGCATGATAGGCATTGGTCTTGACACACCAGCAACCTAGCCATTGTCAAGTTGTTTGCAGGCATGATGGCAAGAGCGTTTTAAGTAGGGATTTGGAGGAGGGTAATGAGGTAGGTTTTTGGACATTAACAACAAGCATGTGGGGCAGCATGGTAGAAACCAGGAAGGTGCTTGTTTGAAAAGTTAACAAGAGAGCTATGGAAACTGACATCATGGGCTGATTGGAGGAGAGACTCAACATCTCAGAAGTGAATGAGAAATTATATCCAGTATAGAGATAGGGCCTTGAAAGGGAGAACAAGTAGCTTATATCTGAGGCAACAGAGAAGGGTTGGCCAGTGGAGGGATGCAAAGATAGGGGTCACGTATTCAAAGTGCTGAGCTAGGAAAATTATCTTTGCAGGAACATTCTAAATGAGTCTGAGCAGGGCAAGATTGCTCTAAGATGCTGCAGTAACTGAGATAAAACCCTTACAGTTATGTTTCATGCTGGAATATTTGGGGATATGCTAAATTTAACCAGAAAACAAGACAGACAGGTTATGTTAAGATCAATGAGATCAAGCAATATTTTACTGCTAGGGGGTATCAAATATAACCAAAGGAAGGTTATTTTTGTTCACCATATGTGCATGTATCTACATGGATTATTTAATAAAGAATCTACTTTTCCCTGCATTAACTCTTTAGCAACAAAATAGCAATCCACAAAATTGCTGATAGTGATTTGGTCTCCTTCTCTCATAGAAATACATCTGGAAGTGCATGCACAGGCAGGGGAACGAGACAAGTAGTACAGGCGGTTTCCTACCTCAACAGCTCATGTCTCAGGATTAATTATTGTCTCTCCCCATCAGTTTGCCATGGAGTCGGGTGCAAGAACAATTTCATGTTTTTCCCACTGCGCCCCTCCGTACCTGCAGATCCTGGATACTGCAGAGGCGTCCCTTTGAGATCTTAGGCAGAAGGATGTTGCTACAGCGGCAGGGCCAACGGGGGGGTGGGGGGGGGGGGAGAGGGAAGCCGGTACAAATTACCAGGACCCAACGGTCCAGAAGGGAGCCCAGGGCCCGGCTTCCACCCCTCTCGTCGGCCCTGTTTAGCCAGTCCGCCCTTGCTGGGAGGGCCCGAAAAAACATTTTCACCGGCGCCCAAACCCGCTCTCGGCGGCCCTGTACAGTGGTAACAGACCCTCAGCCCAGCAGTAGGGGCTGGACCCATCAGAGCAAACTTTCCATGCCCCTACTGTTAGCCAGTCTATTTGGCCCATATCAGCCTAAACCATTACTCATCTCCTGTATTCTGCTTCCTGCTCCACAACACTTAAAGTGAACATTACTGAAAAAGCAATGTGAAGCTATTCCATATTGATAGAAGTCATCACATTGAGAGAAAGTATCTGTTATTTCTGTATTTTAGTAGCAATATATAGAAAAAGGGACGTATTCTATCATCAGTGTTGTGCCCATGACATGTGTTCCAAACAAATAATAAACCATGCTATTAGTAGGCATGTCCTGATGTTTCCCTTTAAAAAAAAAAAAAAAAACACTTTTCAATTTTCGTACAGCAATATATTGTAAATGAACCAACAGCATAATTATGAGTATTAGAGTAGGCCATTTTTAGTTTAAGGACACTCATTTTCTCTGTCTGCCTTTTCAGACAATGTTGCATAGAAATCAAAAATTGATAAGTTTTTTACATAAAGAATTATAAATTACTCTAACTTTTTAACATGGCCAATCTTTGTATTTAATTTACAAAATCTTCGCCCCAAATTTACCCGGCCCTATTATTTTTAATCTAGAAGTCCATGAACGAATGAAAAAATGTTTTTAAAATTATGTAGTATTTTGGATATATATTCTTCCATCTACTAACTCCTCTCCACCCATCCCCGCAACTCATTTTAATGATGTTTATTGACACTAAACCCACTGGATTCTGTATATAAAAAACATACATTTAGGTCCAAGATAATCAAGTGTCCATGTTTTCTCTGTTGGGCTTGAATGAATATTAGCATGTTCAAGGCACCTATTCACTAAAAGCTTGCCAGCCACAAGGTCAGTTCACTACAATTCCATCACAGTCTCTTTCTGTGCACAAACAATTACAAGTTACATTTAAAAAGATAAGCATAAACTAGACAGAGCTGTCGTGGTTGTTTTTCAACTTGAGCCTAATTATAAATGGCACCATTTACCTGTGCAAACAAGCAAATATTTGCCCTTCTATTTGCCAGAGTCTGAATCTCTGGTGAACACCTAGTTTCAGTTTTATACCTCCACTTTACAGATAACAGAATTTGCTCTACAATCAACCCCCTTCAGTTTCAACTTATCAGAAATGTTACAATGGTTCCAAGAAGCAGGAGGCTTGCTCTTTGTATTTTTCTACTCCAATATATTCTTAAGCCTATTGTAATGGTTTCTGGCATCTGCTATCTTGCTAATATGAAAAGTAAGGACAAATGAAGAAAAAATGTGTTTATATTTCATTATGATGAGGCAGAGCCCCATCTGCCTTGCTTGCTGTGTTAACAATTTGTTTATCTATTTAGCAATATTACAAACATTTCTAAGCAGAACTCAAGACACATATTTTACTGTTTCATTTAAAACATTCAAGCTTGTGCTGTGGTTCAACACTTAAATGTTAAAAATTGGAAATGGACAAAAATGCATTTGAAGATTAAGCAAAAAAAATAATAATCCAATAATCTTAATAAAAAGTCTTGCTTGTCACAACACTATTCCCTGCTGTTGTAAAACATGACACAAATCTTGATATCAACATTTTGAAGCTAAAATGTATGATAAGTTCAAGGATATATTCTTTTGTTTGGGAATGAGCTACATGATTAGCTGGCATTATGCCACTTTAGGCTATTCCAAAGAAGCCTCATAAAACAGATTCAATTACAAAACTCTACAGAATGAACTTTTATTTATTTTTATGTTCTTTATTTGCATGTGTAATCCTTGATTGGGCTGAAGATTTCTTTTTAATAATCAGAGTATTTTTATAGTACTTTGCCATACTTTTACTGGAGGGTATGTGTATTAGCAAGAGGAAGACCCTTACGTGTGACATCTGCATTTAACAGCCATAAGCCTTGCAAGTAAAAAGCCCTGCAAAGATACAAAAATTTGGATCTGAATCCAATCCAGATCTGCGGTAATTAAATTTTATCCGATTCACAATCCACACCTGCACCCACACCAGCAGCTTCTATAGCAGCAGTTCTTAACCAGGCTTCTGTGGCCTCTTGGGGGGGCCACCAGCCAGCTTCAGGGGGGCTGCGGGGCCACGGCATCGGAGCCCGGTGTCCTGAGCCTCCGGCCAGGCCCCCAGGCTCCGGCTCCACGGGTGGACCCCATGAAACCACCCCCCCCCCCAGGAGGCTGCAGACTCCCATTGAGAACTACTCTTCTAGATCCCTGTGCATATAAAAAAATTTTGATCCACATCCGCCATCTACAAAGATGGTAAGCAAAGAACCACATCTGCGGCTATAAAGCAAATATTTGCAGCTTTGCAGGGCTCTACTTGTTAGTGCCAGGTAGTGGCTAGTTGCTGTGTTTAATGTATTTTCTTTAACAACCTTTCACAATCAGGTATGAAACACCATGATGTAGTCCAACGTTGATTTTTCTGAATGTGCACTTTGAGGCTGATTGGAATAAAATGAAAACCAAAAAAGGTTTGGTCCGGTTGTTCGCAACTTTCACCTGAAACAATGCCTCAAACCCTTTCTTCACAGAAGTCATGAAGATTTCGGACAAGTCCAAATGCAGTGGACCTGCCAAACATTATCTTTTTAAGATTTATTTTTACGTTTTAAGCTACCAGTCGATGGTCTGACCCAGTCTGCACTCGGGAAAATATTTGTCCATTGGATGCTTGAACTCCAGCATACAAGTATCATTACATAAACAAGTTTGCCATGCCATCACGTGATATCCATGTATATATACACATCTAGAATGTTGGGTAAGGATGATATTTGTAATGACCAGACAATGAGAGCAGCAGAAAGTGACTAAATTACTTCCTCTTTCAGTTTGTAAACCCAGATAACACTGGTCTACAATTTTTGGGAAGTCGTCTGCTTCAGAGATAAAATGTGCTATTTATTATGTATTTTGATGTGCTGAATTCAAATATGACAATTAAAACCACTGATTGGCTACTGTTTCTAAGATATTTAAGTTTTTACATTTTATGTCTATGTATATTGTGTAGATAGTAGAGTTTTAATCATAAATTGTAAACCTAGGTCTTTTCATGTGTTTATGGTTGCTTTACATGATAATATTTCACCTGTCCTGTTTATGTAACACTTTAAAAATCAGCAAAAGGGTTATATAAATAAAATTGATTATGAAACAAAAGGCAAAAAACTATTCTGTACATAGTTTAGTCCTATTCAGTGTCTACTCGGCGCTTCTTGGCTTGTCTCTTGTATTCATTAAATGGAGCATCTCTTGTCACTGTCCAGCAATAGTCTGCAAGCATTGATGGGCTCCATTTGCCCTGATAGCGTTTCTCCATTGTTGCAATGTCCTGGTGAAATCGCTCGCCGTGCTCGTCACTCACTGCTCCGCAGTTCGGTGGAAAAAAATCTAGATGAGAGTGCAAAAAAAATGTATCTTTAGTGACATGTTGCAACCAAGGCTTTTGTATGCCTTGAGGAGGTTTTCCACCAACAACCTGTAGTTGTCTGCCTTGTTGTTTCCGAGAAAATTTATTGCCACTAACTGGAAGGCTTTCCATGCCGTCTTTTCCTTGCCACGCAGTGCATGGTCAAATGCATCATCTCGAAGAAGTTCACGAATCTGAGGACCAACAAAGACACCTTCCTTTATCTTAGCTTCACTTAACCTTGGAAATTTTCCACGGAGGTACTTGAAAACTGCTTGTGTTTTGTCAATGGTCTTGACAAAGTTCTTCATCAGACCCAGCTTGATGACTAAGGGTGGTAACAAAATCTTCCTTGATTCAACAAGTGGTGGATGCTGAACACTTTTCCTCCCAGGCTCCAATGACTGTCGGAGTGGCCAATCTTTCTTGATGTAGTGGGAATCTCTTGCACGACTATCCCATTCACAGAGAAAACAGCAGTACTTTGTGTATCCAGTCTGCAGACCAAGCAAGAGAGCAACAACCTTCAAATCGCCACAAAGCTGCCACTGATGTTAGTCATAGTTTATGCACCTCAAAAGTTGTTTCATGTTGTTCTAGGTTTCCTTCATATGGACTGCATGACCAACTGGAATTGATGGCAAAACATTGCCATTATGCAGTAAAACAGCTTTAAGTCTCGCCTTCGTTGAATCAATGAACAGTCTCCACTCATCTGGATCGTGAACAATGTTGAGGGCTGCCATCACACCATCGATGTTGTTGCAGGCTACAAGATCACCTTCCATGAAGAAGAATGGGACAAGATCCTTTTGACGGTCACGGAACATGGAAACCCTAACATCACCTGCCAGGAGATTCCACTGCTGTAGTCTGGAGCCCAACAGCTCTGCCTTACTCTTGGGTAGTTCCAAATCCCTGACAAGGTCATTCAGTTCACCTTGTGTTATGAGGTGTGGTTCAGAGGAGGAGGATGGGAGAAAATGTGGGTCCTGTGACATTGATGGTTCAGGACCAGAAGTTTCATCCTCTTCCTCGTCTGACTCAAGTGAGAATGATTCTGGTGCATCAGGAACCGGCAGTCCTTCTCCGTGGGGTACTGGGCGTATAGCTGATGGAATGTTTGGATAATGCACAGTCCACTTTTTCTTCTTTGAAACACCTTTCCCAACTGGAGGCACCATGCAGAAGTAACAATTGCTGGTATGATCTGTTGGCTCTCTCCAAATCATTGGCACTGCAAAAGGTATAGATTTCCTTTTCCTCTTCAACCACTGGCAAAGATTTGTTGCACAAGTGTTGCAGCATATGTGTGGGGCCCACCTCTTGTCCTGATCTCCAATTTTGCAGCCAAAAGAAAGGTGATAGGCTTTCTTAACCATAGTGGTTATACTGCGCTTTTGTGATGCAAAAGTCACTTCACCACAAACATAGCAGAAGTTATCTGCACTGTTCACACAAGTACGAGGCATCTCTGCTCACTTTGGCTAAACAGAAATGTGTCCCTTTGCAAAATCAAACACTGACAAATAAGAGAGCACGACACTGTATGATTTCTAGAGCTGATATAGGGCAATTTGTTCAGCAGAGTGATGTAAGCTTCGTTATGATTGCATCATCCATGACTTCTAGGAATAACATGATGCAATTCATATCATGTATGACGGAATACCAGCTTGCATCATTCATTGTTTTGCCTAAAAAGCAAGTACTGTCCAAACCCAGTCATAGATTTATTCATAGATCCAGTCAAAGATGTATTTTAGTCATTTCTGGTTTAAATTGAGATCCCTTCCCTTTATAACTCACTTATCCTCCACCATTCCCAAGGCAAGGGTCGTATATACTGACCCAATAGCATATCTTGAAAACTAGAGCCAATCAACACTTTTAAGCATCATTTTCATTCTCAGTGACCCAGAATTAGTAAAGTTTGACTACATTTATTTCAGAAGCATTTTGGCTGTAGAGCAGTGTTATCAATACAAGAAGCCATTTATGTATGGAACATTGATAATAATGGGCAATTCATTAATTAATTGGCATGCTTACACAACTCCCTCACCCAACTCAGGAAGACAAGAAGAATCATCTCTCCAAAACTGTCACGAAGAAACAACTTCTTTAATAACTATTTAAGATAAACACTCTCTTTAAGAATTATTTATTTTTAGAAGACTGTTTTGAGAACTAAAATCTTTTATATATGAGAACAGAAATGCTTGGACTTTTTGAAAACAGAATTTCATTTCCTGCCAAACTAATAAACTTAAAGAAATATCTCAGAAAATGGATTGAATAAAAAGAAAAAGTTAAACTGTAAGTTAAAAGATTATCTGGGAATTTCCAATCACAAGAACAACACATGCATTTAGAAATGCTCTACATTCATTAAAAAGTTTGTCTATTCAAAAGCTGAAAATATCATCTAAGCCAGTCCCTGAAGACATGGAGTGACAGCAACCAACCTTGAATCTAAATAAGCATGAAAGAGGTGTGTTTTCTTATAATTTCATGGACATAGAAAGAAAAGTTTATATATTTAAATAAAACTCTCTGCAGTGAGCACCCCTCCTCCCACAGAGTCATCTGCTAAAACAACAAGCACTCATCAATTTCCCATGTCCATCTCTACAGGCAAGCTGCCACAACAACTAAGAAGAACAGAGAGAACTCAAGAAGAAACCAACCCAAGGAAAACCTCCCCAAGACTTCAACATGGATTGGTGACAGAAAGTGAACTAAGCCACTGCCAAGGAATGAGATTTAAAACTGTTGTAATGATTTTATTGGCATATGGGAATACTATTGTAACTTAAGACACTTACAGTTTCTCCTGTTAATCACCAAATGGATAAACCATGTATTTCTGAAGAGGAGACGGGGGCTAAACACTGATGGGATTTAATTTGATTTAAGATTCTTGATATTCATGATTAGTCTGTCTTGACAGCTCCTTAAATGGCTTCTTCTAAGTAATGGATTTAAATATTTTCTTTGATTTCATTGGATTTAATTAAGATTGCTTACTTTGCCCAATTATAAACTGTCGGGTTATTATTAATAATAAACAGGATCCAGTGGTCCTTAAACAAAATTATTTTGCCCATTTATAAACCTTCTTAGTTATCTAAGGATATACTAAGACTGGCTTCATGATCATTTTTGAGAAATAAGACCAAGGTCTTAATTTACCAAGATAAAAGTGCCCCAACCAGAGATGGGCCTGCTCTCAAATGTGTAGTCTCTGCTACAAGCTCTCCACAGAGAGGCATACAGGAGAGATTGTAACTGAAGTAATAAGTTTAACATTTGTGTTTGTCATTTTCCTTTCTTTAATAATAAAATAGGCATGGATGATAACTGATTATTTTGCTTGCTTTTAATCATGGTGTCCCCTTATGTATGTAAAAAACCCTGTGACTAAAATAGTGGGCCATTTCTTGTTTCCCTACTAAGTATTTTTAGTAATTTCTGAGATAAAATTTCTTGGGATCCAACAATTTAAAATGACCCCTTTCTATCCCACAGTGAGTAAAAAGTTACAGGTAGAATTGGGCAGGACACAGTTTTCCTGTCACGTGAAAATTTTAGATTCTGAATGTTTCCATCCTGAATTGGGACAAGCAGTCAAAAATCTCAAATTTTGCAAACCAAAAATCTGGAAAAAAAAAAAATCAGATCAGGACAAAACATTTTATTTAGTTAATTTCAAAACAGTTTACATTTTGACCGTCTCCCCCCCCATACTCTTTTTTACACTATAAAAAACTCTTTACATTTAAATGTAGACTCGTCTCTAAGAAAGCTCTGTGTTCTGCACAGACAAGCTTTACCCTTGAGGTGCACAGATCCATTGTGCCTGAGGAGAGAAGTTGGCAACCGTGATCCTAATCTTGCAGTTTTAGGTGATCTTTTAGCTGGGCCCAAGCTAATAAAAAGGACCAAAACCTTGAACTTGAAGCCAGTATAAAGAGCAGAAGACAGATTTGATGTGCACATGGTATCCCCATGTTGCTGAGGGGACATGTTGCAGTGTTCTATCCTACTTGGAATTTCCTAAGGGCTTCATCCTTAGGTATGTTGCATTGCTGTAGTCCAGCCCGGAGGTGCCAAAGACATGTAAACTGAAGCCAAGTTATCAGCCACCAGGATAGGACAGTCTCCTAACCAGAGATGTTAGAAAGCATTACTCACAGGTGCTTCTATTTGGGAGCTTAGCATCAGTGAGGAATCCAGGAGAACTCAAACTATGGACTGGATTAACCAGTTGTGGTTGTACCTTCAGCCAAAGGAGACAACATTTTGAAGAGTTTGCAGCCACTGTGCATTCTCCTTTGCCCATCAGCATAGAATCATAAAACATCAGGGTTGTAAGGGACCTCAGGAGGTCATCTAGTCCAACCCCCTGCTCAAAGCAGGACCAATCCCCAGACAGATTTTTGCCCCAGATCCCTAAATGGCCCCCTCGAGGATTGAACTCACAACCCTGGGCTTAGCAGGCCAATGCTCAAGCCTCCGAGCTAGCATCACCTCTATCTTCCTCAGGTTCAGCTTCAATCACCTGTTCTTCATCTATGTGCTGATCTTGTTCAAGCACTGGGCCCCCTTGGTGGTAGTGGTATTGCCATGTTGGGTGAAACACTGGTGGATCTCTGTGTCCTCAGTTTATTGCTGACACTTGAACCCAAGTCATCTTACCAGTACTTCTAATGGCTGCATATAGATGTTGACTATAACACTGGTCTACAATTTTTGAGAAGTCGTCTGCTTCAGAGATAAAATGTGCTATTTATTATGTATTTTGATGTGCTGAATTCGAATATGACAATTAAAACCACTGATTGGCTACTGTTTCTAAGTTATTTAAGATTTTACATGTTATGTCTATGTATATTGTGTAGATAATAGAGTTTTAATCATAAATTGTAAACCTAGGTCTTTTCATGTGTTTATGGTTGCTTTACATGCTAATATTTCACCTGTCCTGTTTATGTAACACTTTAAAAATCAGCAAAAGGGTTATATAAATAAAATTGATTATGAAACAAAAGGCAAAAAACTATTCTGTACATAGTTTAGTCCTATTCAGTGTCTACTCGGTGCTTCTTGGCTTGTCTCTTGTATTCATTAAATGGAGCATCTCTTGTCACTGTCCAGCAATAATCTGCAAGCATTGATGGGCTCCATTTGCCCTGATAGCGTTTCTCCATTGTTGCAATGTCCTGGTGAAATCGCTCGCTGTGCTCGTCGCTCACCGCTCCGCAGTTCAGTGGAAAAAAATCTAGATGAGAGTGCAAAAAAATGTATCTTTAGTGACATGTTGCAACCAAGGCTTTTGTATGCCTTGAGGAGGTTTTCCACCAACAACCTGTAGTTGTCTGCCTTGTTGTTTCCGAGAAAATTTATTGCCACTAACTGGAAAGCTTTCCATGCCGTCTTTTCCTTGCCACGCAGTGCATGGTCAAATGCATCATCTCGAAGAAGTTCACGAATCTGAGGACCAACAAAGACACCTTCCTTTATCTTAGCTTCACTTAACCTTGGAAATTTTCCACGGAGGTACTTGAAAACTGCTTGTGTTTTGTCAATGGCCTTGACAAAGTTCTTCATCAGACCCAGCTTGATGTGTAAGGCCTGGTCTACACTACGACTTTAATTCGGATTTAGCTGCTTTAATTCGAATTAACGCTTGACCCGTCCACACAACGAAGCCATTTAATTCGAATTAAAGAGCCCTTTAATTCGATTTCTGTACTCCTCCTCGACGAGAGGAGTAGCGTCAAAATCGGTATTGTTAATCTGAATTAAGGTTAGTGTGGCCGCAATTCGACGTTATTGGCAATTAGATGTTATTGGCTACCCACAATGCAACGCTCTGGAAATCGATGCTACTACGGTAGCTTGGACGCACACCACCGAATTAATGGTGCCTAGTGTGGCCGAATACATTCGAATTTATAAAATCAGTTTCCTAAATTCGAATTATATAAATTCGGATTAATCCTGTAGTGTAGACATACCCTAAGGGTGGTAACAAAATCTTCCTTGATTCAACAAGTGGTGGATGCTGAACACTTTTCCTCCCAGGCTCCAATGACTGTCGGAGTGGCCAATCTTTCTTGATGTAGTGGGAATCTCTTGCACGACTATCCCATTCGCAGAGAAAACAGCAGTACTTTGTGTATCCAGTCTGCAGACCAAGCAAGAGAGCAACAACCTTCAAATCGCCACAAAGCTGCCACTGATGTTGGTCATAGTTTATGCACCTCAAAAGTTGTTTCATGTTGTCCTAGGTTTCCTTCATATGGACTGCATGACCAACTGGAATTGATGGCAAAACATTGCCATTATGCAGTAAAACAGCTTTAAGACTCGTCTTCGATGAATCAATGAACAGTCTCCACTCATCTGGATCGTGAACGATGTTGAGGGCTGCCATCACACCATCGATGTTGTTGCAGGCTACAAGATCACCTTCCATGAAGAAGAATGGGACAAGAGCCTTTTGACGGTCACGGAACATGGAAACCCTAACATCACCTGCCAGGAGATTCCACTGCTGTAGTCTGGAGCCCAACAGCTCTGCCTTACTCTTGAGTAGTTCCAAATCCCTGACAAGGTCATTCAGTTCACCTTGTGTTATGAGGTGTGGTTCAGAGGAGGAGGATGGGAGAAAATGTGGGTCCTGTGACATTGATGGTTCAGGACCAGAAGTTTCATCCTCTTCCTCTTCCTCGTCTGACTCAAGTGAGAATGATTCTGGTGCATCAGGAACCGGCAGTCCTTCTCCGTGGGGTACTGGGCGTATAGCTGATGGAATGTTTGGATAATGCACAGTCCACTTTTTCTTCTTTGAAACACCTTTCCCAACTGGAGGCACCATGCAGAAGTAACAATTGCTGGTATGATCTGTTGGCTCTCTCCAAATCATTGGCACTGCAAAAGGCATAGATTTCCTTTTCCTGTTCAACCACTGGTGAAGATTTGTTGCACAAGTGTTGCAGCATATGTGTGGGGCCCACCTCTTGTCCTGATCTCCAATTTTGCAGCCAAAAGAAAGGTGATAGGCTTTCTTAACCATAGTGGTTATACTGCGCTTTTGTGATGCAAAAGTCACTTCACCACAAACATAGCAGAAGTTATCTGCACTGTTCACACAAGTACGAGGCATCTCTGCTCACTTTGGCTAAACAGAAATGTGTCCCTTTGCAAAATCAAACACTGACAAATAAGAGAGCACGACACTGTATAATTTCTAGAGCTGATATAGGGCAATTTGTTCAGCAGGGTGATGTAAGCTTCGTTATGACTGCATCATCCATGACTTCTAGGAATAACATGATGCAATTCCTATCATGTATGACGCAATACCAGCTTCAGATTGCATCAGTCATTGTTTTGCCTAAAAAGCAAGTACTGTCCAAACCGAGTCATAGATTTATTCACAGATCCAGTCAAAGATGTATTTTAGTCATTTCTGGTTTAAATTGAGATCCCTTCCCTTTATAACTCACTTATCCTCCACCATTCCCAAGGCAAGGGTCGTATATACTGACCCAATAGCATATCTTGAAAACTAGAGCCAATCAACAATTTTAAGCATCATTTTCGTTCTCAGTGACCCAGAATTAGTAAATTTTGACTACATTTATTTCAGAAGCATTTTGGCTGTAGAGCAGTGTAATTGTGTCCCATTACTTCTTTATGAGCACTTATAGCTCCAACTTTCACATTCAGGTCTCCAGTAACAAGGGTGATGTCTTTGCTTGGTAGTTTAATGAGCATCTCTTCAAACTGTTCATAGGACTTAATCGTGCTGTTGTCAGCTGCTGTTGTAGAGGCACAAACCTATGTAATCGATATATTGACTAGCTTCACTTAAAGGTGAATTTTAATTGTTCTGTCACTGATTGGATTATATCCAAGCATACACTTTGATATCTCCTTGGACAAGATAAATGCAACCCCCTTTTCTCAGAACCTGAGTGGTACACCATATACCCATCCATCATCATAAAGTGACTGCTACTGTTCTATCCCAGCTCTGAGATTCCACATATATCTATCTTGCTCAGTATTGTGACCAAAGAATTGGAAAGATGCTTCACTTCAGTCTATGGGTTGAAGTAGCAGCTATACTTCTCCTTGCCAATTTCTCAGATGTCTCTGGTCTGACTCCAATGCCGCATTCATACTGGCCTATGGAGAGCTGGCGTAGAGACTCAACACATGAAGCTAGAGGTCCCATTACAATTGTGATCAGTGCACAGAGCCCTATCGAGAGACTAAGTGTTGCAGAGGACTTTGTTTTACCCTATAGGAACAAACCTATGTGAAGTGAACAGGGTTTTTTTGCAACAGGTTATTGGTTTTAAAATATTTTTATTATGTATTGGAACTGGTCAAAAGTTTTCTGCAAAATCTTTATTTTCCCAATGAAAATTAGGTTTTTAACTGAACTTATATTTTCATGGAAAGTGCCTGCTTTCCTCAAACATGATAATTAGATATTTGTTTTAAACTAACTTTTTTGGGCAGATTGTGGGGATTTTTTTGGCTGCAGAAAACAGTTAAATTTTAATTTTTGCGATGAAAAGTCAAAATTTTCAGGAGAACATTCCCCCCCTCCTCCTATCATTTGTAATAAAGACACAGATATAGCATAAGGAGAAAATTAAAATGGAGCAGTTCTAAGTACCAACACACAGGCCTCCAAATGGTAGTCAAAGAAAACAGCTCCACTAAGTCAGCCAGCGGAGGGAATATTGACATCTGGGTAGATCTCACATACTACACAGGAGAACAGTTTGGCATATACACAAGCTGGTTCAACACATTCTCCCCTAGTTTACACAAGGCCCATTCTTGAGCTTGATGAGTTAATAGGAGAGTACACAGGTTTTTAATGCATTTCTGTGCAGCAAGTAAAACATTTTATTGCACATGGCCTGTATCCATACAACTACATCAAGAGGAAGCCTAGCAATCTTTTTCAAACTGGGGGGGGGGGGGGGAGGGAGGAGGAGAAGAGGGAAGTCACAGCCAAGTGAAAGATGATAAAGGTGAAACTCCAGTATAGGGGCTGCAAACATTACACATTAAACCAAACACACATATATTAGGAATTAATAACTCCCTTACCTGCAAAATATCATAGAATGCTGCAGCACTGATGCATTGCTGATTTCGCTTCAGCAATTGCCCCTCAATTGCTTCCAGTGGTTACCAGCCTCTCATAAGTAACATTGGTTCAGCACACCAGAATCAACCCTTCTTATCAGTCTGGAAGGCTGAGAAATCCAGAGTGGCAGCAGGAGCTGTGTATATAGCAAAGAGGTTATATCAGAGGGAGAGAAATCAGCTTGAAAACATGCAACTCCAAGATATTTTTGCAGTTTATCAATGAAACCTCTGCAGAAAATCCCACCCAGTAAACTACATATTTTTTTTTCTTTGTTAGATAGCAGAAGAGGAGTGAGATACGAAAGTGAGATGGAAAATGAAAGAGTGAATTTTCTCTCTTTTAGTATACATTTAATTTCCTCCACTCGCACCATTTAATTGTTATTGTGAGGTTTGGTGTTAGGTGGGGAGAGGGACATTTTTAGTTCAGATGTTATATGAAGCATTCAGAGTCTCAAAGTACATATATTAGAACAACCAGCTTCATCAGTTTTATTTTTCAGTGCATTAAAACTACCGAGACAGCAACAGAACAGTGATTAGACTAACCAGACTTTAAATCTAGGAGTCCCTGCACTCCCAGATAAGTAAAAAATGCAGTATGTAGAAAGGTTTGTGGAAGCAATCAAGTGGTGGAAGGTGTATAAATCATATAATACCACATCTATTGCTGTTTGTTGGTAAACAGTGAGGAAAAGTTGGGGGGCATACCATCACACCCACTATTATTGGTACCCAAAGAGCAATACCATTTTACTATTACTTCTTACCTGCAGTTCCTTTACCACTTCTGTCTGCTTTCCTACTGCTGGTTTCTCTCTCTGTTCTCTGGGACTCAGGGTTGCATGTTGTCAATTAGGCTCATTAAGATATCCTATTACACCCTAGCTGCCTGATTGCAGGCAGAGATGCAGGTGAGGGTTCCTGTCTGAAGTCTCTGCCCAGACTGCAAAAGGATCTTGCTGTATAAGGTAGAATGTTTACTCCTTAGCTGCTATGCATGATGTTGAATTCACAAACCTTGGTTTTGGGGGAAAATATGCCACAGTTATATATTCCCTCTCTTGTTTCCCTTCATTCCTTCTCTCTCCCAAATACTCAATTAAATGCTCTTTGTGGCATTGACAACATCCACACTTAGCAAACAAATGAAATAAACAATAATCATTAATAATAATAAACTGGATGCGCAACCCTACATGCTTCCTTTCCTTTCCTTCCAATCCTTTCAAACCCAGCCAGGCCTGCATTTGCTCAGCTGTAATGTGCTGTGCATTAATCTAATTATATGATACAATTGACAGTAGTCAGGCTTCATCCAAACCACAGTTTACTTTAAAATCAATATAAATCAGAAACAGCAGCAAGCTTCCTGCATGAAACAAAAAACAGGGCTAACATCATTCACATTAAAATTGGTAGAAGCACTTTATAAAAAATAAATGGAAAGAACACTAAAAAACATATTTAGGTGGACAGCAATTTTGTCATCCATCAGAAACAGTGTACTGAGTCTGTGGGACAGTATCATTAAATGTTAAAGAAGAGAATTTCAACCCCCCAAGTTTCCAATAACATGGGATCTTCTGAATGGAAGAGATTTGAAAAGACATAGCATGAATGACAGCCTCAAGAATCCCAGCTCCTAATCATTTTGCACCTTTGTCATTTTTTTCTTGCTCAGTGGAAAATTCACAATGTCAAACAGAATGAACACATAAGACATGATTAGACAAAATGACTGTGCTTAAACTGCAGAAATAGACATGTTTTGAATTCTAATTTTTCCCTAGGTTTGAAGTAGAATCCTTCTGTATTATCTGCAAGTGAAAATTACTCTAATTTTAAATAAGTAGAGTTTGTCAGCTTTGCAATGTTCAGATCTGCTGCTTCTAGACTCTAGTGAAGTTTTCTTAATTTATTATTATATTATTATTTCATTATTATTGTGACATTTAATGACCAGATATGTTGTAAGCAAATAAAACAATGGAAATATGGCTAAAGGTTAAGCAGAATGCTGCTAATTAAAAACAAATGGCAACTTGCTACTTCATATACATATAAAGCCTCATCCAACTCCTCCTGAAATAAAAAATGCTAAGATTTTTCAAAGGAAATTCAATGGGATGCTTAGAAAACCTTAGCCTAAAGATTTTCCATTGACTTTAATGGGAACTGGATCAAGCCTTTATAGGTACCTGTATAACATATTGGTCAGATCCAGACTTCCCCATACTTTGGGGTGTTCTGATCTAAGGTTTTGGTTTGGCCTATTATAGAAACTGGAAATTTTGACTCCAGATTTGGATCTGAACTTTGCCAAATGTGTGAGTTTGGTATAGGTGCATTTCTTTGTTTTGGATAGGGAACACCTACCCAAAAGCCTACTGGCAGAAGATCTTTATAACAAGAGAGAAAAAAAAGAACATGGCTAGACCAATGGTTTAGTAGCTCATTTCACTGCCATGCAGGAAAAAAATGGAGGACTTATTTCCTAGCATTGAGGAGTGGGTGGAGACATGTGAATGTATGTTTTGGAGGAAGTATGTGGTCAAACTAGAAGTCTGGGACTCAAGAGATATAGGTTCAATTCCTGACTCTTGTAGACTCCCCATATGACCTGTACAAATGACTCTGCCATTTTTTGCCTTTCCCGTGTAAGCCCTTTAGGGCAGGGAGGAAATGTAGATAAGAGTTGTAGAAAAACATTTCAGATTATGTTATTGGATGCTCCCTCAGTTAGAGGCCTTCACAATTATTTTGATTTCAAGGTTTTTCTGTAAACACCTACTCTTTCCTATCTATCTATATCTATATCTATATATATATATTCCCTAGTATTCAGTAAGAAGGGTTTTGTCTATTTCCTGAATGCATATTGTAGCAAGAGAGCTTAACCAAAAATACTTAAGCAACTCAGTCTGTGGAATAATTATTAACACTTTAAATGGCTGGTAAATATTCATCGATTCATTGAATATGCTCATGATGGAGAGATGCAATATTACCACGAGATCTTGCATGATCTAAAAAATAAAAAGGAGTCATATAAAAAATGGAAACTAGGACAGATTACAAAGGATGAATATAGGCAAACAACACAGGAATGCAGGGGCAAGATTAGAAAGGCAAAGGCACAAAATGAGCTCAAACTAGCTACGGGAATAAAGGGAAACAAGAAGACTTTTTATCAATACATTAGAAGCAAGAGGAAGACCAAAGACAGGGTAGGCCCACTGCTTAGTGAAGAGGGAGAAACAGTAACAGGAAACTTGGAAATGGCAGAGATGCTTAATGACTTCTTTGTTTCGGTCTTCACCGAGAAGTCTGAAGGAATGCCTAACATAGTGAATGCTAATGGGAAGGGGGTAGGTTTAGCAGATAAAATAAAAAAAGAACAAGTTAAAAATCACTTAGAAAAGTTAGATGCCTGCAAGTCACCAGGGCCTGATGAAATGCATCCTAGAATACTCAAGGAGCTAATAGAGGAGGTATCTGAGCCTCTAGCTATTATCTTTGGAAAATCATAGGAGATGGGAGAGATTCCAGAAGACTGGAAAAGGGCAAATATAGTGCCCATCTATAAAAAGGGAAATAAAAACAACCCAGGAAACTACAGACCAGTTAGTTTAACTTCTGTGCCAGGGAAGATAATGGAGCAAGTAATTAAGGAAATCATCTGCAAACACTTGGAAGGTGGTAAGGTGATAGGGAACAGCCAGCATGGATTTGTAAAGAACAAATCATGTCAAACCAATCTGATAGCTTTCTTCGATAGGATAACGAGTCTTGTGGATAAGGGAGAAGCTGTGGATGTGGTATACCTAGACTTTAGTAAGGCATTTGATATGGTCTCGCATGATATTCTTATCGATAAACTAGACAAATACAATTTAGATGGGGCTACTATAAGGTGGGTGCATAACTGGCTGGATAACCGTACTCAGAGAGTTGTTATTAATGGTTCCCAATCCTGCTGGAAAGGCATAATGAGTGGGGTTCCGCAGGGGTCTGTTTTGGGACCGGCTCTGTTCAATATCTTCATTAACGACTTAGATATTGGCAGAGAAAGTACGCTTATTAAGTTTGCGGATGATACCAAACTGGGAGGGATTGCAACTGCTTTGGAGGACAGGGTCATAATTCAAAATGATCTGGACAAATTGGAGAAATGGTCTGAGTTAAACAGGATGAAGTTTAACAAAGACAAATGCAAAGTGCTCCACTTAGGAAGAAAAAGTCAGTTTCACACATACAGAATGGGAAGAGACTGTCTAGGAAGGAGTACGGCAGAAAGGGATCTAGGGGTTATAGTGGACCACAAGCTAAATACGAGTCAACAGTGTGATGCTGTTGCAAAAAAAGCAAACATGATTCTGGGATGTATTAACAGGTGTGTTGTGAGCAAGACACGAGAAGTCATTCTTCCGCTCTACTCTTCTCTAGTTAGGCCTCAGCTGGAGTATTGTGTCCAGTTCTGGGCACCGCATTTCAAGAAAGATGTGGAGAAATTGGAAAGGGTCCAGAGAAGAGCAACAAGAATGATTAAAGGTCTTGAGAACATGACCTATGAAGGAAGGCTGAAAGAATTGGGTTTGTTTAGTTTGGAAAAGAGAAGACTGAGAGGGGACATGATAGCAGTTTTCAGGTATCTAAAAGGGTGTCATAAGGAGGAGGGAGAAAACTTGTTCACCTTAGCCTCTAAGGATAGAACAAGAAGCAATGGGCTTAAACTGCAGCAAGGAAGGTCTAGGTTGGACATTAGGAAAAAGTTCCTAACTGTCAGGGTGGTTAAACACTGGAATAAATTGCTTAGGGAGGTTGTGGAATCTCCATCTCTGGAGATATTTAAGAGTAGGTTAGATAAATGTCTATCAGGGATGGTCTAGACAGTATTTGGTCCTGCCATGCGGGCAGGGGACTGGACTCGATGACCTCTCGAGGTCCCTTCCAGTCCTAGAATCTATGAATCTATGAATTAATCAGAACAAATGGTACAAATGAGAATTTTTCTAGCGTCCTCTTTTACTCCATCCATACTGGTAGTATTCTTATTGTTACAACACATCCCTGTCCTTTAGACTACAAACTCTGAGGGCTGAATCCTTCTACAGATGTTTGGCACTCACTGTTTAGTGTGACAGGCTGGCTGGAACAGTGGCAGCTCAAAAGAAAAAAAAATCCTCGGATCGTTTTAGGCAAAACGTTTCAAAACTGAGTGCCTAAAACTAGACTCCTCAATCCACATTTAGATATCTTAAAAGAAGTGACCTGGTTTTTTAAAAGCACTGCACTCCTGAAGCTCTTACTCATTTTAATGAGATTTGTGGCCACACAACTCTGCTGAAAATCAGGCCTCTTTTACTTAGTTGTCAAAATATGGATTAAAAAGCCTAACTTTAGGCTCCCACACTTGACTTTTTTGGCCTTATTCGATAATTCAGAATGAGACAGAAAAATGTCTTTTGAAGCTAAAGTCCTCATGTAAAAAGACAAGGTTTACAGGCCCAAGTCCAAATTAAAAGTGCATCCTCTGCTCTCTTCAAGCCATTTTATTAGGTCTAAGTAAATGGTTAGAATCCAAATCAAGACAGAACGAATCAACTCTGTTCACATCAGCCAAAAGCAACCTGAGTGCTTGTAAATTTTGATTTGATGCTTGTGACCCTAAAACCATCCCTATACCAGAAGGCAAGGGGCTCCCTGGTATTTAGCAGTGAGTTTCAGCTGACCTGACTAGCTCGTTGTACCCCAACTCACTCTTGTTATAATTTATATCTAAAAGGTGTCATATAATATGTCATTGGAAAACGAATAACTCACTGATCTCTAATATTCTTATGTGATGTATCACTAATATTTTTAGGTGATGTATGTATGGTCAACCCACAAAGGATTATACAGATATGCTGGAATTATGACTAAATGTATTTAAACCAGGCATGTTGGGGGAGTTGATAAACAGTTTTTATTTCCAGACAAAGGAATGCACTTCCAACTGCTTGAATGTGTCCTCCATGTAAACTGAGCAAGGGATGACCAAAGACAAAGAAAAGCACATTTGCATTCCAGGCAAACAAAACCATCAGGAGAGCAAAGTAGGGGAAAAAAGTCACTACTTAATCTCAATGGAGGATAAACCTGCTTCAAAAAGCCTTCTAGCTTT